>NW_020664419.1:60306584-60385555 GCF_002925995.2 Terrapene triunguis | reverse complement strand
AAACTGGCCCGGCCCGCCAGGGTGCTTACCCTGGCGAGCCGCGTGCCAAACGTTGCCGACCCCTGGTCTACACCAAGACAGTTGAACAGTAGGAGTTAATGGTCTCAATTCTGTCACAGAGATTTGTGCTAACTATATGCCCTCCTATAGAGGGTTGTACACTATATACCACAATGGAGAAATTCTTCTCCCCCTTCTTCATTTGTGTTGAAGAAGCAAAACTAAATTTGTCTGATTTTCCTGCCATTATCAAGCCTGTTGATATTGTTCTGAATAATTTGGATTGAATTTTAGAGACTTTGTATTACATTTTGCAAAGGAAATTTAATTTTCAGTATGTTTCTATTGCATTTAAGTAACCATGGCGCCTTCCTCCAGTGATCAAAATATCACTAATAAATTCCTGTTAACCAAATATGGTATATCCTAATGGAAAAAGCTTTCATCTTAGGTTTCAGTATTAGTGAATGGAAGTCATTGAATGGTTGGTTTTTTTAAAAATTATTCTGTATTTTTTCTCTATGTGAAATGGATCGCAACATTTTTAGTACTAAGGTTTTGATCCTGCATGCAGTTAATGCATGTGCTTAGCTTTACTACTCAGATTCATAAAGTTAAGCACATGCATTAAGTCCTTGCAGTATTGGGGACTTAATTATCTTTACCATTCAAAAATGTTCTGCAGTTAATGAAATAGGTGAGCAGCTCGTTTGGAAGAAGCAAAACAGAGTGGAGCCTATTAGACCTGTTTTTAATTAAATGTTGCATAAAGATATTGGGCTTTGAATCTTCTTATCAATTCTATTCCAATTCTATTCCATTCTTATACTGTGCTCATCACTATAGTATCTGCATTCTGTGCCTCCATATCCCAGAATATGCATTCAAGGTGACCTGCAAATGATCTGAAATAAATGGGATTGTGCTTTTAAAAAAAAACTATTTGTTTTACCTTAAAAAATACTAAGAATGTCAAGTCCAGTCTGCCTTGATTTAGCGGGAGGACACTGCTAGTTCTCTCAGAGCATGTTCACTATGGGGTTCTCAACAAGAACGCTTAGTTTGCAGCAAGCTGGGATATAAATCTACCCTGCACTCACCTGCCACTCATTGTGTCCATGTGGACCTGCTGATATATGCTAATAGTTCCTTAGTGCACCTTGATCTACCCCTTTGAAACGGAACTATATTACAGCACACCAAGCAAAAGTTTCACACTCCTGAGCAACATAAATGTTGCCAACATAAGTGGTAGGGTCTGAGTTAGTGCACATCGGTAAGGTCCACATGAACGGTTAGTGCATGGCAGGTTAATGGTGGTCCTTCACATCCCAGCTTGCCATGAACAAAATGTTTGTGTAGAAAAGCCCTATGACTTTCATGCCTTAAATGAAAGGGTGGGAGGTTGAATCTCTCTCAGAAGTTTCCTTTGTCTAAAATGTTAATCATGGAAGTTAAACAGGTGTTAATAAAACCCAAAAGTGTGACTAAAATTCCTTTCCCCTCTCATTTGTTTAGTTCCCATTCACTGCACTCTTGTGGATGTCATCACTTCACTAGTTATCCAGTCATCCTAGAGTCTTCCAAGACACACAAACCCTGAGGGTATGTGTATACTATGGAGACTTAACAGGCATGTCTACACTACCACTTATGTTGGCAAAATTTATGTTGCTCAGGGGTGTGAAACTCCCCCCCGAGCAACATAAGTTTCACTGGCATAAGTGGTAGTGTGGACAGTGCTATGTCGGCAGGAGGGCCGACGGGGGGGTGGAGGGGGAAGGGGCAGCTGCCCTGGGCCTGGTGACTTAAAAGGGCCCGGGGCTCCTGGCCACTGCTGCCGCTAATGCGGCAGTGGCCGGAGCCCCGGGCCCTTTAAATCGCTGCCGGAGCCCCAGACGGCACAGGCTGGGCAGCATGGAAGGGCTGGCTGGGGTAGGCTGACCCCCCAGCCCCACCCCTTTCGCCCAAGGCCCCGCCCTTTCCAGGGGCCCGGAGCTGGGCCCCCGTACCGGTAAGTCTTTTATATTACTTTCACCCCTGGAGCTACCCAACATAGCTACCGTTGCTCATGGAGGTGGTTTTATTATGTCGGCAGAGAGCGGCTACACGAGCGATCTCAGAGCAACGCAGCTGCATCAGTACAGCTGTGCCACTGTAAGTTTGCTAGTGTAGACATGGCCTCAGTCTAAGTTTCTAGTGTAAAAAATAGGCAGACCCCACCACTTTTGCAAAGAAACAAACCAACAAAATAAACCATTTTGAGGCCTTCTAGATTCATCATAAAGAAATAATGAACAGGAACAAACTCTGTTTTTTCCCCTTTGCTCGTCACCTTTAGGACTTTGTCTGAACTCTGTAGCAAAATATTCTTGGTCTTTGCATTTATGAACCAGAATGGCCTCTTATGGCAAGTTTTCAGCCCTCCCATTGACTTCTATTGCAGATGCAGATGCTCAACCTTTATTTATGCATACAAATACAGATGTACGCACTTTAGGCACTCTTAACTTGAAAATGTTTGCCTCATTCTCCTAGCCCTATGTCCTACCTTTGATCAAGTAGTAAGTATCTTGAAACAGACATTAAATTAAAATAAATGCCCATAGACATACTCAGGGGGAACAAACCAGGTTAAGAGAGAGTCCCCTCCCCAGAGGTTTCCTAGTTGTGAGTTTGCCAACCTAAACTGGTTGTCCATCTAATCCTAATAGCGTGTGGTTTAACTTGATCAGTTGAATGACTAAAGTGGGTGCTTTTCTGAATAGCACATCATCATTTTATGGTTGAATAGTTCCATTTTTAACTCAGATTGTTTTATACATATGAAATGGTTTGGATGCATTTTACATACAGAAGGATTACAACAGATGGTGAGGGGCCACAGAAGAGCAAGCTACAGCTACCAAAACTCCTTTGTGAAAGAAATGCTAGAATCTCGCATCTCCACAGGAAATAATAGATCTCTTTCATGGTACTGTATGTTTTTATTATGTTTAGACATAAACATGAAGGATAAAGGAAAATGTATCAAATGAATCTGTAAATTATTTCAGTGCTGGTCAATTGTTGTGATACTTTAATATAAACCATACAAAGAAAAATGTACATGAAATACATTCTACTATGTACAGCATCTAACACCAGAGCATATATTGTAAATAGCATAAATATTGACTTCTCATGTAATATCTTAATTTTATTTCGTGGCAGGTATTTTTAGATTTCATGCTAACTGAAATACAACAAATATTTGGAAAATATTGGGTCCTATAAGTAATATGATGATATGATGTTCATGAAACCATCACATTATAAGAATGAAAAACAATGGAGCAGTGAATACTGATAAATGCAGTCATTATAGATCAACTATATTTTCTTTTATCTCACTAAGTAAGATGTATAAAGCTTCAAAGGCCCAAATCCAGCAAGGCAGCTATAAGTACATGCATAACCAAACGTGTGTGAGTCATCCTGTGGAAGTTAATAGGACTACTCATGTGCCCAATTGGGACCAGAACTGCCTCTGTTCTGAAAAATGACTGTAAAATGCCACTTACTAGCTTGGCAGGTCTGTCCTTATGTACATTCAGAATCACAGCTGGTAATTTTAGTGGCAAAAGCAAGTCTTAATGTTATTACTGAAAAAACATCACAACTCTGGGAAAGTGACTTCAATTCTTTTCTTTTCTGTGGCATCATCCACAGAATTGTTAACCAAGTGCCAGATAGTTCCTTCCTGCAGGTTTTCCTATTGAAGAGGGACAAGGGAAACTCAGTGAGGTTTCCCTTCATGGAATTACTTCCTTCCCTTTAGGAGGGAAAGTGGGGGGTTCTGTTTCCCAAAGCCCACAGATCTCAAGGTGTCTTCTGTGGCACAGGGCCACTGTCTCTGGCCAATTATTAATTTCCATGTCATAGCTTGATTTATTTTAAGGGTATAATATTTATCCAGACACATGTAAGTGTAATCAGATGGGATCTAGGCATTCATTTTAGTGTTGTGATTAATCTTTTATAAAGTCGATTTTAATGTGTGTAATGTTACAGTAGCAGCGTCCCTCAGTACCCTTGAGGTATTGAGTCAGTGCTCTGAAATCATAATGGACAGATAATAAACAAATGCATTATGTACCTGTGTCTCACTGAGTGGTAGGAACATAAAATTAGCTGATGCGTGCATGTAATCTGTGTGCCAACGTGCTGGATGGATGGCTTTGGGCATTACAGCTGTAGGGCCAATGGGATGGGCTTCTCTTTTGAGAGTTTATCATTTTCTCTGTGTGATTTTTACAGATTTTGCACGGGTTTTATTTAACTCTGAGCACTAATAAAAGGCAGCAAGCAGTTAGTTCACTTCCAAAATGCTGTGGAGGGCTCTAGTTACAAAAGCTCCATGCAGCATGGTGCAGAGGAGAGCAACAGTAGGGACAGCAGCTGGAAATGGGGCTCTGCATGGAAGGGAGAAATGTCTGAATAATCAGTCTTCATGTGGCTGAAGTGCAGGGGTGGAGAAAGGGAACTCCACCCCTACACAGTACAGCCCCACCATAGTAACTGCTTCGTCTCCCTCCACACCACGTGCATGCTATGGTAGGGCCATGCAACCTCTGTAAACCTAAATCCTGCCCCTCTTGCCATTCTGGGTGCCAACCTATGCAGGGTCAATGCAGAGACTCCTTCTGGCACAAGAGCTGTAGAATCCTCCCTGAAGTGCCCCTTTCTGCATGCACACACTGCCTGACCAGCCACAATGGGAGACTAAAGCAATGCAGAAGTCTTCGCACTGGCCCTTCTCGCCCTTGGTTCACTCAGGAAAATGAGTAGGGTTTTATTGGGTTGGTTGGCTTTTGTTTTTGTTTGGCACCCTAATATTGTTTAGGCAAAATCTTTCTGGGAAACTTTGCTGAGGGGCACACTTTTTATTAGCATCTTATTTCTGTCCACTGCCCCAAAATAGTAGCAGAAAATATCTGTCCATGTGTGGAATTGTTAGGCTTATCTGAGTGACACACAGCATGAAAAATGTTTCCCTTCGATTATTTTTAACAGTGTGAAGCAAATCATAGTTTTTCTCCAAATGTCATTGAGAAAAGAAGGCTGGCTGCCTGTTTGGAATTGCCTATGTTTTCAGTGGGCAGCGTATATGGGATTCAAAACTGATGTTGCTAATTAAATAACATATGCAGGAACCAAGAGTAAACTGTAGTCTGTTCAAGTCACCCCTCAGGTGCTGTGTGTCACCTGGTAAGATTCAGCTCATTAGCCGTAATAAAGTCATTATCTGCTTACAAAGCTAGAAGCAGCTGGACTGTAAAAAAAATCACCATGTACTGCTGAATCTGTGTGTGTGAGTGTGATTTTAATGAAATAACATTGAATTAAAGCTGTTTTGTGTGTGTGTAATTTTAAATTCAACAGATCAGTTAAATTAACTGTTGGCAATCTCTGAGAACAGCATGCAGATAAAACATATGGGATATTCACAGATGCATAAAGCCAGAAGGGACCGTTATGATAATCTAGTCTGACTTCCTATATAGCACAGGCCATAAAACTTCACCTAATTATTTCTGCATCAAGCCCATAACTTCTGTATGAAGCATATCTTTTTAGAAAGATATGCAGTTTTTATTTAAAGACTTTTAATGATATAGAAACGACGACATCCCTAGGTAAGTTCTTCCAATTGTTAAGTACCCTCACTATACAAAAAAATGTATACATTATTTCCAGTTTGAATGTGTCTAGCTTCAGCTTCCAAGCATTGGATCGTGTTATGCCTCTGATGGTTAGAGTAAGGAACCCTATGCTATCGGAAATCTTCTCCTTATGTAAGCACTTTTAGATCATGATCAAGTCACCTCTTAAACTTCTCTTGGATAAACTAAATAGATTGAGTTCTTTAGTCTTTCACTATAAAGCACGATTTCCAAAGCTCAAATCATTCTTGAAGCTCATTTCTAAAGCCTTTCCAATTTGTCAACATCATTTTTGAAGTGGGGACACCAGAACTGGACAGAGTTTCCAGTAATGGTCTTGGTCTTACTGATGCTGTTATGCACCTCTTTTGATAAATTATATAGATTTCCAGAAAGCTAATGATAATCTTTGGAGAATTATGTGCATTATGGAATACTAGCAAAAATAATTAGAATAATCAAGATATGATAATGCAGAATGTGCAGTCAGATAAGGTGACATCATCAGCCAGTCATTTGCAGTGAGAATGGAGTAAAGTAAGGATGTATTATGTCCCCACTATTGTTTGCACTAGTCATTGACTATGTCATGAGGAAATTAACTGCAGAAGGCAACTGAGGAATTTTGTGGATGAATGATACAGCACAATTGGATAATCTCATTTTTGCTAATGAGATTGTCCTGTTTAATGAAAAAGAAGACCCAGCTTTGGCCAGATACAACAAAACAAGTTGGTTTGTTCATCAACAATGGGAAGACAAAATATTTGGCTATAAATGTCCCCAAAGTAACCATTAGAGTCGGAGAAGAAACGCTAGAAATGGTAAGTCATTTTACCTGTCTAGAGAGTGAAATGTGCAATAATGGGGATATTATGCTAGATGCCAAGCAACAAATATCAAAAGCAGCAAACTACTTTCATAAACTTGAAAAGATTTATAAAAGTAGCATGAGTGGCACTGACACAAAAAACATGTTTTTTAACATTGGCATCATGTCTGTCCTTTATGGAGCAGAATCATCGAAATCTAAAACAGAAATTGATAAGAAGATCGACTCCTTCCTAAGTAAAGGCCTGCGAAATATCTTCAGAGTCCTTTGGAAAGAGTTTCTTCCAATATCAGAAATTCTAAGTAGAGAAAACAAATCTAAATCATCAAGTATGGTAAGAAGATGATCATGGACATATATAAGACATGGTTTAAGGATGCCACCAACATGACTTCCATGGCAAGTGATAATTCTGGAAAGAGGAAAAAAGGACGACCTAGAGAAGTATTAGGCAGAACAACAAAGAAGCCAAATCCATCAGCATAACACTCAGAAGTCTAAACAGACCAGCACAAGACTGAAATAAATGGTGGAAATTGGTGGATACTTTATGTACCTGAGGATGTGGGAGGATAAAGAAGAAAGAATAATGCTGTATATAGCGGTGGTTAACACCTCACTCCTACTACTTGATATTATCCTGTATCCCTTGTATATCTAAGGATTACATTAGCTCTTAGACACTGCATTGCACTGGGAAATCATGCTCAACTAGTTCTCTACCATGATCCCTATGTTCCATTCAGAGTCACTGCTTTCCAAAACACAGTCCGTCATCCTGTAAGGGTGACCTACAGTCTTTGTTCCTAGACGTATCTGACCTTGTATTTGGCTGCATTAAAAAATGTTGTTCAAGTGAGCCTGGCTTATTCAGATCACATTGTAGAACTGATCTGTCCTTATGATTATTTACCACTCCAGCAATTTTGTGTTATATGCAAACTTTATTAGTAATGATTTTATATTTTCTTCAAGATCATTGATCAGAATATTGAATAGAATTGGGCCAAGACCAGATTCTGGAAAGAGACCTTCAGCCAATTCTTGGGTGCAAGTTGTCCGGTCCTGCAGATTTAAAACATTTAACTTTAGTAGCTGCTGTTTAACATCCTGCCTAGTTACTGTTGGGATGGAAAGTATTTCATTATTGCTGTAAGATATGAATACATCAGCCAGCTTCTTTCCAAATACACAACCAAAATATTTATTGAACCCTTCTGCCTTTTCTGCACCATTAGTGGCAATTTTATAATCTCCATCTAATAACAGAACTATACCATTGCTAGGGTTAATTTTCTATCTGATTTTAAAAAAAATCGTATTGTCCGTAACCATACTGGCCATAGAGCTTCCTCTTCCCTGATAATATGAAGTCACTAGTTAGATATGTGAAATCCAGGGACAATAATTCTCTTGTCATAGAAATGTAGATGGAGTCACAGAATTACAGTTTTTTCAGAGGATCTGCAGTTTTCTTCAGAAGCAAACCCCTTTTTATTAAAAGGAAAACTTTAAATTTTCTAGCCTTTTTGGGTATATCTACACAGCCCATGGAAGCAAGCCTCCTAGCTCAGGTGATCAGACATGGGCTAATGGGGCTCACACTAATGTTGTAAAATAGCTGAATAGACAGCACCTTGAAGTTGTGACTTGGGCTGGAGCTCGGGCTCTGACACCCACCCCCTTCGCTAGTCTTGAGAGCTCAGGCTCCAGCCTGAGCTGCAGTTCCAAGGCACTGTCCGCACAGCTATGTTTACAGTGCTAGCCCTGCCACCCTGAGTCTGTCGACCCAGGCTGGGAGGCTCTCTACCACAGGCTGTGTAGACACCCTTATGAAATTGTCTTTTTGAGACCGAAAGAATGAAATAATAGCATCCAAATAGGTGTGAACAACAGTGCCTAAAGTGAAAATTACCCCATTCATCAAACTGAGTTAGCACATTTTGAATTTAGCAAAAACATGAATGTAAAATTCCCATCAGTGGAAGCAAATTGGATTTATAAATTTAATCCAATTGCCAGTTCTCTACTAATTCTAATTCTCTAAGCCAGTTCCTGGTTGCTCCTGTATACCATTCCTCTGTTTCTGTCTTCCCAGCCCTTCAAACATAACCCGATCCTGGCACTGTTGCTTCTCTTCTAAATTCCCAGTATGATCCTCCAGCTTCTGCTCTTCCCACCATCCTACAGTGTGCATCTATGTTTTGTTCATGGTTAAAACTCTACAAATATTTCTTTGTATATGTATGTGTATATTATGTGTAAGAATGTTCTATTAGAGCCAGGCAACACTTTTTTGCACAAACTGGTTAAAAAAAAACAACAACAAAAACCTTGTTTTCAACAACAATTTTTCTGTGGAAAATTATCAACTTTATCAATTGTTAAAATATTTTTACCAAAATCGTTTTCAAAATTTTCAAAATTCACCAGGTTTTGGTAAATAACAAATATAAAATGTGATTTTGATAAAAATTTGGTTCAAAACTTTTAACAATCAATTTCATGAAAATGGGAAATGGGTCTATTTTGAACTCTGTAAAATATAAACAAGAAATTTTTGTAACTTTTTGCAAAATTGTTTTCCTGTTTTTGAACAACTCTATGATCAGTTCTCTGTATGTGTATTTTTAGCATAAAAGAAAAGAGAGGGTTAATAACAAGAAGAAGAGAAACAACAGAATAACACCAATGAAATCTTGGGAATTTAACTTAATTTCAGGATGACAATTTAGAATCTCTAATAACACATTGTACTTTAAAAGACTTATAAGTCATAATGTGTTTTCAAACCACATTAAGTAAAAGAATGAAAGTACATGACTTGTCAAGGCCAATTTCTAATCTTTTTCCAGGTCATCAAAACAAATAACAACATTCTTTAATATTTCATAAGGAAAAATGTGTATCTTAGTTAAGTCCCATAGACAGTCAATGGGATTTAGACTCCTAAATGTATAAAACACTTTTGAAAATGAGATTTAGGTTGCTTAATCAGTTAGGTGTTGCAACACCTAAGTACTTTTTAAAATCTGGGCCCTGGAGGATCATATAAGTACCTAAAAATAGATCTTAATGTAATCTAGCAGGACCTTATGACTTATGCTACAGTATGCAAACATAAAAAAGGAACATATGTAGTGAAATAGGTTTAAAAAATCCAGATCCAAAGGTTCTGTCAATCTTCTACACCATTACAAATAAAATATACATGTAATACCTTCTTTCTGTACTTTAGAAATTGCTTACCAGAGGAGTTTTAAATGTGATTATGGCTCAGTATTAATCAAATTTTATACTAAAATATTTTACATACAGTGTAATATGACAAACCAAAAATGTGGAAAGGGAAATATTATAGTTTAGTGGATAGGATGCTGGACTGGGCATCTGGAGACCTGGGTTTTATTCACAGCTTTGTCACTGACCTGTTGCATGACTGCAAGCAAGTCACTTCACACTTCTGCTACTTTTTCTCCATTGTAAAATGTTTTGAGACCCATAAATGAGAAGAGTTCTATATGTGAGCATAGAATTGTTATTATTTATTATTGAAAGGAGCTTCATTGTTTGCAATATTTTGTGTCCTGCTGAGATACACAGTGAATCAACACTCAGCTTGTGATTAAACTTCTTTATTTTGATTACAAAAGCAGTTCTGAAGTTAACAGCCATGGGACCAAATTCTGTTGTCTATTATATTGGTGTTGTAATAGGGAGCAAAATTTGCTCCAGGAAGAAAAATCTATGCAAAGAGGGAGTAAAGGTCACTAGGTACACAATGCCAATCCAATCAATAATAACACAGGCTGTTGGAAACCTGATGTTGTTTATCATTTGAGATTAATATTTCAATGGGCTAAAATCCCTCTCTGTGTTCAGAGTCAGGTTGCTCACAGGTAGCTGCACGGTGGAACCAGTAGAAAGCAGCTATTTGAATACAGTAGTTCTATAGGGCTACTCATTCTGGATATGGGATCTTCTTGTTGATACCTGATGGATGACTAACTTACGTAACGCACCTTCTAGACCTCTCTGTGCAGATTTGCTAATTACTATGAGAAGCATCCTCTCTGTACATTCCAGTTCTGGTAAACTGCAGGAACAGCAAGTACCTGTGGTGTCCCCCCAGGGAGCACACCTCAGCAGTTCTGGGACCAGTTATGTCTCTAGCAATAATACCAGGCAGTCACTTTCTAGAGGCTGAATGGGATTAGCTTTTCTTTCTCTGTTGACTTAGAAACCTGCATGATTAGGGCTGATTATTGATGTGAAAATGAGATGCACAGAATTTTGCACATGGATGTGGACACAACAGCAGCACCTGAATGGCTTTTGGAAAAGTAAGAGACTCCATCAGGTTATTCGGTGTGATATAGGTCTGTTTAATATAGTAAATTGATATAGTGAGTGGATGACACTGATTGTGTGCAGGAAATGTTGGATTGTATGCACTGTAGTATTTTTGGTCTTGTATTTTTTGTATGGTGAACAGAAAACTCTAGCGGATTCATCCGTTTTTCATAGTAACCCAAAAACTGATCTTTGTATTGTTGTCAGGGGGCTGTATCTTTAACACAAGGGAGACCTGGGAAATAAACTACCAACTATGGGCTCATTTGTAGCCATGCAGCTCCATTGAATTTTTTTTTTCTTAATTATTGCTGCAACAATTTGTGGAAGGTATTATATTTCCAAAGCCTTTTTGTCACAGGGACAGAACACTGCGTATTAGCAAAATTTAGAATTCTGATTAACTTAAAAAAATATTTTGCTTGTTCTTGCTGCTTGTTCTGCTCAACAAATGCAAAGATTTTTTTAAAATCTGCATTTTTAATTTAAACTTTTTTTCTCGTTTTCCCTTTTTCCCCTAAGAGAGGTAATTATTTAAGTATGCAATATCTGTCTGAAGAGTTTTTGGGGAGGTTTTTTGCTTGTCAGAAGAGGTCATAAAATCCTAGAAAAAAGACAGGGAAAAGAGCCATTTAGTTCGTCAACCCTTTCTCCATACCCACTATAGGGCTGCTCTATTATATTTTTGACTGCTTTGGTCCCAATTAAGTCAGCTTCCCCCATCACTTTAGAAGATTTGCATACAATCTAATGTTTATCATTGTCAGGAAAGTTAGTTCTAGTCTAGGAGAGAGGCAGGAAGCAATTAACCCATAGATTATTTGGTATAAAGATCAGAGATGTCTACATTTAGCTCATATGTCACCAGTCTTGCCATAGACGCAGCCTTTATTCATGCAGGTAAACCTATTGATTTCAATGGGATCATTTGTGTGGATTGGAATGACTCGTGAGTAAGTGTTTGCAGGATTGGACCCTTAACTAAATTGATTTCTGCCTTATCATAGTTACATGCTATTAGGCTTGTAAATAATAGGAGCTAATTTGTCAGAATAATTTTAAAATCAATGGCTTCTACTTAGTGTTATGGATTAAAAATAAAACAACCACAATCTCATATGAAATTCCTTTCTCTGCATGGTACCATCATATATAGTATATACATACAATATAATATATAATTTAAAGCACCTTCTCCTGAAATTTCCTACAGTTTTTTAAAAATTCAGGCTTAAACATGTAGGACCAAATTCAGCACATGTGTATGCAGGTGCAGCTCCACTGATGAATTTGGCCCCTGATTTTCAGTTAGATTCCAATCAAGCACTTAAAAAAAAAAGGCAACCAGAACCTTTTGCTAATGGAAATAACTTCTAACACAGTATTTCCTTACATGATTGCTGATTTTCCTTGTAATAAGGCAGATGTCATGTGTTTTTCAGAAGTCAGTGGGGCTCCATCTAAGCACAGCAGGACACCCACATGCAGTCCCCTATGGGATTGGGCCTTAGGTATGGTGAATGTGCCATTTGGGCTTTTCACCCTCCTTTGAGCCATGCATACACCCAGAAGCTACGGCCTCTCACAGTGTGGATTTAGAGAGGCAGGGACTGCTATTCTTATCCCTAAAATGGAGCAGTAGCCTCAGAGCTGTTATGTTGGCTCCTGCAAATGCCCAGTATGTGAATTTCACCCGTAAAGCAAATGAATACATATCTTTTCCACTAGTTTTTGACAACTGAATAGTCACTTTTTCATTGTATAGATTATTATTATTTCTTTGTATTATTCTATGCTTAAGAGTCTCCTCCTTGAGGTTGTGTGGTATAAGGGAAGGGGAAATGTAAGTGATCACAGGTACATTTGTCTTGCTGCATCCATTATCCGAAATTGAATTGCACAGATGCAATTGGCACTGCTCAAGTTTCTTCTTGCTTGTGTTGCTTGTGTGGAGGGGGAGATGCTGAAGAACTGGAGGTGAGGAAAAACAGAGAAGGAAAAATTCCGCAAAAACAAATGGAAAGAGTAACGAACAGGGGAAAACAAGGGAGGGTACAAAGACTTGATGCCCAATAAAATTCCTTTCTGACTGTAAATGTGAAAAAAGAGTGGGTATGTTTACACTTTGAGCTGGGGGTGTGATTCCCAGCTTGAGGAGACGTCCTCGTGCTAGGTCTCATTGAGCAAGCGAGCTAAACACAGAGCGTAGCTGCAGCAGTGCGAGCTGTGGGATTGGCTGACTGCCCGCAGCACATACCCATCTGAAACCCTAGGCATGTATTTGAGATGGCTTGGGCATCCCGCCACTTGTAGCAGCACAGCTACATTCTGTGTTTCACTCCCTAGCTGGATGAGAGCCAGCACCAGTATTTCTCCATAATCCCATCTTAGAGTGTAGACATATTCAGCAAGACTTGAAGGCCAGACCCAGGGAAATACTGAGGTCATCCGCATAAGTATCTTCAGGGAGTTTCATCTCACTTTCCTACCCTGGATCCAATGCAGCAAATGCAATGCAAGCAAAAGGGCAAAGTGTAAAATGAGCAAAGTACAAGTATAAAGCAAGCAGTTAATCAGTTAATATGTAATCAGTACTTTCAAGATTTAAGCCTTGAACAAGTCCTGACTAGTGTTATATGCTTATTAAGCAGGAAGGGCAAAGAGGGTTCACAATGGTAAGTGGTGACAGTGCTGCTGTGATAGTTGAATTTGGAATGCCTGTAATAAAAATAAAACATAAAGAAGTGATGGTGGTAATAAAGTCGATGCATTCCAAATTGCTAAGTATTCCACTTGTTGAGTAAATTCCTTTTGGGAAAGTAAGGATGTTTTTACAATATTAAAAACACTTACAAATAAAATGCATCCTAAAAATGAAGAGATGTTTAAGGATGGGAAGATATAGGAGGACTGTGGGGTTTTTCTTTGCATTATTTATGAGTGTAGACTTTCTTGAATGGCTTGTTTTAACACCTAGAGCCTGGGATAGGCATAGCAAACAAATCTGAATACATAAAGAATGAACTACCTTTTACGCTGCTGTCAATCTCTTTCTAAAATTTATTAGGAAAACTGGGTTATCTGTTTACAAAATATTAGCTTGGAGGGATGCCCAGACTATTGGAATGATAGAGACAATGTTATCCCTCCTCCCCCTCAACCCCTGACCAACACACACACACACTGAAGGGCCCCGGCTTCCAATCATTAAAGAGTTGGCGGTAATGTAAAAAAAAAAAAAAGGCACTTTCTTGCTCTCACTGTTTGACTTCCCAAATGGAAACCTCATTAAAGAAAAATAGATTGGGCTGTGGCCTCTTAAAGTTTTTTCCACAGTGTTTAGTCAACACATGAAAAACTTGTCCCAATTTGCAGCATCTGGTATCCAACATAATTCTCAAGAGTCCAACATGGGCAGTATTAGCGGCCTAGACTGGAGAGGGAGACCTAAAATACCAAACTGACATTTATGTCTGTGAGAGTCATGCAGTTAAAACCCTGTATGAGTCTGAGAATATTAAGTGTTAGTATTTCCGCTTAAATGTAAACTATACTTTTGGTCTTCAGTAGTACATCAGTATCTATCCATTCAGCTGCTCAAGAGAAGAGAAATTTGCACCTCAGAGTCTGTATGGATATGATGCATTTGGTATTGCCAACTCCAAGAGTTCAAAAATCATGAGATTGTCTTTAGTTCACGAGTTTGGTTTTTTAAACAATAATAATACAGCTAGTGTTTGATTTTGGAGCCTATAGGTTTCACGTTTTGAAGCAACCATGAGGCTAGAAACGTACTCTTTTATCAAATGAATTCTAAGATTCTCACTTATTGATGATAAAATCATGAAAGTTGGCAGCACTGGAGAGTTCTGTGAAGTATCCGTGGTCCTCAAACTATGGAGATTATTTTTTTCTGCATCAGGCCCAGAATGCAGTTCAGGTGATGCTTCTTAAACTATAGGAGATTAAATGCAATGACAAACATGATATTTAGTATTGGCTGGTTTCGGTTTATATGGCGTTGAAATAGATAGGAAAGTCAATGCTATCAATTTTGTTCCCATATCTCGGTGATTAGAGTAGAATTGGACAAAGCCCAAAGGGTTGAGAGGTTTAGTGTAGATCAGCACCTAACAACCAAGGGTCACCTTGAGACATCTTTAAAAGGCCTGGTTTTCAGAAAGTACTGAGCACTCTGGAACACTTGAGGGCAATTGCACCTGTATTTCCCCTTAGTGGGCCAGCAAGGACATTCAGTCTCAGGCCTCCAGATCCCCAGCTGTTGCCTTTCTTGGATGGAGACCCACGTCTCACTCACTTCTGACCAGGTGTGACGGGGTGCAGGTGGCTCTGCAGGGGTTCCCTGTGCATTGCAGGCTGAGGAAGCCATGCCCCTTCACTTCTGCTGGGGCAAGGTATAAAAGGAAGCAGCCCAGCTCGGTCTGGGCAGGCTGCTGAAGGGAGAGGACACCAGTTGTAGGCTCTCTCCAGGGAGCTGCTACAGGACCCAACTTCAGAATCAAGGCACACTGAGCCTCAGTTGGATTCCAGGCTGCCTGACCAACCCCGAGAGGAGGCCCTGCCATCAGGAGCTACACCACCTGAGGACCCCAGAGACCCATGGGAACCTCACTGGCGAAGACAGGGTAGGAAGCAGCACGGGGACTTAGAATTTGCTCTGGTGGGTGAACCGGGGAACCAATCAGCATGTTTCGGGAGGATCCCTGCTGACTCAGTGGCAAGTAACCCCGCCATTGCCAGGGCCCTGTGCTGGGGCTCGGAAGAACAGGGAGGGCCCAAGTGTCACACCCTCCTGAGTGGCCCCCCACTTCCCCAATGGGCCAATAGGCCACACAATCCCACAGAGGGGTATAACTTTATTGACTCTGGCCAGTAGGTCACACTGACCCGACTGCGAGGGTGGCTTTATTAACTCCAGCCATTAGGCCACGCTACCCTGACTGTAAGGGGCTTCTGTATTGACTCTGGCCATTAGGCCTCGCTGCCCTGAGTGGAAGGGCTGCTTTATTGACTCAGGCCACTAGGCCGTATTACCAGGTTCCATAGTAAGTGTCATTCGCAGAGGACCTAACCAGCTCCAGTACAGCCTCTTCCCTTTCTTGTGACCATACGTGACCGGGCACCCCCGTGACCTACCCCACAACAAATGGGTGGAGAATTAGGGCAATGACGGGACTTGCTGAGAGGTCCAGAAGAGAGGGGAATCAGGCAACGAGACCCCTGCACTACCCTGACATGGATACCGAAAAGCTCCTTAAGTGAATCTACACTGCACACTTCTGTCAGCAGCGCGTAAAGCACATACTTGCATAGCCCCCATAGCCTGGGTATAAAGAGCAGTGTAGCTGGTGAGGCACTACTTAGGCAACTGGAGTAAGGACATACCTGAAGGGTGCGGGTATGTACTCGAGCGCATACCCTGCACGCTTTCTACTCGCCCAACCCATACTTCCCCGTCCACACTGCTATTTTTAGCAAGGTAGTGACCTGCTGTCACCCGGCTGCTGGAGTCTTTCTCCTCCACAGAAAAAAACTCCCTCAGCAGGGAACGGCTACTAGCTCCCCATTGTTGGAGCTCTTCTTCACCACAGGGAAAAACTCCAGCAGCAGGGAAAGGCTCTGCCAGCTCCCCATTGCTGGAGCCCTTCCACTCCTCAGGGAAAGACTCCAAGACTGGAAAAGGCTCTGAAATTTCCCTGTTGTTGGAGCCTTTCCCCACAGAGAAAGGCTCTGGCAGCAGGGAGCTGCTGAAGCCTTTCCCCACTACATCCCCTCTGCCAGAGCCTTTCGCTGGCACATGTAGCTACACACCACAGTAGATGAGCCTGCTTTTCGCTGTGACATGTAGCTACATGTACACTGCATGCTGCCACCAGTAGTGTGTAGTGTTGACATAGCCAGCTTAATTGTCAACATTTATAAGTAGCACATCATTCTTTCTATGCAAGCCTACTGTATGCTTAGGGTAAAAACACTACAGAGAAAATAGATTGAAAACAATAAAATAACCTGCATGCATGCTAATAACCTTACCAGACCCAATCCCCACTCTAACATGGGCTCTGGAAGGAGCAGTCCTTCAACTGCCCACCCCCAGGGTTTCCTTTGTGATCACAAGTTCATCACAGCTTCAGCTCAGAACAAGTGCATGGTCTTAAGGGGCCACAGTACCTGCCCTTCCAACCTTTCTCAAAGGATTGGGGCCCTCTGTGGACCAAGGGACCTGTCCATTTGCTAGATCAGGAAGAAGGCCCTGAATCCAGGATATTTATCAAAAAAATACTTTTTGTATGTTGTTGCCTGGAAAATCCATATTTGAGTATATGTGAACCTCTCCAGGGGGCGGCTTTAAAGGGCTGATAACAGTGGAAGTTCATTAGCATCCCCTCCCTATTGGAGAAAGTACATATAGTGCCACAATGAGACATACAAAATTACATTTTAATGCACTGTACCCCAGAGGTATTAACCCTAATTCAATAAGGTTTAACTTAATTCTATAGAGTTTATCTTAATTTCACAAGGTTTGTTCAGGATATTATAGGATGCTGTCAGTCTGAAAATCAGGCTCTGTCAGAGAATCTCAAGCTGGTCATCCAAAAATTGAAGCAGCAAAATTACCTGTCACTTCTGAAAATCTTGGCCATGATGTTTGTCTAAACATTCCAGATCTTTTAGTATTGCAATGACAGACCTGCAGGTGGCTATCTTAAAACAGAAAAACTTCAAAAACAGACTCCAGCGAGAGACTGCTGAGCTGGAATTGATATGCAAACTAGACACAATCAACTCAGGATTAAATAAGGACTGGGAATGGCTGAGCCATTACAAACATTGAATCTATCTCCCCTTGTAAGTATTTTCACACTTGCTTCTTATCAAACTGTCTGTACTGAGCTATCTTGATTATCACTTCAAAAGTTTTTTTTTCTCTTACTTAATTGGCCTCTCAGAGTTGGTAAGACAACTCCCACCTGTTCATGCTCTCTGTATGTGTGTATATATATCTCCTCAATATATGTTTCACTCTATATGCATCCGAAGAAGTGGGTTGTAGCCCACGAAAGCTTATGCTCTAATAAATTTGTTAGTCTCTAAGGTGCCACAAGTACTCCTGTTCTTTTTGCGGATACAGACTAACACGGCTGCTACTCTGAAACAAAAAAGAGGCTTTCTCATGAACATCCTGCTTCTAGCGGGCCCAGAAATAGTGCAAGCATACCTTTTTTGGTAGTATTTCAGCTCTTCTCCTTCATGTCCCAAGTATAGCTGGGTGAAATTTTTTGAATAGTTTATTTGACAAAAATGTGATCTTGGGTGACCCAAAACTATTCATGAATTTCAGGCAAATAGTTCTGGCCATTCAAAAAATGGCTGGAGGAAGAGGTGCTGCTGCTGCTGTATCTGCTTTCCCCCCTTTTAACCTTTAGCCCAATGGCTAAGGCACTTACCAAGGACATGGGAGATCTAGCTTCAAATCCCCTAGAACAGACCCAAAACAGACTCTTTTGATTCACCACAAATTCTGAAAACATTCAGATTCAGTTCAACCCAAACTGATTTTTTTCAGAACTGCCACGAAACTGAAAAATCAGTTATTCCCCCAGCTCTAGTCCTGTGGAGAGACAGAAGGGCATGGAAATAAAAAAGTGTTCTGTATCTCCCCAAAAAGGTTCCATTTGCGCAAAGGTTCAGGAAGATTTCTAATTTAACCAGAATGTTTTACTATTGGCAAAATTGTCTGTGAACATAAACATGCAAGCAATATAGCCAGTCAATAGTGTTGGATTCTTACCTTTTAAACTTTCTAAGCTATGTGAAGGGCTTTGGTAGTGTGACTCCTATAAAAGTCAATGAGTGTCTTGTGGTTAAAAGTAAGTTATAGTTTGGTCTTGACCAATATATTAAAAAAAATGATCATCTATTTTCTGTCATGTACTAGTTTATAATTCTATATAAAAATGTCACTGCTCCTCCTGACAGCTTCCTGGAAATGATTTCTATATTCTTTAAGCCATTTCACAAAACTACAACAGGAATTTAAATTTCAGTAACTGAGGGTAGTTTGAAAAAACTTATAACACATCTTTCATCAAAGAAGCAGGGAAAGACAGTACATGTTCCCTCATGCTTCAAACTTTACACAGACAGTACCTAGAGACTCCATAATCAGAGAGAAAAAAAGAATGTATTACAAAGTGCTGTACTGAACATGCTCAAAAGAGCCCATTACTCTGAGTATTACAGGTAAGCTTTGGGAGGTTGAAATGTGATATGATTGCTGCAATCATGCTGGGCATAAAAATTGTACTGTAGATAATAGCACCCTTTCTTTCTCTTATAATAGAGGGAAGTATTTGGTTTCTGTACATTTAATAAGAACAGTTTGGACAATGTTATGCACTAATCGTTGCATATTTCTTAAAGAATAAGAGGGTTAAAATGGTTCAGCTGAATTCTCTCTCTCTCTCTCTCCATGTTTTCATCTGTCTGTGTATTGTCTTTTGCTCTTGCAGCAGATCATTGCTGTCAACTCTCTGGCATATAACTCAGGAGTAACGAGAGAAAAAAGAGTCAGAAAGGGCTGAGAAATCTATCATTCCAGTGGCTTTGAAATACACCCCTACTGATCCTTTTAACAAGCCTGACATAATTTCATTCTCATTTAAAACCCAGGCCTTGGGGAAATGCAGAACCAAATTAAGGAAGGGCAAAAACTAACTTTTCAAGGCAAAGTCAAGGATGGCTCTGAAACGAGTTGTAAATGTCTAGATATGTATATGGCCCCCACTACTACAGTATCTGAGCACCTCAGACTCTTTAGTGTATTTAACCTCACAATGTCCCTGTGAGGTGAGGAAGTGCTACTATCACCACTTTACAGATGGCAAAGTGAGGCAGAGACGAGGTCACACTAGAAGTCTATGGTGGAGCAGGAAATTGAACCCAGATCTTCCAAGTCACTCACAGGCTAGCACATTACC
Source organism: Terrapene triunguis (assembly GCF_002925995.2). Classification (NCBI taxonomy): domain Eukaryota; kingdom Metazoa; phylum Chordata; order Testudines; family Emydidae; genus Terrapene; species Terrapene triunguis. The sequence goes on along the minus strand of NW_020664419.1, from coordinate 60,365,660 downwards.
CACTTTTCCAGCCTTCCTTTTGTTATTGCCAGGCTATACTTTCTGATAGTTAGTACTGAATCAATGGAAAAAATTAGGTTTCAACTTAAAATAGATGCAATATCACATTTAAAGGGAGTTATAGATTTCCATGCATGTTTTTTTATTCAATGGGTTTCTTCTTTATCATTTATTTAAGTGCCATTGTGTGGTGCAGGAGAAATCTCCCTTCTCCTTATGGAACCCAGAAGATCCTACAATCCTTATGGATTGGCACAGGCCCATTGCATTCCTGCTGCCTCCAGAACCTTTCCTTACCCTCCCCCAAGTGGTTTTCATAATACAGAGGGTAACAAAGACTCAGACAATGCTTTCACGATCAGCATTAACTTAATTCCAAGAGTCGCGAAGTGGAGTACAGTGCCCTGGAGAGTGTACATCCCTCACCCTTCTCCCTGTCCTACCCCTTTAAAACTGTGGAGCCTGAAACCCACTGAGCTCTTACGGTGCGATGCAAAGCCTATTGACTTCAAAAGAGAAACTCCCATTGACGGTAGTGGGCTTTGGATCAGGGCCCTTACAGAGGCTCTTATGTGGGATTATGAGATAGACATAGAATACGGTGAATAGACTAATGAATCTCCATGCTCCCTCCGCCCCAATGACGTGATAATCAAGGAGAGGTGAATCCAGGCCCAGGTTTGATGAAAAGGAGATGCAGAACTGAGTTTCATCAGCATATTGAAGACAATGCAGCCCAAAATATCTTGCTATATCACCTAATGTCTTCAAATAAGTGCTGAACAGAAGTGACACAAATGTGAGAGCCCTGAGAAAGGAACAAAAAAATGCCTTCTGAGACTTCTCAGAGAAGCAGCAGCAAATCCTCTGAAATATTATTCCGTCCCTTCCCATAAGATCATACTAGTGGTTATCATGTGGTATCTTCATAGACATCTTACTCTTTATCATTGATAGAAAATCACCAGCAATAGATATTAATGCACAACCTAGACTGATAGGAATCAAAGTATTCTGTGAAATCAAAGTGCAACTGGAGCTGGTCCATCACTATCTATTCAATAGTCTTCCCTGAAAAAGGAAAGTTTGAGATCAGACAATAATTGGTGAGGTGGTTAATATTCAATGTTGGTTTGCTGAGTAACAGTTTAAACATAGTCCAAGCACGGCTGGAAATGTGGCAAAATCTCAGATGTCCCTGAATGCCCTCTTGAAGAGAGACGTTAACAGTCCTCATCAATAATGAGCCAAACATGTGTCTACATGTTTTAATAACCATGAAGGGTATGGGTCCTTTCTACAGATGCCTGACTATAATGCTCCAAGCATACCTAAAACCTCAATGAGTGAATCTAGGTGAAAGCTATGCACTACAGACAGAGCATTTCTCATTCCTGCTTTGACACTTCCTACAGAAGTGGTCAGCTTTCCGCCCAAAAACAGCTGATCATATTTGCAAACTAAGTTAATATTTTAGTGAGACATACTCTAATTTGTCAAGGGACTGAGGCAGTTGAGGTTAGCCATGCTGGCTACATTCAGAACAACTTTACTGGTCTGAATTTCAAATAATATGGTTGAGGAAAAACTTTCTTTACCTGAATACCTGTTATGGCATAGAATCATCAATAACGCTATGATGCAATAGTCTCTGAGAAAGCATTTCGCTAGCTACATAGATATATAGGAATTGCTGAATTGGATTAGACTCAAGGTCCCTCAGGTCCAATATCCTGTTTCTGACTGGCCAGTACCAGATGCTTCAGAGGAAATTGTAAGAACCCTTCAGTAGGCAGAGATGAGTTACTCTGAACCCCACATTAGGTCTCATCCTGGTCTCTCATAGTGAAGAGTTTGCCTTAAGCCCTGAATCATGATGTTTAATATCACTTCCACAAAATGTGTGTTATCATTAATTATAACAACTCTGGATATTCTTCCTATCCATATAAATGTCTAGTCCCTTTTAGCATCTTAAGTTCTTGGTCTGAACAGTGAGTTCTACAGTTTAATTACACACTGCAAAAAAGTATTTCCTTTTATTCATTTTGTATTTCCCACATTTAATTTCAATCAGTGTCCCCTAGGGGAAAACATGGAGAACACAGTGTCCACTGTGTCAGTTGTCATGCTAACTAATTAGATTATCCCTACACTTCCCACTAGTATTACTTCTAGTCTTGATTTCCTTCTGAGAGCTCATAGTATGTGTGTATACATTATTTTTCATTGCACTATATGAATATATCAAGTGCCAGAAATATATGTTCTTTATTATCTTACAAATTCATAAAATTAAGAAGCATTAAATTTTACCTAAATTTAGATTTTGCCTCTGTGAACTTGTGCAATGTGTCCATCTGAATATGCAAAATTTGGTTTTAATGAACGGGGCTGCAGCAATCTAAATGCCAATTCCTACCACTTAACCAATCTGCAATCTGCATGTTGAGTTAATTTCTTGATCACAAAAATATTCTTTGGACAAGTTACCTGAAATGTTCACAGGCTCCAAATAAATATGAACTGTTTGATCTCAGTCCCTACACGTTCGTTCAGCAGTCTCCTCATAGGAAAATTGCATGACTGGAATAGAGGTGTATTCCAGGTCACAATTGAATTATATGGCCAGAGAAGTGTGTTCAGCATTTGCCTATACTTTGTCCAGTTCTAATTACCTCAAACAACATATGTCATCATTTTCTCTGCAATTGCAGGTGATTTTTTTCTATAATTTTTAAGCCTAGCCCCAAGATTCCCCCCCAACATTTTCAGTCATTACCTGATGGCCTTGGAAGAGTATAAAGTTTCCAGGAAGTGCTTCTGTTTTGATTTTCACATTGTGTTCCTAGTAGAAAAGTACATGTGGCAGTTTGCATAAGTAGCTCTGGGTAATTGCTAATACCCGAAGCCATGACATCCCTGATTTGGAGCATTCATTAATCATCAAAAGAGTTGCTTGATATTCAGCAAAATGAATACAAATTGCAGGTAAAATAGAATTGTGGCTCTGCAATTTTGTTATCATAAGCCACAATTATAATTCAGCATGGACTTTATATTATATTATAAAAATATTGGGCTGGTCAAAAACCCAAAATGTTTCCTGTTTTCCCTGTTGGGAAAAATAGAGGAGAAGTTTAAAAAAGGGGGGTGGGGGTATCCCCAAAATCCCCAAGTCAAAATTTTACTGTTTCCAAATACAACATTTAAAGTCATAACCAAAAAATTGTTTTGAAATGTACAGTCAGGAAAAAAAGTTTACAATTTTCCCATTGGAAAATTGTGTCAAAATCAATAGGAAAATATTGATTTCAACTAAGCCACATTTTGTGATGGGAAAAGTTAGCTGCCAAAAAAATTCAATCTCTCTTTCTCTCTCTCTCTCTCTCTCTCTCTCCATGTGAGTTCATTTCTAAACATGGGATACAGTATTATCAGAATGCTGTTGATACACAATTATACACAGAAACAGGGCCGTAGCAACAAAGAACGTGGCCCCCTCCGAACATATGTCCGGGCGGGGCCCCTTACAATGCAGAAACTGGAATGCGGTATTTATTTTGCCACTTTTAGGGGCCCCCTTCCTTGCGGGGCCCCCTCCGGTCGAAGGGTACGGAGCGCGCTCGCTACGCCTCTGCACAGAAAATCTAATGAACTGATTCAGGTTTGGACAAGAGCCAGAAAGGCTGACCAATGTATCTGAAATATTCCAAATAGACACAAAGGCAAGCCTGAGAATTTGGCTGGCTCTGTGGAAAAACCCTCTGGATAAAACCAAAAGAATCCATAATTTCCAGAAACATCTGCGCTGACATCTGCATGCACGTGGGAGTCATCAAAGATAATAATACATAAAGACCCCAAACATTGCACCAACGCTATTTTAGAGAGTTTAGACCTGACATTTTCCATACAACCTGATGGTATATAAGCCAACAAAATTATAAATCTACATCATGCCTCAGGTGTACAGGAAATGACAGGAGCCAAATAAACTAGTCTATGTCTCTGGCTACCTCAAGCCTTGCAAGCAGAATGAAAACAATACACTACTCACCCCTCCTCTTCGTTCTGCGAAAAGTTAGAGCACGGTTGAGTGTGGAGTTGTGCAAATAAGCTGCCTCAGTGTACCGACCCAGATCTCTCTGATTTATGACAGATCCAGATTACACTCTAAAGTAGAATCATGAATGGCATATGTTTATTCATAACAGATCTGTCACTACCCAACCGAAACTGTAGTCACAATGAATCTTAGTAAGCCATATTGAAATCCTAATAGATACTGCTAACGTTGCTGCCCAAGTCATCCATCCCTTAATCCTTAATCTTCCCATGCAGAGCCATCTTCCATTCACACAAATAACAAAGACAAAATAATCACTAGAACACTTGAGAGGGCATTTTCACTCCTCAATCTTGAATCAAACAAGTGCCACAAAAAATTGTGCCTGTTAAGGGTGTTGGAACTTTTTAGTCTTCATTCTGTGTGTCATACAGCAACTTTCTGGCATTCACTATAGATCAATTAATATTTGTTAGTGACCTAATATATATAAGTGGATAGCAATGCAAATAAAGCAATCCATTTATGAGTTTTCTTTTTGCACATGATCTGTTTTATGGTTTTCAATTTTCTGGTCCCTATTTTTTTAGACAAAACAAAAATAAATTGAAAAAGATACTTTTGAAGACTCACATCTTAATCCTTTTTATCCCTGATATATATATTCTGACTACCCAGTGGTAGGTGGTGGGAGAGAAATTGGTAACAGAAGGTAGGGACAGGTGGGTGTAGTTACTGAAGTTCCGAAAGGAGGAACCAGAATAATGAAGAGCAGTGGTATGTTTGAGAGGCAGACAAGCAGAGAAATCAGAGCAGCAAAAGGATGATGTTGGGAAGGAGAATAAAGGGGAAAAGAGAGAGGCTTTATTTGACTTTAGCCTGAGTAACAAATCTTGCACTTGACTCAATAAATTGTTATAATAGAGAAAAGATATTACTCCATATTTGAATTAAATCCCGTTGTGCACAATTTCATTCCCCCAGGATGAAAATCCATGTACTGAGACGCCGATGGAATCCCAGTGTTAAATGTTTCTTCTTTGGTTTTCTGTTCTGAATTTTCATTTTGGAAATATCTCTTTCCAGGCATTTTATTTATTGCAGGCAAGAACTCTTTCCCCTCAAATCACCTGTTTTGCTGGAGCATATAAACCTAGAAACTGTCGCTACACTTGCAATAGCCAGATTAATAATTGCTCTGGGAAATGAGGATGGGTAGCAGATTCAAAATTGTATACTCCTTAGAGAGCAGGTGCAATACATGATAAACACTGTTGATCAGCAAAGAGTAAATGATTAATTAGTGTTGTCTAACAGTGGATGTTTCAGTCTTTCCTTTTCCAAAGCAAAAGGAGCAGCAGCAGTAACTGAGTAAGAAATAATTTTAAAATGTATGCTAACATTTTGTTATATTGATCTGCCATATGCTAGTACCCACAATGTATATGCTCCATAATGGTACAGTTAGCTTAATAATTTTGTGATTTCCAGCGGATCAGAAAGGTTTGGACTCCAGACATGTTTCTCTTTTATCCCAGTTTATCTAGACTAGGCAGATCAGACCTATCTAATTCTTCTAATCTAATATGTCTATCCTAATATATGTGCTCTATCATATTTACAGAATACCAGTCACCATAGTATCTAGGCACCAAGATACAGTAATATCAGAGTGGCATAACGATATTAAAAAGGAGCTCTACTCCCACGAGCATTTATTTAGAGATTTATTTTCTCTCTTTTCCCTTTCCTCTACCTCTCCTGTTTTACATATTTCTCTTGGAGCTTTATATTTTCCTGGTTTATACATAATCAAAAACGATTGCAGGCAAATTTTGTGACTGAAAATCCTGTGTCACCGAGAGGAAGATTTCTTTAAGAAAATAGTTCTTTCTTTATCAAGCACAGTCGCAGTTTGATGTTTTGCCCACTGCTAGTTAATCTTGCTCACATAGGTCTATCTGGGAAGGGGGAAGCCATCCTAGGGTACATAGAGCTGAATGAAAGCTTCTCCCAGATCGACCCTCACGCGTTCTGGGACCTTGAGCAAGTCACTCAGCCACACTGATGGCTTTAAATAGAAAGGTGAAATTCTTACATGAAAAATCATTTTCATTCAGTTAAATCAACCAGTTCAATTTGGTTTGGGTAGACCTGTTTAAAGGTCTTACTCAGTTCCAGGTTAGCCTCTCCTGTAGAAATGCCAGTTAGTGCCACTCAGCGTGACATTTCCTTTCCTCCTTCCTGCCTTCACCTGCACATAGTATCCACAAAGGAGCAAGGGAGGGGTGAAGTGTCATGTGTGCAGCTCTCCCTCACCACCTTCCATCTGTGAAGGGAGAGATCTACATGCACAGGGCCCCTGTTACATGAGGAATGATCTTTACTTCAATTCTTACTCAGGTAAAATTCCATTGACTTCAAAGGAAGTTTTTCATGGGTAAAGACTTTTTTCAACTGACAACATTTAACACACTTCCCTTGTACTTTTTCCTTATTAAAAATGCAAATCAATTTCACAGATTATCATCTTGAGGAAAAACAATTAGTAAGATTCATAGAGGTCAATCATTAGTCGAGAACTGTATGTGCTGGGCACAGAACTCATTTGTTTTTGTTTTTCAGGCACTGCAAATGGATGTAAACAAGCTGAATATCACATTGCTTCGGATATTCCGCCAAGGAGTGGCTGCAGCTTTAGGACTGTTACCACAGCAAATTCATATCAACCGACTCATTGTAAGTACCAAGAATTTTGTGTAAGAAAATTACCGGGTAATTTTAGTTAAATTAGCTTTCCTGCCTTTATGGAAAAGTCCAATAGACTCTGATTGAAAAAAGATCCCCTTTCTATAGTTTTTTAAACCATTCTATAGAGCATAATAGAAAATTATATCCCTGTTATCAAATGGTTTAAAAAACGTATGGAAAGGAATTATCTATTAAATTCTAGCATAATTCCAGAATTATTTATAGAGTAAATTCTATAGAACGCTCTTGGTTTCATCCAAGTGTTTTAAAAGAATTGGCCGAGGAGCTCTCGATTGGAAAAGTTGATTTTTTTTCAATAAATCTTGTAACACTGGGGACGTCACAGAGGTCTGGAGGAAAGCTAATGTTGCACCAATATTTTAAAAGAGTAAACTGGATGATCCAGATTATAGCCCTGTCAGCCTGACACTGATCCCTGGTAAAATAATGGAATGGCTGATCTGGGACTTGACTAATAAACACTGCAAGGAGAATAATATATTTCATGCCAGTCAGCACGGGTTTATGGAAAATAGATCCATAGTCAAATTAACTTGATATTTCTGATGAGAGTACAAATTGGACTGATAAAGGTTATAGTTTTGATGTACTAGACTTCTGTAAGGCATTAGACTTGGTACCCCACAAAATCTTGATCAATAAACTAGAACAATACAAAATGATCTTGGCGCACATTAAATGAAATAAGAACTGGTTAAATGAGAGATCTCAAAATGTATTATAAATGGGGAGTCATCATTAAGATGCTGTGTTTCTAGGGAGGTCCCACAGGGATAGGTTCTTTCTTGGCCCTATGCTATTTAACATTTTAATCAGTGACTTGGGGTGAGGGTAAGAGAGACATAAAATTATCACTGATAAAGTTTGCAGATGCCACAAAGATTGAGGGAGTGGTAAATAATGAAGAGGACAGTTCACTGATGCAGAGACATCTGGACAGGTTGGTAAACTGGGCACAGGCAAACAATATGCATTTCAATGTAAGGTCATACACCTAGGAGCAAAGGATGAAACCCATAGTTACAGGACAGGGGACTCTGTGTTGGGAATCAGTGACTCTCTGGAAAAGACTTGAGGACCATGATGGATAATCAGCTTCATATGAGCTCGCAATGTCTCGCTGTGGCTAACAGGCCTAATGCGATCCATGGATAGAGCCCCGCACGGATACAAAATTCATATCTGCAAATGCAGATATCCGTGAATATAAATTGGTATCCGTGGAGCTGCAGGGCTCTACCGGGAATCGCAGTGGTGAAAGCAGCAGCATATTGGGCTGCCACTCCCAGGAGCCAGCTCCCCGCACTGGTGGCTCCTCCGGCGAACCGCCCCCAGCCCCACCCACTGGGGGGGGCACCAGGCTCACTGGCAGCTGTGCAGGGTCTTGCCAGTATGTGCAAATGGCTCACACGCTTCTGGACAGGAGTCCCTTCCATGCAGCAGTCTGCGTCTCCTGTCTGGGAGCGTGTGAGACGCTTGCACCCACTAGCAAGACCAAGGGCAGAGCTGGGGGTGGTATATCCATGTCAGAGAAGCTGCCGGCATGGGGCGCTGGCTCCTGGGAGCGGCAGCTCAACGTGCTGTTGGTTTCATTGCTGCAGTTCCTGGTAGAGCCCTGCAGCTCCGTGGATACCAATTTATATCTGCGGATATCCATATCTGCAGATATAAATTTTGCATCCGCGCAGGGCTCTATCCATGGATGTATAAACACAGGAATATTGAATAGTAGGGAGGTTACATTACCTCTGTATCTGGCACTGGTGTAGCCACTACTGGAATATTGTAGTGTCAAGTTCTGTTGTCCACAATCCAAGAAGGATGTTGAAAAATTGGAGAGAGTTAAGAGAAAAACCACAGGTATGATTAAAGGATTGGAAAATATGCCTTATAGCAGTGGTCCCCAAATTTTGAGGGCTGTGCCCACCTTACCCCATCAGCTCCGCTTCCCCCCACAGTGGTGCAGCTGGGCGGGGACATGGACAGGAGTAAGGGGGCTGAGGCGGGGCCACAGAGATGGGACTGGGGACGGGGACCAAGCCGCAGCTGGGGGCGGGGACAGGAGCAGAGTTGCAACCGGGCCCCGGTGGGGGCCAGCAGCCAGGCCCACGGCCGGGTGCAGCTCCATTCCCGGCCCCACCCCCAGCCTCGGCCCCGGGTGGGAGTGGAGCCACAGCCAGGCCTCCAGCCAGGTGCAGAGCTGCACCGAGGCTGGGATGGGGCCGGGGCAATGGCTGGATGCGGGGCCGCAGCAGAGCTCGGGGCAGGGAGGGGCTGGGTGGCACTCCCTCCCCACCCTCCATGGGGGCTGGCCTGGACCCACCATGCCCCCCTAAATGTCCCACAAGCCCCCCTAAGGGGGTGCTCACCACACTTTGGGGACCTCTGCTTTATAGTGAGAGACTCCAGGAGCTCCATCTATTCAGCCTGATAAAGATAAAGTTAAGGTGTGACTTGATCACAGTCTTCAAGTACCTACATGGGGAACAGAAATGTGATAATAAAGGGCTCTTCAGTCTAGCAGACAAAGTTAAAACAAGATCTAATGGCTGGAAGTTGAACCTAGAAAAACACAGATTAGAAATAACGTGCACATTTTTAATAGTGAGGGTAATTAACCATTGGAATAATTTACCATGGGTTGTGGTGTATTCTGCATCACTGATAATTGTAAAATCAAGATTGGAGGTCTGTCTAAAAGATTTACTTTAGTTCAAGCAGCTATAGGATTTGATGCAGGAATTAATACAGGGAGGTCCTATAGTGTGTGTTGTGCGTGAGGTCAGACTAGACCAGGGGTTCACAAACTGGGGGTCGGGACCCCTCGGGTCGCAAGGTTATTACATGGGAGGTTGTGAGCTGTCAACCTCCACCCTAACCCCACTTTGCCTCCAGCATTTATAATGGTGTTAAATATATAAAAAAGTGTTTTTAATTTATAAGCGGGGGGTCGCACTCAGAGGCTTGCTATGTGAAAGGGGTAATCAGTATAAACGTTTGAGAACCACTGGACTAGATGTTTACAATGGTTCCTTCTGGCCTTAAAATCTATAAATCTGTTAATTTTTAGTCAATTCTATGGTACATTTCCAGAAGGAAGTTTATTCTCATTTTCTTTATACCCCATCCCTTAATTCAAATATACATGTGATTCTTGCTCAGACTATATGTTGGTCTGTCTCTGTTTGTTTATTTCTGATACATTTCTAAGTCATCATCACCATAGTATCTGAGTTTTTCAGATAGTAATTTAAATGTCTTGTTATGACATTAATATTCCTGCTTTGATAGTGGGCTTCAGCAGCATGTGTTCAGAAATGGTCTTGTAGATCTTAAGGTACCATGTTCACAAAAACTGGTGACATTTTGTTTCTAAGGAGGGAGAATAAGTCATTTAAAAAATAATTTTCTAAATCTGTGATTTTCCATTTAAAACTAGCTAAGATTGTTAATATCTGATGAATGTATAGTACGGAAAGAACTATACTGTACTTGTGATGGGATCCTCAGGGTGCAACCTGGGACTGTGGAAGCACTGTGCCCCCTTAACTCACTAATATGGGTTGTCTCTCACAATGCCTTACTGGTGACAAGCAGCAAACCCTTCCAGGAGCTGTTGCCACTCAGTACAACTGCATGTGGAGCCCCACACCCAGCCAGACTGCATGAATGATCCCAGAGCTGCTCACGGATCACACAGAGAAAGGCACTAGCCAAATCCCCCCAGCTCCCAGTGTTGTACTACCAGATTATATTGTCTTGCACTGCTCAAGACCCTTTCTTGAGCAATGCAAGTTTATGAATTGGTTCACCACTTCATCAATGGGAAGTGGACGTACACCAGCCTTTGTAACCTGAGCAGATTTACCAAGCACTTCAGTGAAAGTCACTGGTAAGGATAAACTTTAGAATAAGTTTATTGATTACAAAAGATAGATTTTAAGTGATTATAAGTAAGGCTACGTTTTTAATCACAGGTATTTTTAGTAAAAGTCATGAACAGGTCATGGGCCATAAACAAAAATTCATGACCTGTCCATAACTTATACTATATACCCAACTAAATCTTGGGCGGGGGGACAGCCCGGGAGTGCCGGGGGTGCTTGTGGGGGGGCAGCCCAGGGGGCACAGCGTTGCTCATAGTGAAACGGTCCAGGGGCACTGTGCGTGCTCGGGGGCAGCAGCCCGGGACCCCTGCTAGTGCAGGGGGGGCAGGCACTGGTGCACAGCCTGGGACCCCTGCTGGTACTGGTGGGGGGGGGGGCTGGCGGGGCTGGCAGGCTCCCTACCCGGCTCCCCGGAAGCGGTGACATGTCCCTCCCTCAGCTCCTAGCCCCCGCACATTGCCCCAGCCCCAAATGCCAGCTCCGCGGCTCCCATTGGCTGGGAACCACAGGGGTGGTGTCTGCAGGCAGAGGCAGTGCGCAGAGCTAGGAGCTGAGAGGGGGGGACATGTCGCTGCTTCCGGGGAGCCCCCTAAGGTAAGCATTGCCCAGAGCCCTCACCCCCCCTCATGCCCCAACCCCCAGCCCTAAGCTCCCTCCCACATGCACCCAAACTTCTGCTGCTGCTGGGAGGGGGAGAGGGCAGTGGCTCAAGACTGCCCCAGCAGCAGCTGGTGCGGCTGTCCCAGGGGCTGCCCTAGCTCCTCAGGTGGTCCCCGGGCCAGCCGCACCAGCCGCTGCAGAAGTCACAGAGCTCCCGGAAAGTCACAGAATCCATGACTTACGTGACAAACTCTCAGCCTTAATTATAAGTGATAGGCAAAAGTCAGAGTAGTTACCAAAGGAAAATAAAAGATCAGCACGCAGTCTAAATTCTCAGTCTTATTAGACTAGACAATATCTGGACTAAGCAGTTTTTCTCACCCTACTGGATACTGCAGGTTGGTTAGTCTTTCATACGCAAGCTCTCCCTGTGAGCCTGGGGACCAGTCTCCTCAGCTCCAGTGTTCTTGTTGGCTTCATAGGCATTGGTGGGGGAAGAGACAGGACAAACCATGTGGCCTCTGTCCTCTATTTTATATCCTCAGTCCATGTGCTTGGAAGAACACAAGTCCAGGCATGTCTGGTGGGCACTGCTGAGTCCCCAGGCTAAGTTGAGCAATTCCCCTGGTGTGGCCTTGTGCAAGTGAGCCATTGAATTGTAACTCCCTTGCTGGACAATCGCAGTTGATGGTTGTTTGACAGCCACTCGCGCATTGGTTACTTCCCTTGTTGTTGTCTCTGGGGAGCTAATACCTGGGCAATTCCCAAACTCACAGCATATTTTAGTGACAACCATACAACACAATCTCATAATTTCATATGCATTAATGATATACATATTTAGATAGAATGATGGGTTTCAGCAGATCATAACCTTTCCCGTGATACCTTACATGGCATGATTTATATGCAATATCACAGTTTTACACAAATGATGAATATAGGGGTTACAGGGCACTCCCCCGAGATATAAAGTGTCACAGTACTATACTATGTAAAGTACTTAAAGGTTAATTTTAATGGCTCACAGTAGGAATCTATAACTGTTGTTTTCCACAGGGCATTTCTGCCATTAAACAGAAAAGCCATACAATCTCTGTGTTGCTAGCATTCCATTATTGTTCCAAGTGAGGGTGGCTTTTTTCAGGCAAGGTGTGGGCTGAATACCAGTGAAGAGGATTGACAGGTTCGATATAAATGTATTTCCTAGTATGATAGGATTTTGTATGCCAAAAGGGATCAAAAATACCTTTCAAATAATGTCTTTGTGAGAGGATCACACAAGCTGTACAAAAGGAAAGATCAATAGCAATGCAATGACATTCTTTTCATTTTCTTTAGGAACGTCATTCATGGCAGGGAGTGCTCAATCTTCTTGTCCCCCACATTAACCAAAATGTTAAAGTTATAAGGCATACACAGTGAAAAGTGCAATTAAGAGGAACTTTCCTTATGGGTCCTAAAATACTCTAGCTAACATGCCATGTAGCAGCTCTCCTAATGTGCTCTGAGGAGCCTGGGTAATTGAGAGCATGCTGCATATTGTGTTTTCCCATTGACTCCGTGGTTTCTTATTTCTCTTTTAATTTGTGGTTTGAGGGTAGACATATTAACATTTTGCCCTTACACCTAGCCCAAAACACATTAGAAATGTTAATTAATATTAGTCTGCTCAACTCCCACTGTGAGGAAGGTATTAATCTACCCATTTTCTATATGGATAAAATGGGGCACAAAGAGGCTATATGATTTGGCCAAGATCACACAGCGAGTCAATAGTCACAAGCATTAATAGTGTAACTGAAACATCCTTATTCCAATTCTTCTTGCTCTTACAACTAGACAGCAGTTCCCTAGATATGACGCTACTTGTGAGCAAAGCCCTATGTTCACAGAAGGTATAAAGTCCTTTCTGTAAGCAAAGGAGAACCTACCTCAGGGAGGCACTAAAAGGTGGGAAAAGCACCTCCTCAGCAAGCTCCCCCTTTCCACAAACCCCATAGAAACCCCTCCATCAGGGCTATAGGGTTCTGACTCTGTGAATGGGACAGGAAAAAGGATGGGAGATCTCCACTGGAATCTCTTGCCCCCCCAAAACCGGAGAGAGTAATAATCTGTGGTAAATTACACTGGTTCCCCTTCTGCAATCTGGAAACACCCCTGCTCCAGGGGCATCTGTAGTGGTGGAGCTGCTGGCAACCTGGCTCCTGCAAGAGCTATAGGGTCTGGGGCCTAGTAGAAGATGGGAAAGAATGCATGGCAATATGGAGGCAAGGAATCTCCATGAATGTGCTCCTTCATCTGGCTAATCCACAAAATCTATGGGTTTGTGGGGACTGAAGTCCTGTCACTTGTGTTCTGGGGGAATGGCGAATTCTGCTTCCAATGAAGAAATCAATGGAAACTATAAAAGTTTATTCTAAGTAGGAGCACAACCCTGTAGGAGAAAATGGTAGCCTCTGTGTATGCTATGGTATCTATGGAGCTCAAATTTAAGCTAATCATCCTTAAAGTGTCCCATTAAATCTGATGTCTGTGAAGTTACACTTCTGAATGTAATGGCTCAATACTTTAAATATAGCAAGGTCATATTTGTTTCTTCATAACAATGAAAGTAGTGAAGTAGGATGAGTATACTTCCTGAAAAAAACTCAAGATTATTCCAGTTTTAATTAATTTATCCCCACCCTGTAACAATAAATTGCAAGATACCAGAAACACAAGCAGGCTTTTCTATGGAGTCAACACAACGTTTAAGGTCCTGTCACATTGCTGTGGCATCTAATAGCATGACATTGCAATGAGAATATTGTGCCTCATCACAAAAAGTTGCAATGTGTTGACATTGGATTGCAAAGTAACAACAAAACACCAACATGTCATGATAAAAAGCAGTTTCGCTGAAGGACAAACATCTAAAGATGGTGACTTTAAGGTGAGGATAATCTAATAAGGAATGAGAGAGAAAAAACACAGCATATACTATGTTTCTTATCATCCATCCTGTGAAGTTTAAATTGCTGGAAATGGAGTGTGAGTAGAGAAAGAGAGCAAGCGAGCAGTTGCAATCCTCCTTATATTATATTTTTCATTTTTTAAAATATGATTAAAATTTGTGGCTGGCAGGAATGATTCAGAATCAAATATTTTTATATGATTTGTGTTATCTAGGGGAAGAAGAACTGTGTTGAGCTGTTCGTGTCTCCAATAAATCGAAAACCAGGAATTTCTGACGCGCTTCCATCTGAAGAGGTGTTGCGTTCACTTAATATCAATGTTCTGCATCAAAGTTTATCCCAGTTTGGAATTACAGAGGTTTCCCCAGAGGTACGTTATCATGTGTATAACATATTGGAGTTTACTGTAAATTAGTCAACTCTAAATATAATCATTAAGGCCTGTGTTAGTTCTTAGGCTAAGGTACTGATATTGAGGAGAATGTATGGCTAATAAAAGTTGTTTTTATTATTATTGCAAGGCAATAATAAAAAATAATCCTGTTAAATTATTTAAAGAAAGCTTGAATGGATCATATAATCACTCGGGCTATGACTACACTACAGCTTATGTCGGCATAATTTATGTTGCTCGGGGGTGTGAAAAAACCACACACCCCAAGCGACATAAGTTACACCAACATAAGCACTCGTGTGCTCAGCACTATGTTGGTGGGAGAGCTTATCCTACTGACATAGCTTCTGCCACTCGCAGAGGTGGTTTTATTATGCTGATGGGAGAGCTGTCTCCTGTCGGCATAGAACATCTTCACCAGACGTGCTGGAGCGGCACAGCTGTATTGGTACAGCTGCGCCACTGCACCACTGTATGTATAGACATGGCCTAAGAAACTTTGGTCTTTTATATGTGAGTTGGCTGGTCTGAAGACTTCTGTGAAGACACAAATAGAATTCAGATTTCATGATAATTCTCCACTTCAAGGTTGTCCAACCTCCCGCTTGGTCGATACAGGGTTAAACTGTGCCTTGAATGGCTTTGGGAGCATTGTATTTGTTTATTTTATCTATTGCTGACTTTGTTTTCTGAGAGAGTGAGAGATTTGAAAGTTTGCCCACTTTATTTTTTTTACCTAGCCCAAAAAAGAGAGAGCCCTTAAAACGTCTTGTTATTTTTTATTACTACTTTTATTTTTAAAGATAATCTGTTTCAAAACAGGACCAGCACTGCCACATTGGCAGTGCTCTGCAGACATTGCATTTGGACATATATTTGACTTCGGGTTTACCTCGTGACACCAAAGGAAATAATAATTAAAGAAAAAAGGAAAGGAAGCCATTGAGTTCTCACAAACACATCAGGCTATAATCAAATCACTTTGGATCTTGTTTGGTGCTTGGAAGCCCATAATTACACATAAAGCCCCTTGAACTCTGTGTGAGGTCAATTTCATGAAAAATCTCAAAACAGTTAATCAAAAACAGATTTTCCTGTGCAAATTTCCATTTTGATGAGAGAGCAGTTTTTGGTCAAAAAAACATTCTGAACAGAAAACTTTGACCAGCTCCAGTCCCCCCTCCCCAGTCCTGTTGATTCCTATGCCAAGCAAAGGATCAGGGCCTTTATGTCCAGGCCTGTGTGTGAGCCATTGATGAGCACATAATGGGTGCTACACTAGCCTACATAGTTGCTGTACTGCCATTTTTCTACCTCATTTTAAAGTTCTAATACAGTGTAAAGTGCTGCGATATATTTTCAGTATGAAAAGTGCAATATAAAAAACAAGTTATAATGAGCAAAGTCATATGTGTTTCCTGCAGCAGGTAAACTATGGAAATGAAAGGGTTTTCACGGTGCAGATACTGAGGTTATAGGACATTGAGTTATAGTATCACAAAGTGAAGCTAAGCAGTCCTGTCCTAATGTCAGATCTGTTCATTACACCTCCAATCAGCCACCTGGGCTGCAGCCCTAAAATACTTTTTTTAAATGAAAATTTACTTTAGTGCTGAAGTGTATGAATTTGAGAGATATGATTATCTGTTCCAAATACTTCAATTACAAATAACAATTCAAATAGACATGGGAAGAAAACATATGTGAATAACTCCTTATGGATGGAGAAATGATTTCAAGCTAGGAAGGACTGTCTGAAAAAACAAAGTGCTGACTTTGAAATCTCACCTATGTTACATGCAATAGTAAATTGTCATTCCTCAGTTTCATTAGTCTAAAACTACTAGGTATTTGAATTCTCTTTCTGTCAATCAGATAAATGTAGCCAATACAAAGTTAAAGGTTTCATGGAGTTTTCTCTAGAATTCTTCATACAAAATAGCTCATAAAGTCAGGTGGGTTTAATGCTATTGGGAAGACAAGAGCATTATCTGAATGTCTTTATTCCATTTTTAACAGATTACATAAATAAGGCCCTGATCCTACAATGACTTATGCACACACTTATCTTTACATGTGTAACTAGTTCCACTGACTTCAGTGGAACTACTCATGTGTAAGTCTTTGTAGAAATCAAGGCCTAAAAGACAGCTACATTTAATCTTCACCTCCCAGCCATGTTAACTGACCAATTTTTCACGTATCCCTAAATCCACCCAAAGAACAAATGTTTGCAGGGCAGAGGCAATAAGGGGCTATAACCCAGAGTCACACCAGTTTCTGTGGTCTCCAGGCTCTACTCATGCTCCTTACTGACTACAGCCAGTGTGTTGGAAGCATCTTTTGAGAATGGGCAACTTTCTGCCCATGCCTTGGGCAGAGTGCTACTTGTCAAGTGCTTCTCCTCTCCCACCTTCTCCATTACCAGAGGTCAGGTGTTCATTTCCTATGTCCCTGAGAATAGTCCACAAGAGGTGCCTTAATAACAGCTTAGATCCAAAGTTATCGTAGAGAAAAAAACATTTATAAAAAACCAAGGGCTTGTCTGCACACTAGGTTGCACCAATTTAGATAAACCAGATATATCTATCTCATGGAACTGGAAGGGACCCTGAAAGGTCATTGAGTCCAGCCTCCTGCCTTCACTAGCAGGACCAAGTACTGATTTTGCCCCAGATCCCTAAATGGCCCCCTCAAGGATTGAACTCACAACCCTGGATTTAGCAGGCCAATGTGCAAACTACTGAGCTATCCCTCCCCCATCAGACCCCTACATAGACATTCTTAAATCCATTTAGAAATATTTTATATCAATTTAGCTTAAATTGATTCCAACTAAATTGGTGCAAGTTTGTGTGTAGACAAGCCCCGTGAGAAAATCAAAGCATTATATTATACCTAGTCTGAGGCCTGGGGAACCGCCACTTAGGTAGTGACATATGTTATAGTTCCAGTTCATTTAATCAGCACACCCTGGCATCTTTAAGTTTCAATGTCTGTCTCTGCTGACAGGCCTTTTTTTTTTTCTTACCATCTCTGACTTTCTGCTCTCAATAAGGAGGACTCTACCAGAAAAGCTTTTGTCTCTAGGAGCTTAACAACTAAGCTGTTTTAGATTAACTTAATTGTTTATAACTCCGTCTTATCAGTTTTCCTGGACCTCGGAACAAATAGTCCTGAACAACTGACACTGTCTCACAAATTATTTTCTTATCATAGACACAAGTGACTCAGCTACAATAGTCCAGAACCCCTGCTATCATAATTATAGAAGAATTTAAGTGAGAGTTCTGCTGTCCATCCTACTCTACATTAGAATCAAGGGAACAGACTTCTTTTGTTAGGCTAACGTAATATTTCGGTGTTCCAAAATGGCATGTCAGTCAGTGTTAGAGTTGTGGTGTGTAATTTTTGCCTTTTTATAGGCAATTACCTAACATTTCAAAATGGTTTAGATCTGACTTTGAGAAAAACAAAATCAGGAGAAAATGTGCACTGCATTTGTAATGGAGAAGAATTATAGTAGATTCAACTACTTATATAATAAGTTCTACCATTTAAAAAAAAAAAAAAGCTCTACTGTTCCACTAATGTACTAAAAATAAAGTAATTAAAGTCCCTCGGCCAGTAGTTCAAAAATTATGTTAGCTAGTCAACTCTCTAGTTTATTTGATCTTTAGATGGGGAGGTACAGGGCAGCATTTATTTACTTATGAAAGGGCAGCTCAGCTGATGCTCAATGGGCTCCTGCTTTTAATCCAGTTTTCCACGTGGGATGTCTGAAACACAGGAAGGTTGTCAGGTAACCTCCCCAAGGTCAAACAGTTAGTTTATAGCTTATGGGCCAATGCTGCAGCTGCTCTGAACACGGAATTCCCATGGCTGTCAATGGGAGTTCAAACTGCAGGGCAGCTGCGGTGTTGGGCCTTAAGCCAGCATGAAGACCCAGGCCTATCCTGTAAACATTAGATAAAATAACCTCCTTACTGCGTTGAGGTAACTGAATTGGACGAAACACTACAAAACAAATAGTGAAAGCAGTGAACTTATTGTTGTTTAAATAAGGTTAGGAACAATTTCAGCAGAAATAATTGGCCAGTATGCCAGAAACGCTTACATTTTTTGAATGGCTCACTGCAAGAAGGTGATTTAGAATTTGTTTTCGGCCTGTGGACACATATAGAGCCCTTAGAGCCAAGTTGTGAAACCAAGTGCTCACATTGCTGAGCAGTTTCCCACCCAAGTACTCTCATTGATTTTAGTGGGTGTACTGTTAGAGTTTCATTTTGCCATCTGGCCTCCAGTGCTGTGACAGACTCACATCTCAACAAAAGAATATTCTTGTTAAGGAGGTTTTCTAATTATAAGTCAATACATAGTAATTTTTTTTAAAAAAATAAGCACCCCTAAATTAACCATCCGATCAAATACGTATCTGTGTGTGCTCTATTCTATAAAGCTACATTCTGTGAATTACACAGACTAGGCACTGAATGTTTCTGTCCCTCTCTACAACTAGAGGGAAGCAAATCTGTGTTGAATCAAAACAGCAGTGGCTGCTCTCAGTTATGTGTCCCTCTATCCCTGGAGTCCATGTTGCTGTCAGTGCATACAAACTCCTCTGCTTGAATTCTACCTGAGTAGGGCTTTCCCTGTTTGGGAGGGCTCTAGGTCAAAGGGGTTTGTGCAGGTGTGTAGCATTGCTCAGTATTGCAAGGTCCCAGGAGACCTGGCAGATTTCAGAGCATGAGTTACCCATGCTTCTGCTAGCATACCCAATGACAACATAGCTCCAAACCATGCCCAAGGATCGCATGGAGCAGAAGGCCCTTTTGAGTTTGCAGACCACACACCCACCCCCTCTATGAGACTCCTGAACTTTTCCCTCTGTGGTGATCAGGTGACTCCAAGTCTATAAACTCAACCTCATGGAATATTTGCTTTAGGGATTCCTGTGTCTTCATTAGGGGCACGTCTATACTTGCGGCAGTGTACAGAGTACACACACTGCATGCCCAGCTGGTATGGATATAAATAGCTGTGTAGACGGAGAGGCACTGCTTAGGCAAGAAGAGAAGAAACACACCTGAACCCCCAGGGTATGTACCCTACACAGTTCTCTGTGGGTATGCCTACACTGCAATTAAACACCTGTGGCTGGCCCATGTCAGCTGACTCAGTCTCCCAGGGCTCAGGCTAAAGGGCTGTTTAATTGCAGTGCAGACATTTGGGCTTGGACTAGAGCCTGGGGTTGCAGGATCCCAGAGCCCTAAACATCTGCACAGCAGTTAAACAGCCCCTTAGCCCGAGCCCCTGGAGCTTGAGTCAGCTGACACAGGCCAGCCGCACAGCACTTTCCATGTCTACACTGCTATTTTTCAGCAGTGTACTATCCCCCTGCCTCCCAGCACAGCTGATGCCTTTCCCTGCCGCAATGAAAGCCTCCAGTAGCAGGGAAAGGCTCTGACAAGAGGGAGGTGGCAGGGAAATGCTCCAGAAGCTCTCCACTGCCAGAGCCTTTCCCTGCTATCTTCCCCCTGCTGGAGCTTTTCACAACCACATGTAGCTACACACTGCAGTGAGTGTGGATGGAGCTTCCCCTTCACTGAGGTGTGTGGCTACATGTATCCTACATGGTGCACAAGTGTAGACAAGGCCTAGGAAAGAAAGTTTGTTCTTAACTCAAGTTGATTAAATTGAGGAAAATCATAGTGAAGACAAGGCAATTTTTAGTTTTCACATGAATTAGTATGTTAAATTACAGATTAGGCTCCCTACAGGGCTTTTCTATGAAAAGGGAACATCGAGACTTTGGAAATGCGTATTGAAAACCTGATTTAAATACCTTCTTTTCTCTCAACTTGACAATTTTATTCAAGAAATACAATAAAGAAATAGACTGAAATTAGGAGTGTGACTTTCTGTAGTTATATGTGCAACTTAATTTCTTTCAAGTCTATTTATATGTAATCTTTTTCCCTTTGAAACACACAAGTGAAGATTGCATTTGCTGCAAGTTTATACATCATATTCTGAATAATGTGTTACAGTTGGACTGAGGATTCTATTAGAACCAAGTTTCAATTAAGCTTTTTTCCATTTGAAAATGTAGCCAATATCTTATAATTTGATATTCCAACCAGGCTCTCACTGCAATAAAGACAGAATAAACATTGTTTTTTATTTTATATTCCCCAACAGCTCTGCATTTTTCAGCGTACAGAGCTGCTTTAAAAATGTAATATCATTGGGAGTCCCTAAAGTTAGGAGATTGCTTTAAGTACAATCAGAATTTAATATGGGGGGAGAGGTTGTTTTGGGTTTTTCTTTAGGTTAGAATGTCAGGGCTTTTCAGCTTATTAATACATCACGAGATTCTGTTTGCACCTGTTTTCACTTCTGTGTAAGGTGTAGATAGTACGTAGGCTAGTGTGTAGGTGTTGTGGGAGGAGACGCAGCAAAATGAGACAGCAAGAGCAATTTCCTCAGTACACATATGAGTACTACCCTCTTACCTGCTGGGCCAGGTAGTTTCCAAGAAAGAATGAGTCTTGTTTACTTAGCTTAAGACCAGTCCATTGCATCTGTTGGAAGCTTACTTCAATAGTCACTAAGAAGATCTTAAATCATCTTTGGGTGTGTTAGGATTATTGTGGCAAACACATATAGTTCAGCCGGTTTGCTTATTTTAGGTAGATATGGAACTGGCAGCGGTCAGAGCCATATACTACAGAATGTGTACTATAACAAATCTGAAATAATGCATAGTGCCTGATAAGAACTCTTTAATCTGCACATGCTACTGTAGAATTTCAACCTTTTTTTTTTTTTTTTTTTTTTTTTGTTAATAAAGAAAAATGTTTTGCAAGGCCAGCATGAAGCGGACAAAATCTGGAGCAAAGAAGGATTTTATGCAGTAGTCATATTTCTCAGCATCTTTGTCATTGTTGCAACATGTTTAATGGTAAGTCTGTTGCTTTACCTTCTTTCTGTTTTCATTTATTTATTGCTTACATCAGCCTGAAAGACAGAGTCCTGCCTCCTTTATTTCAAGAGGGTTTTCATAAAATAGTCAGAAGCTTAGCCTCTAAGTAGCAGTGAGTAACTCTGATAGTGTTGGGAGGCCAAAGCCTGATGAGTAATAGAAATACTTATTATGTTTAGAATGTTTTATATCTGATATAAAATATCACTAATGGTAAGTTTCAGAAATAATGGACATTTAACCATTCACAATAACCATGCAGTAATTAAATTGAGGGCTTCTAGTAACATGATAATCCATGAGAGTGAAGCCTAAGTGAGTGGTTTATGGAGGTCACAGGAGCCCTCAATGTCACTACAGATTTCTAGTGTATTTTATTTCTTATATTATGTGGTAATAAAAAATACAACATTGACATAATACGTTTTATACATGGTAATATGGTATTAGCACTGTGTAACAATATAATTACAATAAAATATGAATTTGACATTGAAAATATTGATATTACCACTATTCAAAAATGTAGTTAGGGATAAGTGTGTTATTTAACTGCTCTTTTAACATGACGTCTAACATGTGATGCAGTATATGTCTGGTGGTCAGGTGTCTAGCCACTGGGTGTCCAGGGAACATCCTTGCCAATGAATGAAGCTCAAAAAAATTTAAAGGGCCCTGAGTGCATTTTGACACTGGAGGTATTAAAGGGACACTCTGAAATCTTTTTCAATTTGATTTTGTTAAAAAAAAAGGAAACTGTCAGTTATAGCTTCAGAATCTGAATCATTCCCACACTGTTAGGGCAGGAGGAAGGCTCCACCGTCCCTGAGTCTCCAGGGCCATTCTTTGCATGTCCTCTGTGATGTTAAGTTCCATAAGTTTTCTCTCTCTGAGTAGTGTTCAGTGGAGGGATTCTTTTGGTTTGCCCCACTTTCATGTTCCTCCAGCTGCTCAAGAATGTGTTCATTCTTAACACATGTCCCAAATATTTCCATCATCTTTTCTGGATAACTTTACAGATAAGGAATTGTTGAACTCTGATGAATCTTGGCACTATTCATTCCTTTGAATACCTAATACTTTTCAAACAGACTTGCTTTCAAGGGCATTTAGATGTCTGTCTATATACCTTTGGATCTGCAGCTTTTACATCCGTATGTTAAGATGGAAATAACATTTCAGATGAAGATTTGTTGTTCGGTCTGTAAATTATAGATTTTTGATGACAAAATCTTACTTAAACTGGTAAAGCCTCTCTGAAGTTGGGGGGGGAGGGAGTTCTTGTTTTTTTCCCACCTGACAAACATTAATCCTCCCTCTTCCCCTCCTCACCCCTCATTTCTTATGGAGAATAAGACACATCGCATCATCAAAGATGTAACTCTGGAAACAGGATGTGATAACTTTTTCTGTCTCTGCTGCCTAGCTGTTCACTTTGTGGAAGCAGAGTACAACACCTTGGACACCTATTCCGCCTTCCTCCTTTTATCTACATAATCTCTGAGTGCATAAGCATACATTTAGCACACATAAAATCACGAATTCTGCAGGCTACAAAATGTTGGGCCTGTAATGGGGTACCCAAAATGGCTATATTGGAATTATACTGCAGCTGCATATTTATCCCTAAATGCTTATTCCTGGGAGTGTCAAAGGTGCTGTTGGCCAAATCTGGATCTAGATTACTTGGAAGTGTCTCTTAAAATGTGAAGTGGAAACTAATTAGATGGGTGCACAATAGTGGTTAGTGCAAGCTAGTTGAATTGTCTATGTTAATCCTTTGTTCTATAGAATTATTATGGAAATTATAAAACTGTACAGCTTTTTCTCTTAATTGGGTTTTACAAATCATGATATTTAACTACACAGTTTTTACACTGACAGAAGACTGTGCATTAAAAGTCTTTACATATTTTATTTTTAATTTCTCTGGAATTTATTAATGAACTGCAATAAGAAAACTATCAAGCCTATATTTTATTATGCAGTGTATTGCTATATACAGTAATACAGTACTACATGAGCTAAATTCAGACCAGTAAATTGTTCCTCCCAGGCCACCCATTTATTTCTGTGAGCCCCCCATCACCAGAATAACTGTGTTCTTTGTGTCTCAGAAGGGATTCACCACCAGTGGTCCTCTTCTGCAGTCCAGACTATGGACTAATTTCTTCTGAGCGCTCCATACATCATTTATAACATATTAAGCAACAGACTAATTAAGTGTAACTATTTAACAATGCTATTCTAAGGAGAACAGGTCTCTCTGTGATTTTTATTTTGAATAGATAATGGTTTGTTATTACACTAACCATTTTCATACATAATACTATATTTGATAGAGCAGGTTGAACTATTCATTTTGAATATTTCTTATGAATTCAGCCCTTTTTTGTTTCGAAGTATTTCAAAAATGATCCAGATTTCTTAATGTGCTCTTTATTCATAAATAGGTACTAAATAGGTAATTATTCGACTACAGGTTACTTGTAGAGCTGGTTAACAAATGGGATAATTTTTTATTTAAAAAAGTGTCCCTTTTTCTTGTCAAGAGTTTTCAGATTCTGAAATTTGAAAAACAGAATGACTTTTTTCACATACACAAAAGAAAAGACAAGAAAAATTTGACCCTCTTTTGTGTAAATTGTGAGATTGAACATTTTTTGACTGGCCCTAGTTGTTTATAAAAATGTAATTTGTCATTCATTATTTTTGCAGGATGGTTCTTACCAAAATCATGTGGGGTTTTTTTCTGCCACTTGATTGAATTTTACAAACATTTTAATCAGGAGAATATTGAATAACAGGAAATTCACTTGTCCTGTAAAAATTTTCACAACTGATCATTTGTTCTAAAGTTTGTGCAGCTTTTAGACTTCACAAAATTTTCAGGATACTCAAAAACACTATGATCATAGGAATATACACAAATAATTTATGACCCCATACATCAAAGAAAACCAAACTTGGCCTTTTTATTCTTGAAACATGAGATTAATTTTAAAAATACTGCATCATGGTAACATCTTATGTTCAATGCTTAGTAGAATTGCTGAGGGAATAGTAAGAGATTAACCAAGGATTTCTAGCCAGTCCAAGGGTTAGTTTCTCTTTCTAGGAGGCCTCTTCAATTTTTCTTACGTAAGCTTTATTGAGTGACTTAAGCAAAATCAAAACAATATACTTTTATTCTGAAGTAAGAGTGTCCACACACATTCATGCACTGAAATAACAAAATATATGAGTTAAAAATCAATTTGCCTGTGAAAGTTAGGCTCTCTTTTGAGGTATTCTGGGCAGAAACAAAAGGTGTGAACTTCAGTGTATGTAGATTAGGCCTACTCATGACTCCATGTGGACCCAAGCAAGGAGGCGACAGGAAGAGGAGTTGCATTCTCATTGAGTTGTGAGTCTACACCAGGGCCCTCATATATGCAAAATTTAAAGATGTCCCACTGTGTCCTAGAAAGCAGCTCTTTAAAGATTAGGGATTTTTCTTCATATTTTTCAGTCATCCTGTATCTCTGGGTTAGTGTGTACCATTTATCCTAGTGTTCTGAGGTGGCTGTAGAGAACTGCCTTTCCTTAACTCTTGTGAGCTATAACAGGGACAGACACCTTATGCCATGAAGGCCTTGTCTACGCTCAGCCTTGAACTGAGTCTAAGCTTTCTTTAAATATGGCTGTAACTAAATTGGTTATTTGCATAGTTTTGTGGGCTATTATTGTTAGAGCCAAACTGTTTTTAAAAAACATTTTTTAAAATCCAGAATGTCTTTTTAAACATGGTTTTGATATGATTTTTCCCCATCCACACTGTTTGGGCAAACTGTGTTAGCTGAAACCATGTCTAAATGAAGACCAAACATGGTTCCTTAACTCATTTCATAGCCTGTTATGGGTGGGATCTAAATTTACTAGGTTTTTTTTTCTATGTCAAATAGCAGATTGGAGAGAGGTAGGAAATTATGCTAGTCTAGATGGACCCCAAAGACCTAACTGACTGTGCCTCCAAATGAGACATCACATTGAAAGAAAGCAATGTAAATATGTGATTTAAAATGTTGTGCCATGAATGGCAGAGTGATATTCTCATAATCAAGTATCTAGGAATTATCTGAAAGCAGAGAAGCCCAAAATGATTTGTAGGAGGAAAGTGGTTAGAATATCTCAAACATCTGTATTTATTTATCCAATATACCTGTTGGGTTTTGTAATACAATTAGGGCTATTTTCCTCCAAAGTGAGGAGGACCAAATCTTGCTCACTTTACTGATGTGATTTATTCTCTAACTCAATTAAATGAATATAGTGTTTACATGTGTTACTGAGGCCGGCCTAATGGGTGAATTGCTTGTAAATGGGACAATTCCAAGTTCACACTGAAATATTAATTTTTGAATATTACCATGAAAATGGATGTACGAGATATATCCAGTCACACACATAGGGCTAGGCAGTGACAGGCCCTGACACAGGGGCTTGAATGAGAGTATTCATGGAGCCTCACTGAGTGGAAGGAGCCTCACTGAGTGGAAGCACCATAAAAGTTCCTGGATTTGTGGCAAAAGGAAGTAGAAGCAACACATTATGTTCCTCAATTACTCAGGAACTTGTGGAATCCCCTGTAGACACTGCAGGCCAGAGGGATTTCCTAAAGTCTGGGTGGATGAAAAAGAGACTGAGTTGGAGAGTGCAAAAATATACTTATTTTGTCTGCTGATACTGGGACTCGCTTTAAATTATTTATAGCACCTAGAAAAGAAATATAGTATGGTTGTTACTAGGACTGTCGATTAATCGCAGTTAACTCAGGCAATTAACTCAAAAAAATTAATCATGACTAATTGCAGTTTTCATCGCACTGTTCAACCATAGAATACCAATTGAAATTTATTAAATATTTTTGGATGTTTTTCCACATTTTCAAATATATTGATTTAAATTACAACACAGAATACAAAGTGTACAGTGCTCACATTATATTATTTTTCTTACAAATATTTGCACTGTAAAAATGATAAATAAGAAATAGTTTTTTTCAATTCATCTCATCCAAGTACTGTAATGCAATCTCTTTATCATGAAAGTGCAACTTACAAATGTAGATTTTTTTTGTTACATAACTGCATTCAAAAACAAAACAATGCAAAACTTTACAGCCTACAAGTCCACTCAGTCCTACTTCTTGTTCAGCCAATCGCTCAGACAAACAAGTTTGTTTACATTTACGGGAGATAATGCTGCCCACGTCTTATTTACAGCGTCACCAGAAAATGAGAACAGGCATTCGCATGGCACATTTGTAGCCGGCATTGCAAGATATATACATGCCAGATATGCTAAACATTTGAATGTCCCTTCATGCTTCGGCCAACATTCCAGAGGACATGCTTCCATGCTGATGATGCTCGTTTAAAAAATAACGTGTTAATTAAATTTGTGACTCCTTGGGGGAGAATTGTATGTCTCCGGCTCTGTTTTACCTGCATTCTGCCATATATTTCATGTTATAGTAGTCTCGGATGATGTTCCAGCACATGTTGTTCATTTTAAGAACACATTCACTGCAGTTTTGACAAAACGCAAAAAAGGTACCAATGTGAGATTTCTAAAGATGGCTACAACACTGCCTGTTCTCACTTTCAGGTGACATTGTAAACAAGAAACAGGCAGCATTATCTCCTGCAAATGTTAACAAACTTGTTTGTCTGAGCCATTGGCTGAACAAGAAATAGGACTGAGTGGAGTTGTAGGCTCTAAAGTTTTACATTTTTTTGTTTTTAAATGCAGTTTTTTGTACATAATTCTACATCTGTATGTTCAACTTTCATGACAGAGATTACACTAGAGTACTTGTATGAGGTGAAATGAAAAATACTATTTCTTTTTTTTTACAATGCAAATATTTGTAATCAAAAATATAAACTGAGCACTGTACACTTTGTATTCTGTGTTGTAATGGAAATCAATATATTTGAAAATGTAGAAAAATCCAAAAATATTTAAATAAATTGTATTCTATTATTGTTTAACAGCACGATTAATTTTTTTAAAATGCTTGACAGCCCTAGTTGTTACAGAGACATGATAGTGGTTACCTTATTGTAAGTTTCATAGATTTTCTTCTTCTTTTTTTTAAACACTAGAAGGGATCATCTAAAGTGACACAACCGCAGCTCAGAAGAGCTTGTTTCTTCTTCCAAAAACAGTAACTCCATAGCTGCTAAAGAGACATAGTGTTGGGGTCCTTTGCAATGGCAAAAATGGGCCCCTTGTTACCTTCACAGTCACTGCCAAGCCAGTGTATCTTTGACCTGGAACTCCACTGAGGTCAGTAGAGCTGAATCCAGAATTAATATGACATTATGAAAGTAGTTACTACAGATAGCTGAGTGGATAGTGGAATCCAGGTTAGATGGAGTTTTTAGATGTTAACATTTTGGCTATTGTAAAAATACAAGTTTTAAATTATCAAATGGCACCAGTCCACAATCAGCGGAACCTATTATGCATATGTTGGGTTTTATTAAGGATCATTGTGTATTTCTTGGTAGAGAAGATTTAAAAAATGTCTCAAGCTACAAGAAATCTACTGTCTACCTTCCCCAAGGAAACAAACAAAAACATGTGACATTTCTGAAACATTTAGAGTCTAAATGAATCCTGGAGTGATTTTTTGAAGTATTATAAACCTGAAGTGCTGAAATAATAGCACAATAGTGTTGCAAAGGTGACCTTGTAAAATTATTCTATTCTGGTAACAGCTCTTTGTGCAATGAGTAAACAACAAGTATTTTGAAACTCTAAAACAAATTTAGGACATTAGTTAGAGAGAGATGAGTCTGGATGTTTCATAAGCATCAGATGATATATTGCACTATTGTATTTTTGGTGTTAATATTTTGTGTAGCTTTTCTATAATTACTTTGTTTACCAGTATTTCTTTCCATTCAATGATTTTTGTGACAACTATCTCCCATTATGTTTTATTTATCTCTTTAATAATACAACTGCAGTAACTGTAGTAAAAATAATTATTAGTTAGCAATGAGAACTTCTAAAACCTCCTACTACCTGTGTGCCAGTCATGGTTTATATAATAGAAATATTTACCCTTTTTGTTGGAAATACTTCAGCCCATGAGTTGTGGAATCCTTCTAGAAATCATTGATATTATATAGATCAATCCTAGGCATTTTTAATTCTTCCTTTACTTTGTTTTCACAGTAGTTGGGATAAAAATTGATACTCTTTCCTTTCTGTTTCTATAGGTTCTGTACAGATTAAAGGAAAAAATTCAGTTCTCACTGCGACAAGATAAGGAGAAAAAACAGGAGATCCACCTTTCACCCATTCCCCTGCAGACAACTCGGTCTGAGTACAAGACAGCAAACAGAATGGTCCAACCTGAACAGGCTCCTAAAGTTGTTAATGTCATAGTGGACCCCCAAGGCCAATGTGTTCCTGAGATCAAACCTCCACTCTCTGCCAGTCCATCGCCTTTCAAAATGAAACCTGTGGGCCTTCAAGAAAGGTAGGATTATGCCGTAGCACACTCAATATTTACTGTTTCATTTTAAGATCTCATAGCATAGTTTGATGTGCTCCTTGACCTCCTCCTTCAGAGAAGCACTAAAAGGTGCCCATCGAACACACTGAGTGCCTTTGACATACCTTTTAAAACACAGGAACATTGGAGAATACGAAGTAATAATCGACCAAAGCAACAACACTTCTTTCCCCTCGCACCCTGTCACACATTTGATCATCAGTCACATGAACTGTTTAATCCCTCCCCCATCATACTTCCCACCAGACAGAAATCCCACCCTCAGTTGCCTCAGGATATGTCTACACTGCAGTCAAATACCTGCAGCTGGCCTGTGTCAGCTGACTCAGGCTTGGGCTAGCAGGCTTTTAATTACGGTGTCGATGTTCAGGACTGGGGTGGAGCCTGGCCTCTAGGACCCTCCCCCATCACGGGGTTCCAGAGCTTGAGTCCAGCCCAAGCCCAAACCATTTACATCCCAATTAAACAGCCTCGTAGCTAGGTTTGACAACTTTCTGATTGCAGAAAACCAAACACCCTCGCTCCCTCGGTCATTTTCACCAGGCTGGGCAGGGGATTGGGGTCCGGGAGGGAGTGAGGGCTCTGGGCTGGTGGTGCGGGCTCTGGGGTGAGGCCAGAAATGAGAGGTTCAGGGTGCAGGGGGGCTCCAGGTTGGGGGGTTCAGAGTGCAAGAGGGGATGCGGGATCAGGGAGGGAGTTTGGGTACGGGAAGGAGCTCAGGGCTGGGGCAGGAGGTTGGAGTGGGGGGGGGAGAAGGGAAAGGGTTCCAGCTGGGGATGCGGGCTCTAGTGTGGGGCCAGGAATGAGGAGTTTGGGGTCTAGGAGGGAACTCCAGGCTGGGGGGTTCAGAATGAGGGAGAGGATGTGGGCTCTGGGAGGGAGTTTGGGTGCAGAAAGGGGCTCAGGGCTGGGGCAGGGGGTTGGGGTGTGGGAGGGGTTTCAGGGTGCAAGCGCCAGGCAGCACTTACCTTAGGCGGCTCCCAGAAGCGGCTGGCAGTTCCCTCTGGCTCCTAGGCAGAGGCACAGCCAGGCGGCTCTGTGCACCGCCCCCACCCGCAGGCACCACCCCCGCAGCTCCCATTGGCTGCAGTTCCTGCCCAATGGGAGCTGCAGAGTCGGCGTTCGATACAGGGGCAGCACATGGAGCCTCCATAGCCACGCCTCTCCTAGGAGCCAGAGGGAAACACGAGCCGCTTCTGGGAGCCGCACAGAGCCAGGGCAGCCAGGGAGCCTGCTTTAGCCTCGCTGCACCGCCAACCGGACTTTTAACGGCCGGTTGGCGGTGCAGCACCAGCAGTGTTGACCGGAACCACCAGAATCCCTTTTCGACCAGGTGCTCCAGTTGAAAACTGGACACCTGGCAACCCTATCCGTAGCCCGAGTCAGCTGACACAGGCCAGCTGTGTGTGTTTGATTGCAGTGTAGACATACTCTCAAGTCACAATTCCAACCTTTCCTTTGCATCCTGCAAAGCCTTAGTGGGCATTGGCGTCTGAGGGCAACTAATACCTTTGGGTATGGAAACAGACTAAAACAAAAGCTCAGAGAACTGCCCCGTCGACTCTGAAACCTCTCTACCCCAAATAGACCACAACACAGGGGCAGTGCCATGGCATGGGGGTTGCAACATGGAGGCACAATGTAGGGTGTGCCTAATGCCTTGGCTTTCTTTAGTTTGGCCTTGCACTGCTCTCTGCCATTACCTTGTTCTCCCTCTTTTTTGTCTGTTGATTCACTGGCTGTGTATTATTCAAATCCCAGTTTGTGAACTCTCTAGGGTAGGGACTGTCTTCATGGTGTACGAGGGGGCCCTAATCCTTGTCTGGGTTCCTTAGGCATGACCGCAGTGTAACTAATCAACATCATCCAGCCAGGAAGGCTTGTTCTGCCCCCATAAGCAGGAATGTCAGGGGTACAATGCCCTCTCCCTTGATGTCACTCATCAAATGGGTGACCCCACTGCCATATTTGGCAGCAAGGGGGAATCTGTGACTCCACCTCTTGAGGAGGGAATAGAAGTTGGGCAATCGCAGAGAAGCACTATGACCTCTGCCTGCAGGGCTCCCCACTCACACAGACGTACCCTTCTATGTAAAGCTGCTGGGGAATTTTTCGACAAATTGTTTTTTGCCCCAAAAATGCCAATTCATCAAAACTAAAACACCTTATGAAACAGGGTTGGTTTTGGCAGATCTCCCAACTCAGAAGGAGGGAGGGGGTAAAAAAAAGCTTTGAAATTGGTAACATGGGACATTGTGACATTTTCAAACTAGAAAGATGCAGTTTTTTGAGTCAAAGTGACTTTTCGTTTCAAACTTTTAGTAAATTTAGACCAAAAAGGTGGGGAAAAAAACCCCACTGAAATCAAATGAAACATTTTTGAAATTGAAAAGTTTCCATTGATTGGAACCTTTTATTTATTTACTGGGTTGGTTGGTCGGATTTTTGGTTTGTGAAAATTTTCAAGATTTTGACTTTTTGTCAAATCTTTAGAAATCTCAAAAATTCTCACTGGATAGGAAAACCTTTTCCTACCTAGCCTTGACCGGGTGTCCCAGCTGGACTGCAGAGCTGTGCCAGGTCAGGGTTTGGCTCTCTAAATCTCTCCTTTTTTAACAAGAATGGAGA
Organism: Terrapene triunguis; assembly: GCF_002925995.2. Classification (NCBI taxonomy): domain Eukaryota; kingdom Metazoa; phylum Chordata; order Testudines; family Emydidae; genus Terrapene; species Terrapene triunguis. The sequence continues at coordinate 60,333,795 of NW_020664419.1, read as the reverse complement.
CGTTTGGTACAGAAGCAAACACTGTTCACAGTTACTGCTATTGATGTATCACTGAAACAATTCTGTGGTTTGTCCAGCTTCTTAAAATATATTTTGTTTATGAATGATTCAGTAGATTCTTTGCACATCTTTTGCTGCCTCTTTCTCTAGCAAGAATCTTGCTTACCATTTTATATAATAAAGGGTTTTCCCAATAGGCTCCGCAGCTAACATTTGCATTTATCAGACATATTTAATGTCTCTAATAAAATATATGCAACCAGGGTTGGTGCAACCATTTAGGCAAACTAGGCGGCCGCCTAGGGCGCCTAGTGGTTGGGAGTGCCTAAAAGCCCACTCAGATGAGGAGGTGGAGTGGAGGTGAGCTGGGGCGGGGAGGGGGGGCATGGGCCGCCCGCAGTAACGGGGGGGGTGCACAGGGGAACCGCTCCGCACCCCAGATCACCTCCACTCTGCCTCCTCCGCTGAGCACACAGCCCCCGCTCTAAGTCTCCTCCAATCGGCGCCGCAAGCCTGCGAGGGGAGGAGAATTAGAGTGGTGCCGGCGTGCTCAGCGGAGGAGGCGGAGCCGAGGTGAGCTGGGGTGGGCTCCCCAGGCGGGGTTAGCTGCCGCAGAGGTGGGGGCTCCCCAGGCGGGGTTAGCTGCCACGGGGGGGGAGTCTCCCCAGGCGGGGTTAGCTGCCATGGGGGGGGGGGGTCTCCCCGGGCGGGGTTAGCTGCCGTGGAGGGGGGGTGCTGGTGGGGGCGGGGGCGCAAGGTGGAAGTTTTGCCTAGGGCGCGAAACTTCCTTGCACCGGCCCTGTATGCAACACATACTCTGGGACTGTAATACCATGATTAAGGCAGTTGAGAAGAAGTCTGATTGCCTTCCTGATACCATCATGATCCCAAATTATTGGTCCATCTGTAGCAGTAGTGGTAAAATAGGGAAGAGAGATGAAATACTTGCATGACTTTAATTTTTGGGGGGAGAATAAGGCTTTATTTCCTGCTAACGGAATTTATCAAAATCACACCAAACCTCAGCCTTCATTACCAACTATATATCCTGAAACTACCATTGTTTATTAGGAATCCTTTGTAACAGAGCTCACTTTAAAGAAAGATCAAAACTTGTGTGATATGAGAGTTACTTACATCTGAACTACGGGCTTGGTCGCAGTCAAGTTGTTGGACAATGGGAGAGTGACATCTAGAGGAGGAAGAAAAGATTGCAATGTATCTTGGGTTTCATTCCTGAGTAGGAAAAAGAAAAGATTGGGCACGTTTCTTTCTGCAGCCCTTTCAGTTGCCCAGCTTTGGGTTCTTGTCCTGGATCACTTTTAGCTGAAGGTTTTCAAGTGTCCCTTTGAGCAGCTCCCTATTTCACTGAAGTGGATCTTGAAATATTCATTCAGCGGAATGTTAGCTAAAGTGTTCCATTTCAATGTTTGTTCTAGTTTTGAGGAAAGGCAGCATGGCAAGGCTATCATGACCATAACAGGCACTGTAACTCAATAGGTGAATTCTTTTCTCTAGAATTAATAGAAAGATGTCTTTCCATACTTGGCACATAGTAAATGTTTGCCCCATGGAAGAGATGGTGGTTAAAGATATACATGAATGGCATAGAGATGATAGACGGGCTCCGTCTGAGCTATGTTTCTTGATCCCTTTTTTCATTCTGGTTATTTAGTGATTCTTGGCTAGGAAAGGTGAAGGGCCTTCTTCAAGGCCTTTTAGAATCTTGTAAATTATTCAGCAGAGGATGCTTGAAAATTGCTGTTTCCTGGCATTCCCCTGTTTCCCTAAGTGACAAAGACCTATTATACTGGCAGAATGCCTGGTCCCATTACTGACCCAACAAGCAGGAGATCTAAAATTCTCCAATATATGTCTCCTGTGAGGCACTGCAATAGTTCCTTGGGGCTTACACTTTCTCTTCTGTCATATTGCATGCTGCATGGTCATTTATTTTTTCTATTTAAATTCTTATGAATTGGGCTGCAAAACAATATTTTTCCAACTAAAGGGTCAAGCCTAATTTTGATCTCAGCTAGTCCAGAGTTAATCTGATTTACACATTGTAACCAAAATCAGAATCTGATGGATAGTGATTTGGTATTTTAAATTGAAGTCTGACTAGTAAAGCACTTCTTCTTTTCATGTCCCAGTCACAAACTAGATGTTTTTCCAGAACTGCGCACAAGTGATGGCTCATTCCATTGGTGCAGCAAGATCCTCCTTTGTACAGATCTCCCCAGGAGTTGGCAAACAAGCAGGTCCTCCACAGTGTACACTTCACCGCACTCACATGCATTTGTGCATTCAGTAAAGCACTGAAAACCCTATTAGAGTTATTAACAAGTTAAAACACAAAAGTGCTGGGTGTCCATTACAAAAGGAGTAAAGGAGATAAGTTACCACACCAGCAAATCATGCATATGGTTTACTAGTGGAATTACTCCTTTATCCATCTATTATTAGAACATAAGAACAGGCATACTGGGTCAGACCAATGATCCATCTAGCCCATTATCCTATCTTCTGACAGCGGTCAATGCCAGGTGCTTCAGAGGGAATGAACAGAACAGGGCGTCCCCTGTTGTCCACTCCCAGCTTCTGGCAGCTAGTGACTCCCAGAGCATGGGGTGCATCCCTGACCATCTTGTGTAATAGCCATTGATGGACCTAGCCTCCATGAACTTATCTAATTCTTTTTTTTAACCCATTTATAGTTTTAGCCTTCACAACATCCCCGGCAATGAATTCCACAGGTTGACTGAGTTGTGTATAGCTGTGCTTCCTTTTGTTTGTTTTAAACCTGCTGCCTATTAATTTCATTGGGTGACCCCAGTTCGTGTATTATGTGAAGAGGTAAATAACCGTTCCTTTCTCACTTTCTCCATACCATTTATGATTTTATAGACCTCTATTATAACACCTCCCCATCCCGTCGTCTCTTTTCCAAGCTGATCAGTCCCAGTCTTTCTAATCCCCTCTTATATGGAAGCTGTTCCATACCCCTAATAATTTTCGTTGCCATTCTCTGTACTTTTTTCAATTCTAAAATATCTTTTTTGAGATTTGGTGAAGAGCACTGCATGCAGTATTCAAGATATGGGCATACTGTGAATTTACATAGTGGCATTATGATATTTTCTGTCTTTTTATCTATCCCTTCCCTAATGGTTCCTAACATTCTCTTAGCTTTCTTTACTGCTGCTGCTGAGTAGATGGTTTTTAGAGAACTATCCACGAGGACTCCAAGATCTCTTTTGTGAGTGGGAACAGATAATTTAGACTCCATCATTTTGTATGTATAGTTGGGATTATGTTTTCCCATGTGCATTACTTTGCATTTATCAACATTGAATTTCATCTGCCATTTTCTGGTCCAGTGACCCAAGTTTTGTGAGATCTCTTTGTAACTCTCCACAGTCTTCTTTGGACTTAATTATCTTGAGTAATTTTGTATTGTCTGCAAATTTTGCCACATCGCTGTTTACCCCTTTTTTGAGATAATTTATGAATATGTTGAACAGCACTGGTCTCAGTACAGATCCCTGGGGGACACCACTATTTACCTCTCTCCATTGTGGAAACTGACAATTTATTCCTACCCTCTTTTCCCTGACTTTTAACCTGTTACTGATCCATGAGAGGACCTTCCCTATTATCCCATGACTGCTTACTTTGCTTAAGAGCCTTTGGTGAGGAACCTTGTCAAGGGCTTTCTGAAAGTCCAAGTACACTATATCCTCTAGATCACCCTTGTCCACAAGTTTGTGGACTCCCTCAAAGAATTCTAGTGGATTGGTGAGGCATGATTTCCCTTTACAAAAGCTGTGTTGACTCTTTCCCAACAAATCATGTTCATCTACGTGTCGGATAATTCTGTTTTTACTATAGTTCCAATCAGTTGCCGGTACTGAAGTTGTAAATGCCAGGATCACCTCTCGACCCTTTTTAAAAAAATTGATTTAGTGATAGGTTACATACCACAGTTAATAGTTCTGCAATTTCATATTAAAGTTCCTTCAGAACTCTTGGGTGAATACCATCTGGTCCTACTGACTTATTACTGTTTTTTTTTTTAAGGTATCAATTTGTTCCAAAGCCTCATGTATTAATACCTCAATCTGGGACAGTTCCTCAGACTTTCCCCTTAAAAAGAATGGCTCAGGTGTGGGAAACTCCAATTATTATTACGATTATCATTCCAAGTTTTTGTAATGTCGCATCTAAGCTAAATAATACAGGGGTATTATTGGGATAACCTGGATTTGTTCAAACAAATTCAGTTAAATATTTTACACACACAAATGCTGGGAAAGATAGAAATAATGGTCCTGATGTATTGTAAGAAGTGACAACTAAGAAGTGTTGTAGAATCTACAAATTATTATTTCTAAAGTCTCTTCATGCACTTATATTCCAGCACCAAAATAGCTACAAAGATTTTCCACCTACTAATGCTGTGACCATTCTAAACAATGATATCCACATGCAATCTCCATTGTGATTATTGCTTTGGAAACAATACAGGCTAGATCCTCCACTGCTCTGCAGTTTGTGCAGTCATTTTCTCATGTGCAAAGCGGTTGTAAAGCACCATCATTCTGAGCTGGTGGTATTTTAGACCCACTTTGCGCGTACTTTTCTCAAGTGCAAATGAATACAACAAGATGCAGTGCAAGGGAGAATACAGCCCAGCGAATTGAGGAAACATATGACAGGTATGTGAAATGAAGAGTAAAAATGAGAATTTAGAATTTGCTGGGGGTGGGAGGGCGGGTAGGGGCTCCCTTGATCCCCAACCCCCCGGCCCCACTGTCGATCATTTATACTCTCTTTCCCCTTAGTTCGCAACACACGAGGGAGTTCTCTGAATCAAACAGGCAAAAGAAAGTTCCTCTCTCCTCTTTTTCCCTTATGAGAAAGGAGAATCTGGCTGAAAAGAAATAAAGGCAAAGGTGGCCTGTCTTTCAGGCAGGCTTTCAGGGTTGAGCTATATGAGCTTGGTCTATCAGAGTCTATTACCCCTTAGTGAGGCCTACCTTCTGTCCCTCCTTTTGGGGCGTACTGCTTTGCTACCAGTCAGCACAGCTTTATGAGCAGTGTGGCCTGTGACTGTCTCCTTCTGACTGCCCTGTCTCTGTTGTCAGCAGCCTCTGAAGTGGAGTATTCCTGTTCACCACTCCTTCCTGTGGCAGGTTTCCCTTTTTATGCTCTCCCCTCCAGGCAAAACAAGCCATGCAGGTGTGCCTCATTAGTGCTGAACAGGCCCAAAAGAGCTCCTTAGTCTCCTCCGCACCAGAGTAAGGGCATGTCCCTTCACATGCTGTAACTCGAGGTAGCCAAAAAAAATTGGTCGAATAATTTATTTGCTGAAAAATGCAGTTTTGGTCGACCCAAATAGTTTCCACCAGAAAATAAATTTCGGGCTAGATTCACAAAATGGCTGTACAGTAACTCCTCGCTTAACGTTGTAGTTATGTTCCTGAAAAATGCGACTTTAAGAGAAACGATTTTAAGCGGATTCAGTTTCCCCATAAGAATTAATGTAAATGGCGGGGTTAGGTTCCAGGGAAATTTTTTTCACCAAACAAAAAACTATATATTATATAGATATACACACAGTATACATTTTAAACAAACAATGTAATACTGTTCACAGCTATGATGATTGTGAAGCTTGGTTGAGGTGGTGAAGTCAGAGGGTGGGATATTTCCCAGGGAATGCCTTGCTGCTAAATGATGAACTAGCACTCCGCTGAGCCCTCAAGGGTTAACACATTGTTGTTAATGTAGCCTCTCATACAAGGTGCACGAACACGAGGGAGGGGAGACAGCATAGCAGACAGAGACAGACACACACCTTGTGTGTGGGAGAGAGAGATGCACACTGCCCCTTTAAGTAAGCTGACCCACTCTTAAGTGCATTGTCTTTTTAAGTGGATCAGGAAGTTGAGAGAGCAGCTGCTGCCCCAAGCTCTCTCCATCCCTGTCCCCTCCCTGCTCTATATGGAGAAGGGGTAAGTGGGGTTCAGGAGCAGGGGGGAGAGGGACACCCTGACATTAACCCCCCCTTCCCCTGCACAGCAAGCAGGAGTCTCGGGGAGCAGCTCCAAGGCAGAGGGCAGGAGCAGCACATGGCAGTGGGGGGAGGGACAGCTGAACTGCCAGCAGTTGATAGCCTGCAATTGATAGCCTGCTGGGCGGCTGCACCACAGGGAACTTAGGGGAGGGGAAGCTGATAGGAGGTCTGCCGGTCCACCCTGGTTACAAGCCCCCACCAGCTAGCTGCAACGGGCTGCTCTTCCTGCAAGCAGTGGACAAAGCAGGCAGCTGCCAAACAACGTTAGAAGGGAGCATTGCACAACTTTAAATGAGCATGTTCCCTAATTGATCAGCAACGTAACAACGTTAACTGGGATGACTTTAAGTGAGGAGTTACTGTATAAGGAGGAGGATCTGACTTGTAACTTTTAGCCCAGTGGTTAGGGCACTCACCTGGGATGTGGGAGACCCTGGTTTGAATCCCTGCTCTCCAGGAGAGTTCCCCAAGCACTGTGTTATAGGGTATACTGAGTGGGTCTCGCTCCATCTCTCCTAATGAAGCTGTTCAACTTTGTATAAAATACTTGAATAGCCATTGGGCCAGAGAGAGTGAGAATGACTCTATGGCCTGGTAATAGGACATTCACTTGGGAGGGGGAGACCCAAATTCAAGACCCTGCTTCAATGAATATTTAATTATTTATATCAAGTGGAACAGCTTCAACAGGCGAGATTGAGAGAGACCCATCCCAGAATAGCCTAACGCCTGGGACGGGGACACCTGGGTTCAGATGCCTGCATCAGAGTGCGGATTCAAACCTGGCTGTCCCCCATCCCAATTAAGTGTCCTAGCCACTAGGCTAAAAGTTATGAGGTGGGTGGCCTCTGGCCATTTTGTGAATCTAGTCCTTTAAAAGTGCCCGGAAACAAAACGTTTCAGGTCAAATTACATGTTTTGTTCAACCTGGAATGCCCTTTTTTGATTTGCTGAAATGGGGGTGGGAAGGGAGGAATTTTGGGGTTCAGTTCAACACAAACCAATTTTTCTTTCCAATTTTTTGAAACTGCCAGTGAATTGAAACATCAATAATTACCTTTAGCTGTAACTGTGAGGAATCATTGCTAGGGTTCAAACGTATGCTAAATTAAGACAAGCCAGTTAGAATCCACTGCAAAGGTTGGGAGGACTTCCAGTGGACTTTATATGCTGAACCCTGCACTGTGAAAACCTCTGTTAAAATAGTCACTGGGCACTACAAAGAAGGCCATGTGACGTCTCAGTCTGTCATCTCCAGTGAAAATCACAGCAAGCACCAGAATGTCGAGTATTATAAGAAAAAGTAAACTGCAAGATCTAAGAGGAGGAAAGATGACCTCTAAAACTAGAACCCCACATAACATAATGTGTGGGTATGGGGAATTTGAGCAGAATGCTGGACTGAACTCTGATTGTGGCGGAAAACCTTGTGTGATGTTAAGCTTGTGCCAAGAATCAGAGCAATAAGATAAAACAGCATGTCATGAATGACAGGCGTTGAACCATTAAGAAATGCTCATGGCTGTTATTATCATTATGACAGTCCCTGTAACTTAATAGGTGTACTCTCTTCTCCAGTTTGAACAAATACATATATTTCTATATTTGGCATATGGTCAGTGGAGGAGATGGGGGTTACCTATTTAAATGGTGATTAAAATAATGAGTGGGATGAAGAACAGGGTGGGCACTTCTGTTCACCTTTTCTCATAATACAAAAATAAGGGGATATTGTGATGGAATTGAAAGGCAGCATATTTTAAAGGAAACTGCTTTTTCATACAATTTATAATTAACCTGTGTTAGAACTTACTGCCACAAGATAAAATTGAGGGCAAGAGAACAGGAAGATACAAAAGAGGACTTGACATATGTGGATAATGAGAACAACCACACTTATATTAGAAAGGATTATATTGTTGGGGATAAATATATAATATGAAGGATATACACCCTTGTGATGATTTGGGGAGTCTGTGTACAACTTATGAATTCTGATTGATCTTATGAAATTTCTCTATCATTCACCCTCTCAGTGTATGTGGAGTGAGCCATGTGCTGTCAGGACTGTGTTACATATCCCCCACACCAGGGACAATGGGGGTCATGAAACCTGGATGGCTCCCATTCAAGTGGGAACACCTTGGTATAGTGGGATGGCTGAAGCCTGGGGAAGCCAGTCCAAGTTCCTCTGCAGAGTTTGGAGAGTGGAAAATCCCCAAATGGGAGAACAAAGAAACCAGCTGTTAATTCTGGGCCTTAGAGGCCACGGAGCCTGAGGATATGTCTGTTCTACAGAGTTAACCCAGATGATTGGCCCAGGTTAGCCTTACTCAGGTGTGAGGATCCCCATAGCAACATCCCACCCACATTACTATGTCCTCACTGTTTCTCCATGCACCTGTGTGCACCTGGTGGGATAGTCCATGGTTCCTTGTGCTGAGACGTTCAAGGATTCTTACCCAGTCAGTTGTGTCCGTTATGGGAGAACTTGTCTGTCCTTTGGGGGCGATTTGTGGGAAGTAATTGGAGGACGATCAGCACTCAAGTGATTTATCACTGCAAAATGGGTAGGTTCTAGCCCAAGTTCAAAGCGTAGCTCGAGTTCTAACCCACATCTCCAGGACCATAGGTCAAAAGTTTTTCTGTGTGGCTGGTAAGGGGGTTTGGGCTGAAACCCGGGTAAGAGCCCACTTTAACTGAGCAGTGAAGACATACCGTGAGAGGGAACTCAGAGGGGACTCATTGACAGGAAGCCTGGGCAGGAGAGAGGCAGAGAGTTGCCAAGCTTATGTAGAAGGGAGGATTGTTAACCTTTTAACTATTTGACCAGCTGAGGAAGAAGGAAACTGGCTGCACAGGAGAGAGAGAGAGACTAGTGATTTGGAAGGGAAGCCAGAGAGAGAGATCCTGGACATCTCAGAGGAATCTGACCTAAGCCCAAATAAAGTTCAAGAATGGTGAGGAAACTGAAGCAGCGAAATAGGTATAGGTGTTTTTTATTGTTTTATCTAGATCTGTATATTTTTGTGCTAGCTAAAGTAAAGAGTGATTAAGTTTACAAAACTTTATACGGCCTCTGTGTCCATTTGCTTCACTAATATGTGTCTCTGAAAAGAGAACTGTAAACCTAGAGTTCCCACAAGATTGGAGCTCTGATAAAAAGTGTGCTCAAGCCATTGGAAAGTCTGGGAGGATCAGCACTGGTCCTGGGGACCTCAGGCCACAGGGCCACATTCCCATGAAGAGATAACAGACAGTGTTCCTGTGCACAGGAAATGTGCCAGAGAGGCCCAGGGGAGAGACAGGCCTGCAGCCTACTCAGACTAAGTGCTCACGGGCACAGTGTGTGAGTCCCAGAGACAGCACTCTGCTGAGTGTCCAGCCAAGGAGAGCTCCATTAGGGCTGGGTGTTACAGCCTTCATGATTTAGAGCATAAACTGATAGGCTTAGTAAAAAAATTTCCCTGGGGGGGCAAGTTATTCCATAACTGCCCACTGCAGGGTTTTTTTTGCACCTTCGTCTGAAATATCTGGTACTCATTGCTGTCAGAGAGAGGCTACTGGACTAGATGGACCACTTGTCTGATCTGTTACGGCAAGTCCTGTGTTAATTTTGACAGATCTGCTCCTTTTCAGTTATTTTACATAGGTACAAAAATGAAATTACAGTATCTGACCCTCCTTATTCATTATCTCCCCCTTGGCAGCCATCTTGTGGGTGATAAGCATTAGCTGTACAAGCTGGTACTTGTTTTACATATAGTCCTGGCAGGTATTCTGGAACTTGAAGAGCAATCTCCTTTCAAAGGAATCAATACATTAGTGATACAGTATACCAAATTGACCTTATATATTAACTAGTAACTATTGTGACCCAGTAGTTAGAAACACTTAAGGGAGGGTAAAAAAAATGATGCTCTTGTTTGCTACATTAATATAATAAAAGTCAAATAAGAAAGTATCACCTGTTTGAGAAAATCTCCGTTTAATAAGACAAGAAATGTTATCCAGCAATTCTCTCTGGTCCTGTTCTGATTTTTGAATTAGAACTCAGTTGGTGCTGTAGATATAATTATTCTATTACATAATCTCATTATGACTAAAGCTGTTGCTGAGATTTTCTGCCATTAAATGAAATATTCTATTGTGAGTAATCACTTAAAGCAATACTTTGTGGGTAGCATCTTGCAGTTGGAATATTGTAAACATGCCAATGTTTGTAGTTTCTGACATATGTATGAGAACTTCATATATTTACAGGAAGGGGCTTTGAATTTCCTGGCCAAAATATACTTGCTTTGCATAGATTTGGAGGATAAATTTACTCTATTGTGTTGAGCTGAATATGCTTTTGGCATTCTTAATTTAACTCTCAGGGATTGTTTCCAGGAAAATGTTGATGTAAAAGCAGAACTATGTGGCAACCCAAAAGAATTAGCTGGGGAACATGTTAGAAGAGATACAGAAATGACACCTTGCCCTATCAAAAGGAATTAGAGAAGCAGCAAGGACTAATAAACTGAGTTTGAGATAGGAGCCAGAAAATCCTGATTTCCAGTCCCATCTCTGCCATTGACTCACTGTGTAGCCTTGGATAAGCCACATAAATTCTCCATTTCCATGTTCCTATCTGTAGGCATACCTACCTCACAGGAGTATTGCAAGGATTAAAATAAGAATGTTTGTAAAGTATTATACAGGTGCTAAGCATTAGTACTGTGTACGTGTATAACTTAAGGAGTGTGCAAGCTTTTCCAAAAAAGGCTTAAATTCATTTTCCTGTTTAGGACATAGGCTCATGATTCGATAGTGCCTCCAAAATGTGTTATGTGCTGTATTCCCCCAATAGTGACCTGTGTAGATCTGCTGCATGGCACCTTTCAAACAAGGGGCATTTAGTACTTTAAGCCCCAATCCAACAATGGGGTGTTTTCAGGTTTCCCCATGCAGAGCCTCATTGACTCTAATAGAGCTCCCAAGCAGACACAGGGGTCTGCTTACATGGATCTCCTTGCAGCAGCTGGGCCTTAGTTTGTTTGCAGTTGTTGGTCTGACAGCCCATAGATTTTAAATAATGTATCAGTAGCAATCTAGGTTTAAATTGTGGGCAGGCATGAATGCATCTGGCTCAAGAAGCACTGGGGGCTTAATCTAAAGACCATTGGAAAGACTCCCATGACTTTCAGTGGACTTTGGATCATACTCTAGCTGAGTACAGGGCCTTCAGTCTGGCCAAGGAATAGCTGTGCAGATCCCCTAACCTTTGGCTTCAGGCTGAAGAGAAAATTCTGTCCACTCCAAATCCTTTTGCAAAGCCTGTTTACTTGGACTTTATGGAGAGGACAAGAATTTGAATGAGTCTGAACTATCCCATTTATCTCAATGGGATATCAACTCAGATGCCAACCTAAGAATGACCATTTAAATATCAATTTTTATTTCTCTGCTGATTATTTCAATAGAGGCATCCAGCATATGTGGAGTGTTTTCACTGTGGTTGAAGCTATCTGAAACAGCATTGAGAGATGTAAATAACTGGAAGCTCTGTTGGATAGTTGATTTAGGTTAGTTCTTTGTATAAGAAGAGAGAAGATCTAGGTGACTGGAAATTCCTTAGGAGGAAATCCTTAGTGAAGAACAAAAGATTTCATGGAAGTGGGGAAGGATTTTTTTGTTTTGGAAGACAAGAGTAATCTATTTGTCTAAATATTTATATTCCCCTGCCCCTTTTCATAGTATTTAAGTTATATAGATTTTTAGAATAGTTATTATAGAACCCTGATGGCTTCATCTATATTCCAGTCATAAGACTATTCCATGAGGGGTGGATCCATTGTTTGCGATGACATCTACCTATCACAATCTAGGTCTTTAGACTGCATCCAACACCTGAGTGCCTCATGGACTTTCTCCCATTGTCTTGAATGCTTCTTGCCAGATTGGTCCAAACTCAGCTAGAATAGATGGTGCACTTCCCCTCCCTAACTCTGCTGTTCCTTAGGCAGCTGGTACTTTCCCAGATGTCCTCCATCTTTCCTGCAAAGTAGGAAATTTTCATAGCTGGTGACATTTGTTTCTGGGACCAGACAATCCAGGCAAATTAGCCCACCTAATATTCAGAACAGTTTCACTGATTGCAACTTCAGATTCTCTTGAAAGAAGAGAAGTAAGTGTTCAGTCTAGCTGCAAGACACAAATGCCTGTGCTAGAATTTGTATTTGCCTTTTTAGGCTTTCTTAGACAGGAATTTTTAACATACTTTTACTGTAGTGCCAGATCTCTTATCTTGCGTTTATTCTTGTTACTCTAGTTGCTACTGGTTTTAGCTTGTACACAGGAAACTGCAGTGCCAATCAATTTAGTTCCCAAGGTGACAGGAAACCCTATTTGGTCGGATGTTGATTGTGCTTGTCTTTACTGCTCCACCCATCACATTTTCTTCCTTTTTGGCTGAAGTTAAGACGAATTAATCATTGGCCACCATCTGGCAGACAGTTTTGGTGGTTTGTCAGTTAATTGTCCAGCTGACCTGTTAAAAAGTAATAAGTAGTATTTATAACAAACTGAGGGGAAGTATCAGTGATAGGACTAAAACCTTTCTAGAGGCCTAGAATCATGCACTGATTTCTGACAGAATGGGTGATATCGGTAATTATGAGTAATCTATAGTCTTGTCTACAGGAGAGAAATTTGGCTTTCTAATCACTGTTTGGTTCCAGTAGCATGCCTGCAACACATTTCACACTCACAGAGGAAAGTGATTTTGGTGGGACACAGGTGTTCCTTTGGAAAAGACTTGCTTCCAGAAAGGCTAACCACTGTGTGATCCTCCACCATGCAATTCTCCACTGGTGCAGCACCAGTGCTAATGGGATTGCTGACATAACAGCTCCAAATATGCCTATAGTGCTCCCATTACAATTCCACAGAGTGTACTGGTCACTATTTAGATGTTCTATTAGCTTTACTTATACACCACTACACTGCATGGGGGTCAAGCTGACAAAGCCACTTATCTATACAAATGCAAACACCACAGAGCTCAGCTGCATGCTATCCAGCAATCATTTTTTTCAGAAATGACTTCAAGTTTGTCTTGCTTATATGGATAGCATGTCTCAGGCTGAGCTTTCTATGGGTGTGCTGCCAACTGGCCCGAGGTCATTGTGTGGGCACTGCTGGCCATCTGGGAAGATGAGAAGATCCAGGACCAGCTGAACTTGGTCATTCAGAACATTTTTTGTCTACAAATGTGTGTCCAAGTGCCTATTCAGAATAGGCATCACTTGAAGCAACAAGCAATATCTTGGAAAGCAAAGACCATAAATTCTAGTATAATAAATCCTGGAGCAATAACAGTAAATCTAGCTCAGGGCGGAATGTCACTCTCTGAGAAATTGGACCAAATCCACTGACCTTGCTTTTCCATGCATCCTGATATGCAACTGGGTAACATGGAGCCTCCCTGAAATGGACTGGTGAGGGACAAAGAGAATGAAAAGAACTCCAGCTTCATCAACTGGGCAGGCCACAAGATTGAAGAGTAGGATTAGGGTGATCCCAAAATGCTGTCAGGATCTCTTTACTGTGTCCCAAGAATCAGAACCAGCAACTGAGCAGGTTCAGGAGGAGGAAGAATCTGTGTTTGAGGGGGCTTCCATATTCGGTACATAGCTTTTTGTTGTACTGTTTACTAATGGGGTCAGATTTTTGCAGGCTTGTGGAAGGGTTTTCCAGATTCTTATGAATGCTGCCATTAGTGAGTGTAGAAAGGCAGATATAGCTTTGCAATAGAACAGAGATGTCCATCATTCCTCCTGCACTGGTGTTCCACCCCACACTGCCTCCACCATTCCTCCTTCCCAAACACTTTGGCAGCCTAAGCCGCCGCTGCCCAGTTCCTCCTCAATCTGTCCAGTTCAGTTTCTGTTAATTCCCTGTTCTCACCATCCCACTTAGACCCAACCTTTGGCTGAAAGGGCCACAACTCCTGGTAAAAGTGGAAGAGCCCAGCCCAGCAAGCAGAGCTGCTGGCTGAGCCAGGCCTCGTGGCCAAACACAAAATGGCAGGAAAGCAAAGAAAATAAAAAATCAAAGTACCACAGAAACTGCTATGTAAAATGTCTACAAATCAGATCATTTTATTGCAAGAAACACGTATTGGACAATATAGACAAAGTATTTTACATTACGTTGTATCTGCCAGCCAAGATGCTAGCCTAAGGCACCAGTAGCGTAGCTAGGAGGGTTCAGGTGAAGCGGCCGCTTCCCCTGACCACATTCCCCAAAAGTGGCGCCTTTTTAATTTTCATACTTACTCGGCGCCACTTCTGGGTCCTTCCACTGTCTCCTCCCTATTGCTACTCACTTCATCAAGAACAAAAGAAGTCTCCTCCCCCGACTGGAACTCGTCCATCTTTCCTCCGGCTCGGACCGCAGCCGCTCATGCCGCCAGCGTGTAGCAAACGCCCCATCCCCGTCCCCTGATAACTCCTTCGCCATTATCAGGGGACGGGGATGGGGCGTTTGCTACAGGCTGGCGGCGTGAGCGGCTGCGGTCCGAGCCGGAGGAAAGATGGACAAGTTCCAGTCGGGGGAGGAGACTTCTTTTGTTGTTGATGAAGTGAGTAGCAACAGCAGCGGTGCACTGACCCCCTGCCCACCTGGGCACCCCCCCTCCTCCTCGGCTGCTTCCGGGTTTTTCTTTTATTTTTTTCGCAGGCTGGCCTGCTGGCTCCCGCCTCCCAGCGCTCCGGGTGGCCGGCAGAACGGGGCCGCGGGCTGGCTCCCACCGCTCCAGGTGGCCGCAAACGGGGCCGCGAGCTGGCCTGCTGGCTCCCGGCGCTCCGGGCGGCCGGTGGAACGGGGTCGCAGGCTCCCAGCGCTCCGGCCGGCGCAGCGGGGCCACGGGCTCCCGGCGCTCTGGCCGGGACTCTGGCCCTGAGAGCGTGGCCGGGGGTCTCGGTGCCCCGGACAGCGCTTCGGATGGGGAAGCGGGGCGGCCCTGTGCATGCACCGCTCCGTCTTTCAGCGGCATTTCGGCGCATGCACAGGGCCGCCAAAATGCCACCAAAGGACCGGCGCCTTTTTTCTCCGCCGTTCCTCCTCGGCTGCAACCCTGGCTACACCACTGTAAGGCACCCAATCTGTGTGCTTCTCTATCTAACTGAAATCACAATTAATTCTGTCATTGTATTTAATATGTAAAAACAGTCATAGCCATAAAATGCTAGTGAAGAGGCAGAGACCATGAGAGTATGGTGAATAATTACATTGCCTGTCATCAAGCAACACAAGGTGGGTGAGTGTGACATTACCCATGGTACAATCTGACTGTTGAACAGCCATGTCCCCTCAGTTCTCCAACCTGAGGTGCTTTTTACACTGCTTCGCTGTAAATTACATGACTCTTGGTCTCCTCACACATAGCCTCCGGCATGTAAGTTACACCCAATTATATTGTATGAGTGCTATAGCCAGCCACTCATGAATTACACTGCAGAGCAACACCAGCAAATTCCCAGTCCCAGACTTGCCCCCAGAAATGTACATCTTGTACAACCCAGCTCTCCCCTGGATAATACAAGCTCTTATAAAGCCCGTCATTTTATTAATAGAAAATGATATGCACAAATCCTGTTATTCCACATGGAGTTTCCCAAACACTTCAATCCAAACATGCAGATAAAACAATAAAACAAATTTATTAACTATAATACCATTTTAAGTGACTTCAAATAATGATGCATAAAAGTCAGAATTGGTTACAAGAAAATAAAAGTAAAACACAATTAATACCTAACTTAACAAGCTAAGTGAATTCAAAGCAAAAGTCTCTCTCACCACATTTCAGCTGAATTCCTTTCAGTCAAGATTGTTCCCCCGGTCCAAAGCTGTTTCCTTTGTTCTTCAGGTGCTGTGGATGCTGTGGGTAGAGAGAAAGGGAGGACTATTTTGGGGCAAATCTCCTTTCTCCTCTTTATAGCTCTTTCTCTTCTTTGAGAATAATCTCCAGCTGAAGTTGAGGAGACAGAAAGTCTGTTTAGATGGGAACCCCCAGCTGTTTCTTTTTTCAAGATGTATATTTTCACCCACATCTTCTTTCCTGTCAAAGAATGGCCACTTACCCAGGTGATAGTCCATTTGATTTTGCTGACACCTGGCTGAGGTGTTTGTTAGCCTTTTGTTTCTGGGGAACTGGTTTGTGGCTGCTTCCCCCCAGACTTTGAACATGTCTAGCAATACCATACAGAGGAATCCTATAACTTTACATGCAACATTGCCACACATATTTTACCAGGACAATAATGATCAGCAAATTATGAGTTTTCAAATGATACCTCACAAGGGCATACTTTGTACAAAATTTATCATAGTCCTGTAAAAGGGATGAATATAGGGGTAAAGACTGTCACAGTGAGGTAATATATTTTATTGAACCAACTTCTGTTGGTGAGAGAGACGTGCTTTCAAGCCACACAGAGCTCTTCTTCAGGTCTCAAGAAGAGCTCTGTGTGGCTTGAAAGCGCGTCTCTCTCACCAACAGACTTTGGTTCAATAAAAGTTGTTACCTAAGCCTAATAACCTAATATCCTGGGACCGACACGGCTACAACTACATTGCCTACATCAAACAAAACCTACATTTTTAGAAATCCAGTGGAGATACTAATTCATAGACCTCATTAAATAATGGAAAAACAATTTCATGAAAAAAAAATCATGGAGTAATGCATACTTCCCACCTCCCAGAGAAGCACACAGTGCCTCTGTATTTAAGGAGTTGGTCCTCTAACAGCAGCTATAAAAATTACTCTAGTGGAAACTCATCATCCTTTCTCCTTATTCTGAAAAATTACCTCTATTTTTTTTTTAAACAAAGGGATGTTTCCAAGGCTTCTGTCTACCTACTGTAAATAACTTTTGTTATTAGCTCAGTTGCACTAACCACCAACACCCTCTATGTACCTCTCCGTTAACTGATCCCAGTCTTATAATAATCAGCAACCCCACAGATCCTTATTATTAAAAGTTGTGTGTTAATTCCAGTTGTGTGTCTTTGACATCTCTAGCCCAGGAGAAAACACTTTGCAAAAGACATTGGAGTTCAAATCTGAAGTGAAGTTGTTACTTTTATTGCATTCCTTGGCATGCCAAGGGTTGGAGATTTCTATGGTTAACTTTTGCGTGTCTTTTTCCATGTAGTGCCTACTGTAGCACTGTGTATGTTCCTGAGCAGACATAGGGGCAAGTGGTTGTGATCCCCAGAGGTAGACTGGCTAACAAACTTATACTCTGGGAAAGAAAAGCAGGAAAATGCACAAGACATGTGCAGAACATGAATAACTACTCAAATAAACCTTACTGGTTCAGGGAGCAGAAAATGAGGCCTGATTCTGGAAGACAGGACAAGTTCAGGAAGAAGGAAAGAGATGAATCCAGGTCAATTTCTGGATTGAGAAGAAAATGAGAACAGAGTACAGATGGCACCAATGTGAAATCAATGAACATATACTGGCACAAGAAAAGATGACTACACAGCCGACCCAACAACTAGCCCTCACACTAGAAACCCCATGCAACACCATAAATTAGGACTATGCTCTTACTGGACTGCCTCCTAACTCTTTAGCTCCCTCTCAGACCTAGGGAGCTGTCCCAGGAACTGTGGGATAAGTACTCAGAGGGCAGTATTACTGCAACTGCCTAGTACAGCCTACGTGTGACCACAAGGCAAACTGTACCCACAAAATTATGGTTAGCATGGACACATTGCTGCATTGGTACTTACACCTTAGCTATCCTGTTGGTCCAGTTACCAGTTGTTAAAGTCTCTTGTGTACACAGCCAGTGTGTGTGGAAAGCTTCCACCTGTTTAACATTCCTGGCAAGAAGATCTGCCTGTTTTCTAATCTTAAATAATACTAATTAGTATTTATATAGACCCTTGTGTCTGAAAATCCCAAAGTGTTTCAAAACACAGTGAAGTAGGTATAGTAAGTGAATTTGGTCACTGAGGACTTCAGGTTTGATCTTCTGCAGAATATAAGGATTTAAAATCTCTGATCTGAATCAGTTTTCTTACTGGTTAGATTCAAAATCAGAAGGAGCCAATGCAAGCTGTTGGGCCAACTCACTGAGCTACGCATCAAATAAATCTCCCAACAGCAGCAGAATTTCAGTCCCTTCCTCCAGGGATGGGTTTATTTCTCAAAACCAAAACAGTCCATCACAAATCAAAACAGATTAGCCAGCTCCTGCTTCCTGGCCCCTCCTAAAACCTCTTCCTCATAAGGCTTCTGCCTTTGCCCACACATCTCCAGTCAGTCTTCTGCGTAACCTGGAGCAACCCTATGCAGATCCTTCCCTCACCCTGGGCCCCTGCAGGAGTTTTCCTGCACCCTATAGATGACTTCTCCTACTTATGTCACCTGCTGGCCTTTTTTCTGAGGACCAAGTGGCCTGAAGGCTGTCACCTGATCCTTGACCTCAGTCCCATCACCTGACAGGCAATTAGTGGCAATTAGTCACAAGTAGAACTAAGCCTAGATTCCTTAAAGGCCAGCTCTCCATTTGATAACACAATACAGGATAGCATTGGCAGCAACTGTGCAGATTCTGTGATTTGTTGTGGTTGTCTTTGCAGTTCAGAATATTTTGGGTTTTAGCCTTATATTTTCAGTTAATCTGTAAACATCTGTTCCTTTCTCTCCTGTCCAGTTGTAGTGAATTTTGTATCTGTTGTCAGTGCCTTTGTGATGTAATGGTTGTGCAAGTTCAATAAAAGACATGAAACCTATCACTTGGAAGGCAGCTAATTAATCAAAGATAGAGCTAAACCTGCCTCCCTTAAAAGGTAATCCTACCCTGTGACAACCTATGTCCCAGCTCTAGTTTTGATAGGGTCAAAATCTTGTGAGAATGGCTCATCTCATGAAATTCCATTCTGATACAGCAGCTGATTTGTCATAATTTCACCATGTGGGGCCAAATTCAACAAGGACAGTTTGTATGATTTTTGGTGCCATCAAAGCCAAAGCTAAACTCTAGCCCTGATTTGGCTTTGAACCTGAACCAAACTTGAACACCACTTCCTTAGCCAATTTGTAATTATTTCCATTTTATATCTGGGGAATCCCATGAAGTGGTTAAGTGACTAGCCCAAGATGACACAAAAGTCATTGTCAAGGCTGGGTACAGAACCTAGGTCTCCGGATTCTGTGCTTTACCACTAGACCATACTATGTCTAAGAACAATAAAGCGAGGTGAACGTTAAATGTCTCTCTGCTGTTAGAGTACACTGACTGGGATCATCTCTGAGAAGCTGTACATTTTGTTAATATTATATAGTTACACTTTCTCCCCAGGACACGGAATGTCTTTATTTGTCTTAAGCAATACATTGTTGGGGCTTAATAAATAGTAATAGTATTAATAATTAATTAGTGGTAGTTTTAATGTTATCATATTAACCCTCAGGATAACACCACAACTTGACATCAGGGGCAAAACAAGAGAAAAATCTTAAACAACTTAAAATGACCCCTAAACATGTGGCTAGCCATCAAAAGGACAAATATTGTATATAATTTCCACACCCCAAAATGTCATTAACTTTAAAATTTCTCAGGTGAACTTCCTCACAGGAATGCTGTCTGGCCAATGACAGCTCTTGAGAGAGCTGCGCAGCCAATGGGAGATTATGGTGCTGTCTGGCATTGGCTGAGGGGATGCACCTCCACAGGGTTGGCGCTCTCTATTCCCATAGCTCCCCTGACATCAGTGGGTATGGAGGCTGCATCTCCTACCTCCACTGAGACCCCACAAACCCCTCCTGCATTTGTAACAAACAGATCATTTCCTGGGCTTTATGTTCCTCTCCCTGGGACTTGGCAGTGGGACACAACAATGTAACCTTAGGGACGTAGGAAAAAAGAACACAAGCAGAGCTACACTACTTCACACAAGGGCTAATAAACATATGATGTTGTCATAGTCTCCTCTCACTGTAGACTTATGCATCCCTATTGACTTCAGATGATTTGTACAGGTAACTGAGAGCAGAATTGGGCCCACTGGACACATATTGCTGAACAGAACCGAAGTAAACCGTGGCTGGATAAACAGAGGATTTAACGATCCTGTGAAAAAACAAAAAGCTGGGTTTGAAATTATCCCCCAAATGACTCTCCAGTCTACATGCATTTCATTTGAGTTGTGCCGATAGGTTGGAACTGCATAGCATTTTCTGTTACATTAGCAGCATTGTGTTGTCATCACCTCTTTCTGCAATACTTATTGAAGTTAGCTTGCAGCACTAGCTGCAGCATGGAGCCTTACATTTTGATGGGACTTTGTGTGAGGGTGAGGGACTGCTTTTTATTTTGTTTGCCTTTTGGAATTAGCTTTTTCTCCCCCACACAATATGTTTGTTTGTTTACTGGAAATTTAGAATAACACACCTTTGGAAAGACCCCATTCCTGCCATTTCTCTTATCTGTACCTTCCTGTAATTGAGTAATTTATTTAAGCTTCTTAATGTTGATCGTATTGTTACTAAAGTGAGTAAAATGAACCTTCTTTGTTGTGATTATTCCAGTCTAAGATATCCATAAAACATGAAAAGAAGTTTGTACCAAGTAGTTAAGAGAGAGTGCCAGGGACAGGCAGAGCACAATAAAGCTTCAGCCTATCCCATGCTCCCAGCTCAGGGGTCAACCAGAAGTGCAGTCCCTCAGTGAGACTTTGGAGCCTAAGTGTCCAAGTCACTTTTGAAAAGGGGACTTAGA
Source organism: Terrapene triunguis (assembly GCF_002925995.2). Taxonomy (NCBI): domain Eukaryota; kingdom Metazoa; phylum Chordata; order Testudines; family Emydidae; genus Terrapene; species Terrapene triunguis. Next base: position 60,312,924 of record NW_020664419.1, on the reverse strand, counting down.
CGGCTCAGTCTTAGTAACTTGCAACACTGAATGGAGTAATGCCTCAATACCTTTACAAATCAGAGATGACTATAGATGGTCTATAGTCTGGTCTATAGATGATACAGCTTTTTTAAACAATGGCGTGGGTTTGAAGGCTCAATATTTTTCAGGAACCACTATCATTCAGTAATTTGTTCAAAGGGCACTAACAATTCATTTGTCTGTGTTTAGAAACCCTCTATGTGACACTTGCAGTTGTTTAAAGATATGAAGACCAAGTCAAATAAACAAGGAAGGAATGTGCGTTTTTATTATCTTAAGGTTGACAGGGTGTTGTAAGCACCTCCTTTCAAGATCTTCCTTCCTGTCTTTCCCTAATGGCAATCCTACCAGGAAAGAACTCATTATACTGATTATTCTTCAAGCAACAATAAAATATAATTTTCTCTTACTAATACTGTATGCATAGCATTAGCTGCCCAATTAAATAAACAGTGCTTCTGACAGTGCTTTTTTCAAGTCTACTGGATCTGATTGAACTTCTAAGGGATATCAGTGCATGACTAGGTAATAGTTCTTTGCTTGGATTGGAAGGATATAGATTCTACGCTACAGCTGAGCAATATGGGCATGTCCAATTATAAATTCCTAGTGCCGTTTGAAAGTAGAGATTGTGATTTAAGGTGTTGTCCTTTAGCTAAGGCATTAACGTTAAATAATGGAAGCCAAATTTGTCTCTGGTGTAACTTCAATGACATAAAGACTCATTTCTGCTGGGATGCCTTCAAGAAAGCAGCTGTTTTGTACAGAAGTCTGGATAGCTTATAACATTTACACCTCTACCCCGATATAACGCTGTCCTCGGGAGCCAAAAAATCTTACCGCGTTATAGGTGAAACCGCGTTATATCAAACTTGCTTTGATCCACCGGAGTGAGCAGCCCCGCCCCCCGGAGCACTGCTTTACCGCGTTATAGCCGAATTCGTGTTATATTGGGTTGCGTTATATCAGAGTAGAGGTGTATTTGTTTACTTTAGAGCAGATTGAAAACTGGTTTTCTATGGAAAATTGGGTTTTCATTTAAATAACTTTTTTCATTAAAAGTGTGCACTTTCCATGGAAAATTTGGACTTTTCATTGAAAAGCCAATACTCAAAAACTGTAAAATTTCAATTCAGCAATGCTGCTGTGGTGCCTCATGGGAGTTGTAGGTCAGGTTGTTCATGGCTCAGTTCATGGCCCCATTGTCTCCTATGGCTTCCATTCCCTCAGCTGGACTACATCTCCTTTTATGAACTGCACCCAGGAACTACCATGATGCCCGATAATGCTCAGCAAGAGAGGAGTGGGTGGTGCATCATGGGAGATGTAGTCTGCCTTGAGAGACAAGTCCACAGAAAAGGACAAGGCATGAAGCACCTGAACTACAACTCCTCTGAGGCACTACAGTGGCATTTCCTAATCAAAAGCTTTTGGGGTTTGATTTTTCATGAAAAAAAAATCTATGAAAAATTTAGATGAAACTGAAATTTTCCATTTTCAGCTAAAATTTTCTGCAGGGAGGAGGGCGGGCAGAAATATTTTTGCAACCAGCTATTGTTCATTAAAAATATTATTTGCTTATTATAGCTTATCTATATAGACCACATGATCTTATTGCTATCCTCTCCTTCCCTCCCCTTCCCCTACCTTCACCCTCCTCTTTATTATATTCATTGCATCTTGTTTCAAATTAGATTTGTAAGCTCTTTGGAGCAAGGACTCTGTCCTTTTGTGTGTTTATGCAATGGGTCTTCTAATCTTCAGGTGAATGTTACTGCAATACAAATACTAATAATAATTAATAATACACTTGACTGTTTGCACTTAGTATCTCATTGTCTGAAGCAAATTAACCATAAATTAATAAACACTGATGCAGCACTTTGAAACACCACCAAATAAATAAGTGCAAAGAATTATGATCTTGGTTTTAACTCTGAATATTGCAACAAGCTTTCATCCATACTGAAACACCGTATATAGGCATAAATAGCAATTAGATCTTTGGGGTACTATTAAAATTTCATCTCCGAGTGAGGTTTGCATAATAAAATGCAATTTGATTGTAGAAATAATCTGCAGGAAAAGATGGGAGACTGTCTAAGCTTTGCATTTTGAAAAGTCAGTTCCCGTAGCTGTACAGTGCAGCCTTATCGAGAGCAGAACAGGAATGAATTGGCAGTACATTAGAAAGCATGATTAAAAGAGGGAAAGCTGAAACTACTCTCATGTCAGCTGTTTTCCTCCACAGGATATTGAGTGATTCCTGTCCTAACCTGATACTGATTGCTTAAAACTTGGTCCAGAAATACTTGTCAAAACTGTTTCCTTAGTTCGTTTTGACATGCGGAGGTTGGAGTACATTTTGAAATGGTTTGGAGTGTGGACTTTAGTGCTGGAGTTATTGGCCTGCTGTCACTCATGCCACTGGAAGCAAGAACAGGCCCTGTGGTTGGTACATAGGATGTATTTACTGACACATAGAATATCAGGGTTGGAAGGGACCTCAGGAGGTCATCTAGTCCAACCCCATGCTCAAAGCAGGACCAATCCCCAGACAGATTTTTACCCCAATTCCCTAAATGGCCCCCTGAAGGATTGATCTCATAACCCTGGGGTTAGTAGGCCAATGATCAAACCACTGAGCTATCCATACTGAAGACTCATTTGACACTTACACCTTGAGGTACTGGTTAGTTTCTACAGACTAAGTAGGAGCTGCTGGGGATTGGGGGGGGGGGCTGCCGTGGGAGGCCTGAGGGTTTCTAGTCACTAGGAAGTTGAGGTGTGTTGGAAGTCTTGCCTAGAATGAGTCACACCTCTCCTCTTCTGGGATCCCCCTTCTCCTTTTGGTATGGGCACGGCCTCCTCTTGTTGCTACTTCCTGACCCCTTCCTCAAGCTGGGAGGCAGGAAGCATAAACTATTCCGGCAAAAGATGAAAAAGAACCAGTAATGGAAAACTAGGAGGTGGGAGGAGCTTCATCTGATAGAGGAAGCAGGAATAGGAACAGCAGAATTACTGTGAGGAGGAACAAAAGTGGAATATACTCATCTCCAGTGCCTCAGTTCAGAACACGTATAGCCCTTCAGGACACATACCCCTCCCAAGGATTCCCAGGGTTATAGATTAGCTCCAACACCCCCACCCTGCACTGTAAATAGGGCCCCATGATTAATGAGATTATGCTATCACACAAATGGCTACTACATAATTCATCTCCACTGGTGTTGACTCTGGAGCATAACTACACTATAAATATCAACGTCATTAATTACTTCACTCCTCAAGTCAGAAACATCAAGCTGATAACTGTTTGTCTTTCTTAGAAGATCCACAGGAGAGGTGTGAACCTGTGCCTGGAAGGGGGCTTTGGGGAATGAGATTGGGGGGACAAAAAGGTAAAGACAGTCCCACTGTTTTTCACGTTAGGAGCTCAATATGTAAAACTTTGTGTTTAAAGCAGCTTTGGTGTGCAAGGAGATGGGAAGGTCGGGCAGGCAGATGGATCTCTGACCATATACAGCCTATTCCCCACACCACAGTGCTGAAAAGAGGCCTCTCTTTGGTCTCTCCATGGTCCCCTGGTCTTTATGGACTTAAATGGGAATGAAGCAGGGACAGATCAATGGAGCAGTACAGGCGCTGAGTAGAATAGGTCATTGGGGTACAGTGCCATATAACTCTGAAGTCTTTTCTTATTAGGTCTGATGTGCAAGGTAGCACATAGGATCTTGATTAAAAGGTAAATCATTCATTTAACAGCCATATATACTTCTGTACCTTCAAACCTACTCTTATGCAACTGTTTATTACTACCAATTACTGACATAAAAATGCTGAATCTTGAAATTAGCATCTTTCTTTTTAGACCCATGAGTCAGTCAGGACTACTTACAATGACTGACCTAAAACTGACGGAAACCAGCTTGCTCACAAATCAGGACACCTGAGTTCTGTTCCTGTTTCTGCTATGGACTCACTGTGTGGTTTTTAGGCACACTGCGTGTGGCCTCTGATTTTTGGGTGCTTCAGTGTCAGGATGGCCAACTCCAAACAATTTAGGCCCGTTTTTCAAAAAATGCTGAGCACCCACAATTCTAAATGCAAGTCACAGCAGCGGAAACACCAGTGAAAATGAAGCCCAAAATGTCTTAAGTTGGGGACACAGAATTTAGGCAACCAAACTCAGAGGTCTTTTTGAAAGGCTTTCATCTCTGTGTGCCTCAGCTATAAAAATTAAGGTCAATGATGTGTTGTAAAGTGTTTTGAGATCCAAGGATGAAAAACACTATATAAAATGAATGCTAAGCATTATTTTTTTAATTATTATCACAGGGGTTTTATTCGTGATTTCCTCAGATTTATTCTGGTGATCTTGAATAAGAGGAGGCTTATATTAATGTGTGTTGCATATTATCAGGGTGTGTTTTTTCTGACCTATCGAGTATTGTCTAATAGTATATCTGAAAAATAAAAATCAATAGCTATGTTCTTAAAACAGAAAATGTGGACCTGTGAAAGAAATGAATCTACATCATTTCAGACTTGTTGTTGTCCTTCATTCTGAGGCTTTTGTCACACATTTTAAGAACTATTTAAATTTCAACCTGGAAGTCAATAGGAGTTTTGCCATTGACTTCAGTGGAAGCAGGAGAGAGCTCTTTATCCTGAAGAAGGGAAACTTTGTTAAAATGCAGGGCTTGCTATGGAATGATGTGTGTTAACATTCAGAGAAATATTTGTTGGGCTTGAAATCACATCTGAGTTGAAGTGTGGTTTTGACACAGTAGACAATGAGCACCACCCATAGTGAGTCACACAACTTTAATCATGTGTAGATAAGGAGGCAAGATTGTCCCAGAGGCATGTAGGCTAGATGCCTATGAATGTTTCAGGCTGTATCATAGAGAAGAGGCACAATACTGAGGCATCTGTGACCTTTAAACATATCAAGAGTTACTCTTATGTTGACTAGAAGTGATTACTGATGTAATGATGATTTTAAATAATATTTCCCAACACCACCAATCTTTCAAAAGAAAGTCTCCTTTAAGCCCCGCTGATGATAATGTACGTTATGAATCTGAGTGTGAAAGGAAGCATATCTAAATAACATATTAGAAGGCATTATTTTACCACTTGTCCACGGCTGAAAGAAAATGGTGGCACTTTAGACTCTTTCCAGAGATCCCCTACACCTCATCAATTGTCTACTTTGCCACTCTGAAAAAAACCACCATGGACTGATTTTTCAGATTTGCTGAGTTCCCACAACTCCAGATGACGTCAAAAGGAACAGAAAATCAGACCCTATTTTTATTTTATTTTTGCACCAAAATATGGAACTTAATTGTGACCACTCTAACTCTCTTTGTTTTTTTGTTTACCCTTCCCTCCCCTTTAACTATCATGTTTTGTCAGCCACTTAAAGCATATTTCTTCTTAGCAATTTTTTAATATTTGGGAAAGCAAAATCTTCTATATTTTCTCAGTTGTCCTCTTTACAAAGCTGTGATGTATACTACTGAAAGGGGAAAATAATTAAAAAGTAGGTTTTTTAAAGTCATTTCTTAATCTGACACTGGAAATCAAATTCTAGGCTCACCAGTAATATTTTAAACATAAGAATCCATGGACTTGATTCTGCTCTCTAATTTATGCAGGTTTTACAATGGTATAACTCAATTTAATTTAATGCAGTTCCTGCTGATTTATGCCAATCTGACAAGAGACTCAGGTCCCATATCTAATACTAGTTGTCATGCAGTCTGGAGTGGCTCATGACCATGAGTGCCAACCTCAAGGCAGACTGTCAAAAAGCAGGACAGACACCCCAAATTGGTGGTATTTTCTACAATTAGATTTCGCCAACTCTGTATCAAATGTGAATTCCTAAAGCACTGTAACAGTCCTACCATGGAGTCACAGATAGTCCCCATGCAAGCAAGCTGGACTTAGTGATAATGGTCACTTATGCCAAAGATCACAAAATATTAGGTTTCAGAGTGGTAGCCGTGTTAGTCTGTATTAGCAAAAAGAACGAGGAGTACTTTAGTCTCTAAGGTGTCACAAGTACTCCTTGTTCTTTTTACAAAATATTAGGTCGCTCGCAGTCCCAAAAGACCAGTCACTTACCCCAGGTCAATTTGTACCTCAGATCTCACCCCAAAGACTACACTTGTAAACTCTATTCTAATAAACTATCTAAGGATTTATTAACTAGGAAAAAGAAATGAGAGCGTTATTTACAGGTTAAAGGAGGCAACATATATACACAAATGAGTTACAGTCTATGATTCCAAACGGTGACAGA
>NW_020664419.1:60187033-60306184 GCF_002925995.2 Terrapene triunguis | reverse complement strand
ATATATACACAAATGAGTTACAGTCTATGATTCCAAACGGTGACAGACTTGTAATAATCTGTCAGCACTGAATGTCTCTTTGGGCTAACACAGGCTGACTCTGGGGATCTCTGCTTTTGTTTCCTTGCTCCAGCCCTGTGAGAGTGCAAGCAGCAAAGAGATGAAAAATTTTCATGTCAGCTATCTTTGTTTCCCTTTTCCAGAATTCAGACTGATGGGATGAGCTTTCTTGCACGTAGCACCTTCATGGGTGTGAGAGGACCATTAACCCAGTCTTTGTAGCCTGATGTTCCACAATGGCCCATTTAGTTTTGATAATCCTGCTTAATGTGCAGAGAAACCACTCCTTCTGCCTAGGTTCACAAGTTCAGAGCAGGCATCTTTACAGTTAGAAAGCAAAACCATGGGCAGCGGGTGCACGGGCAGCAGGTTTGTATAATTTTTGGTGGTGCCCAGAATGGATCCAAGTCTCCCCCCCACACACACTAAGGCTCTGGGAGGGAGTTTGGGTGCGGGAGGGGGGAGGGGTCAGACTCTGAGAGTTTGGGTATGGGGTGCGGGCTCTGAGTTGGGGGTTGGAGTGTAGGAGGGGGTGCAGAGACCAGCTGTGGGAGGGAGTTGGGGTGCGGGCTCTGGGCTGGGGGTTGGAGTGCAGGAGGAGGTGCGGGGGGCAGGCTCTGGGAGGGAGTTTGGGTGTGGGCTCTGGGCTGGAGCAGGCAGTTGGGGTGTGGGGGATGGGCTCTGGGAGGGAGTTTGGGTGCAGGGTCTGGGCTGGGGCAGGGGGTTGGGGCACGGGAGAGGGTGAGGGGTGCAGCTTCCGGAAGCAACCCACACCCCCCTCTGGCAGCAGCTCCAAGGCGGGGCCGGAGGGGTCTCCACGCGCTGCTGCCTGCAGGCACCACCTGTGCAGCTCCCATTGGTCGCAGCTTGGGGCACGGGCAGCACGCGGAGACAAGTCTGCCCCCCCCCCCAGGGGCTGCAGGGATATGCCAGCTACTTCTGGAAGCGGAGCGGGCGGGCAGGAAGTCATCTTAGCCCCATTGCACTGCGGGTGGTGGCGGCGGGGGCCCCGGGCCCTTTTAAATTGCCCAGAGGCAGGAAGCGGGGCCAGGGGGGATGCTCTGGGGGAGGCGCGCGGGGTCAGGGGAGAGACCCGGCTCCGAACTTTGGTGTAGCCGGGCCCCCGTGCCCTCATAGTGGTGGAGCATGGGCACCACGGGCCCATACAACTCGCCACCCTTGGGTGGGTGAACCCCACCTTTGGGAAGGCTAACCCGCCGGCCCCACCCCTTCTGCCCAAGGCCCTGCCCCTCCACCCGCCGGAGTCCCAAGTTCCCCAGTACCCGCCGGCCTTGGCCGCTGGGCCAACCCCGCCCTGGGCCAGCCCAAGCGCCACCCGGGGCTGCCCCTGGTCACCGGCAAGTCTGAGCTCCAGGTCGCTGGCTGGAGCTGAGCCCCGGCTGGCTTCAGGGTAGAGGGGAAGGGAGAGCAGGGCCTCCTGGCAGAACGTGGGAGTGGCCGTGGCTTGGGTCTGGGGAGGCTTAGTCTGCCCTGGCCTTTGATACCCACCGCCCATGAGCAAAGCTTACATATGACCTTAAAGAATGGGGTACAGACATTACAAATAAGATTAATGCATCCAACAACTTACAAGCATCTGATAGAGTCTAAACACTAAACACATCCTTACAAGTCTAACACTTATCTTGAACAATACTAGCATACAGGTTAGCTGGTCTGGTTTCCAGCTATGAATTTGTCAGTGCTCAGCTGATGCCTACAGCCTTGGCAAGAGCTGGCCCCTGGTCTAGCAGCATCACACAAGTAATAGTAATAGTATGAATTAACAGAAATAAAAATTCAATGTAGGAAGACTATTGCAAGTTCTTTTTTCTCCTTTCTCTACAGTAAGATCCACAGACAATAGCACTGTTGAGTTTGCACTGCTATGTATGTTCTTTTAGAATTCAAACCAAGCTCCCACCTCTGCAGTCACAGACATCAGTGCTCTTCCAGCTAATTAATGTCTTCCTTCCACCTGCACAGTTCAACAGCTACCCCTCAGCAACAGAGAAACTCAGCAAAGGGATGGGGCACTGAGATCACAAAGGAAGCAACTCCCTTGTCTGAAATTCCAAGGTCACAGGGCAATGACTTTTGGAGGGCAGCAACCAGCCGCAGTTGATTCCCAAACCATTAAAGAGAATGAAAAGCTGAGGACTGGGACTCTGGGCGTTGCATTTTTAAAGAGTGCTGAATAAACACTGGAGCATGTATTTAAAGAAATGACCAAGTTTAAATAAACAATCGGGAGAACTGGTTGGGTAACTGGATTTTCATAATCACAAACGGTGGATTAATTTTAGGGTACAGGTAGACCTGGAAATGACCTAGCTAATGATTTATAGGTTTTGCTAACCTGAGGGGCCATTGAGATGGACAGGTGGAGCCTCCTTTAGGGGCTTTTCAAGCAAACGTTGCATTAATCATTTTTTCCACCATAGTTACTGCTAAAATTTGTTCTATAAATGTAACTTTTCAAAGACACTTACATGGATTGACTCAGTGGCTCTACAATCAGTACACCATCTAAAGATATGGCCCTGGCTATGTCCTATACCCCCATAGTAGGCACCAGACAGTACCCATACGTGGGTAACTTCCTGGTGCAACTTACTTCACATACTCGCTACCAACCAAAGAGTTAGACCCAAGCTTTTGCAGTGAACGTGCGAATGTACTAAATGTTTAAAATTCCACCAATTCCTCATGTAATGATAATTCACATCAAGAGAAACCTCAGGGGACTTGCAAGAGGAGTGATTTTGGCCACAGAGGACCAAATCCTGCTCACCTTTCTCAAGCAAAGGACTCATTTACCTCCACATTTGGCTCAGCTTATCTATATACTAGATAAATAGAATGTTAACCTTATTCACTAGGACGGAAAGGATCATAGTTATTCAGAAGTGGTAGAAATGAGATTTACAGAACTGTTTCATTCTAGCCGGGATTAATGTGTATTTATACACATTATAGGCTGTGTGACTCCTGAAATGGTGGGAGTGTGGTATCCCAAGAGCTGGGACTCCAGGATGAATTGTGTCTCAGAGAGCCCTATGCCTCCCAGTATTCTCTGACATGCTAAGGGAGTTTAGCCAGTCAAAGACAGGTCACTGGACTAAGCCACTGGGCTTACCTATTATGGCAATTCCTATGGTCTTGATCCAAAATCTATTGAAGTCAATGGAAACACTCCCAGCAATTTCAGTGCACTTTGGATCAGGCTCTATATAGACATTCTTATGCTAGCCTTTCTACTTGATATCCTTGCACTGCTACCCTCATGTAATTCCTGCATTCAGGTGAGCTCAGTGACTGGTCTTCTGCTCTTCCCCACGTGAGGGTCCAAGATGAGGAACCCTCCTTGATCCCTATACCTTTGCAGACCCACTCAGAGAAAGAGCACAGTCTAACCTGATGTATACAGCAGCAAGTAAGCCCACGTGTTGGATATTTGTGTTGACAAGTTAATCAATGTCTCTAAGATTAGTGTAATATTTACCTCATTTATTAAATCTCCTCCCTCATTTCTTCAAAGTGTAGTTTCAGATTACTGTTTTAATGGAATTATTGTCCTCTAAGGCCATCGTCTGCCTTATTGTGCATCTTCTACTGTGCTCTTTTAAAAATGCTTTCTTGGCTAAATTAGCAACTGGCCACTTCTGTCTTTGCTCTACTACAGAACGTTAAGTTAGGACTTAAGAAAATAATTCTACACTTCATAGTAAGTAATTTGGTTCTCAACACCAATTTTCTTGAAAGAGCCCATGAAATGGAAAAAGCTATAAATTCAAAGTTATAATTAGATCAGGTATATTTCTTTTTGTTAGAAAGGAAGTAGCCCTTTCACCAAGACTGCCAGATATAACAATGTAAAAGCCAAGGAAAATATTAACATTTTAGCTGTACTTTGTTACAAAACAATATGAATATGTTCTTTCTCTTTTTTTTTACCAGCAGAAATCAGTAGGGCCTTTCAAAGGATTATGATTGGGCCCAATTTGGTACATATTTTCTCAGCCAAGAACAGTGCAGATAAGGTTAAGCAGGCTCATTGCACACCTCTCCTTGTACTATTGATTTCCAGATTGATTTAAGAGGTTGTTTTTGGTCTATAAAGGCCGAAATAGCCTGGAACCCACCCATCTAAGAGTGTCTCTCTCTCTCTCCATGCTATCCATCACTGTTGCCTTGCTAAAGCCCTTTTGTTATAAGCAGGGAGGAGCCTGCTAGGGTGTTCTGAACTCACTTCCTCCACAGGTCTATAGCAGCCTGGGTTTGTCAACTTACAGGGCACGCTGCAAGGCCCACCTTTTCTCCCTGGCCGGTGAGAAATGGATGTTGGGTAGGCCTCGGTATGGAACACGGGAATACGTGTGGGGTCAGTTAATTTCAGTCTTTTCTGATGTTGCTGTGTCTTTGAGTTGATCTGGGGATACTGACAGATCTGTTTAGTTTAGTGTAGCTTTTTAATATTATCAGTGGCACCCATTGCGTTGGAAGGGCGCTCTTTTATTACACTCTATATTAATCTAAATAAATAGAAAAACTTGACTGAGTGGAGTCAAAGTCACTGCACATTCACAGACTAGTTATTCAGCCCTCTCCATGCCCTCTACTTGCAAGAAAAAAGTGGTGCTGGAAGGTATTTCCCCTCTCTCTCCCTTCCACCTCATTTTTTACACAGCAGTCGCTGTGCCTCTGAGCTGGAGGAGTAACATTAAAATGCTTATTCACAGGCCCTAGCAAAAAGTGTCCCTGGTACAAAATGAATAAAAGATGTTTCACACTTAGCCTCACAGCAAACTGCACCTCCCAGGGCATGTGGGCAATGAACACTGACAGCATTGTATCTGATTGTAGCTGCACAATTTCCTGTTTAGAACCACCCATCACAAAGTATATTGGAGCACTGCAAATTGTAGTCCTGTGCAAATGGCTAAATGCATGTGATCTCATTTACAGATGGTCCAGACTGTGGCAGTTTTGGGAATAGTCACAGGTGGGAGGTTAGTGCCAGTGGTTCTCAACCTTTCCAGACTACTGTACCCCTTTCAGGAGACTGAAGCCCGAGCCCCACCTCCCAAGGCTCAAACTCAAGCCCCACCGCCCAGGACTGAAGCATGTAAGTTAGCTTCACAGGGCCCCCTGTGGTGTGGGGCCCCGGGCAGCTGACTTGCTTGCCACTCCCTAACACCAGCCCTGCACTTGTGACCCCCCAAGCCTCTCCCAGGGGTGTTGAGACCCCAGGTTGAGAAACAATGATCGATGAGTTGACAAACCCCCTTCAAGAGCTCTGCGTACTCTCAGGGGTATGAGTATCTGTGGTTGAGAACCATTGATCTATGCCTAGCAGTACACTATTTTGTGTGCAATGTCCCTTTAGATTGTCAACTGTGCGCTCAGTTTTAATTAGATCAAATGTTGCTGTGGTTTTAGCTAGTAATTTATCTGTATTCCACCTACTCCCTGTGTCTGCTCTGAGGAGCGGGGGCGGCCACTGCCTCAGAGATGGTTGATTTTTGTGTCTCACTGCTGAATGACAGCCGCTGAGTGAAGTGCCTACCTGTCATTGCACTTCTACGCTGCATTTCTATTTCTCTATATCTGAGCTATAGTGCTCTGTTGATGGGGACTCTAGTTTATCTAGGGAGCATTGGGCAAGCTGCAAGAAACTGCTACATATACCTGTAACTGCCCACATGCAGGAGTTGTTGGCCACTCCTATCTCCTACAAGCTTCTCCCACTGACTCTCTAGTGCACAGCTGTCTACTTTCCAACAATATTAGGTTCTGCAAAAGTTTGGCAATGGGTTTCTTGGCAATGGCTAGTACAAGCACACATTGTGTGCCATCCATTCGACTTCACTACCCTAGCAAGCTCCATCCTTTTCTTCTGAGTCCTGGAAATGTCAATTCCCAGATAGACTTTTATCTTCCTCCCATTCCTGAGGGCCTTATCATCCTCCCGAGTGAAGCAGCCTAGCCCAGTAGTTCTCAACCAGGGGTCTGGGGCCCCCTAGGGGGCCCCAAGCAGGGCCAGCATTAGATTCGCTGGGGCCCAGGCAGAAAGCCGAAGCCCCACCGCATAGGGCTGAAGCTCAGGTCCCTGAGCCCCGCCACACGGGGCTGAAGCTGAAGCCTGAGCAATGTAGTTCATGGGGGCCCCTGTGGCATGGGGCCCCAGGCAATTGCCCTGCTTGCTATGCCCTAACACTGGCTCTGGCTTATATATGCAGAAAACCAGTTATTGTGGTACAGGTGGGCCGTGGAGTTTTTATAGCATGTTGGGGGGGCCTCCGAAAGAAAAAGGTTGAGAACCCCTGGCCTACCCCATCCCAAATGGCAGCCAGATGGCTACAATCAGCTGAGCTCTGTTTTGCCTCTGCCACCTGCTACTGTCTCTGACTCACTGCACCATCTGTGGGGCCTGGATAGCAAATTCTTGCTATAAGCCACCCATCAATGTAATTGAAATAAACTTGTGTACAGTAAGTCTTATCTTGTGCATCATTGATTCCAGCAAAGGTTTTCTTTGTTTGATAAACGAGAAAAAATTGTAAATGACAGCCAGATCATTTCTATTCACGTAAAACAACATTGGATAAATAGTATGCTTAAATAAATAAATAAATAAATAGCATTATTGAAAGGCTCCATTGGCAAGAACATAAGAGAGGGGGAGATAGCGCATCAAAGCAGAGTTTTGCCTGAGTGGAGGAAAGAAAAAAAAACAAAGTTTGTTTAGTGGATTGGTTACCTCCAAAAAAGAAAGTGATCAGCACTGATAGACCTTATTCCAGGGAGATGAGTCCAGGAAACAGGACAGCAACATCTTTTACCAAGAAAAGTGCTGCCATTTGGGAGAATTAGGGTTAACCTAACATTAATAGATAAATAGTAAAAAAAAAAACCAGATAAACATTAATAAAATCAACTAAAAATCTTCTAGTTAAAGAGGAATCCACTGCCCCAAAATTTGTAGCAACTGCCATCATGCATACTGCTTACTTATGTATTTGTACGGTAGTATGTGGCTTATGGACATAAATCTGTCGTAATACATTGCTTATTAAGAGGACTTATTGATACAGTCCCACACTGTGAGCAATGTGGAGTCACCATCCCAGTGGAAGTTCCAGCAGACAAGGGAAACATGACTATTAAGAACTGATAAGAAATGTATAAAACTATTTATAATCCTAGAGGGAAAGGGGAATGGGTGGAGCTATTGGTGAATGGAGAGAAGGGTGAGGCCAGTGGGTGGAAAGAACTGACACTAGATATTATAGGAAGGGAAGTGAGTGGAGTTGTTCACTGACATGGCAGAGTGGCTTTACAAGAGCTTCCCGATATGGGGTGTAATAGTACACTTATATATAGGGGAATGTCTAGGAACTTAAAGAACTCTATCTTCAGGACGTGTGTGATGAGAGAGGGCAGTATATGTGGAGGAAGGAATAAGCCTGAATATTATATTGTCTCTCTCTATCTTTTTATAACTGAATACTGAACAGTGCTTTGTGGAATTGAGAAATATGTTAAAGTCAGGCAGGGCACCTGGTAACACGATTCTCTAGATAGTTGGCCAGCTCATCTTATTTTTTAGTCTTCACTATGTTGAATTCACTGGTGATTGTTTCTCATTCTAACTGTAGCAAATGTGAAAGCTGTTAGTTACTCCTACAAATGCGTATTTGGTCATTACAAAACATCAGTGAATGAATTTATGTGACTCCACATTCCTAAAGTAAAAGAAAGAGGTAACAAGTGATAGAATGGTTTGAAGTTATGAAAATGACATTTCTTAAGTTAGATGTTTAGATAGCATGATAGAAAGGATTAGTCTCGACTCAAAAACCTGTTTGTGACAGATACTGCAATTTCCTGCAATATTCTGGACAAACCTCATTGCATGAAGTTTATGTATCATTGTGGGCCAGGGACTGTATGTAATTCTGTGGGGAAAGAGGACCACAGCAGAAGCGATGCGTGAGGGCAGGGGCATGCGGGGTCACATGCTCCCCGATTTACTGCTTGGCTTGTACTGAGAATGCTCATGTAACACCGACAGGCCCTGGTTGTCGGTGGGTGGGATCGAACCTGGGATCTCTGGACCTTAGTACATGAGCCTCTACCGCATGAGCTAAAAGCCAACTGACTGTTAGCTAAGGCTGTAGAGCAAACTCATTTTATATATCTCTCTAAGTGGTCTCGGTGCCACTAGATGGGTCAGAACACCACACCCCTGAGGTGTGTGGGTTACACTCACACAGACTGAGCATGCTCAGTAACACTACTGAAGCAGGCTGCCCTCACTCTGTCCCCCTCTCCCCCCATTGGCAAGCACATGTTGTCTCTGCACCACAGCCCTCCAAGAACTAAGAACAGTGGGGTGTGGCTAGGCAGATTCACTCAAGTTGTAACACCCCCAAAGAACAACCACCGCCACCTGTATAGAAGCTCGCATATACTGGTTCAAATTGGATTCTCCCCAGACCGGCAGACAAGGACTTTTGGTTAAATAGCCTGATTTAAAGCTGACTAAGGGCCTTCTTTCTGATCCAGCAAATGAACAGGACCTTCTGCCCATGGGGGGCCCTTTCTGAGAAGGGTTGGAAGGACTTGAACCGGTCAGTATTCTTGTTCTGAGTAAAAGGAGTGATAAACTGGTAACCCCAGGAAAACCCCTGGGTAGGGTTTAAAGGACAGTTAAGCAGCTAGAGCCCTCATTGGAGTCATGGGGTGACTTCTGGTAAGCTTATTAGCATGTATGTAGGTTCTTTTGTTGTTTTATATGTTTTCTCTATAATACTTTTGCCTTACGAATAAATGTGCTTGCTTAGAATGAGCTGGTGGTAACTTATAACTGTGGCAATTATACTGTTTATCATCTCTGAGGAGAAAAAAAAATCAGGCCTGCTTAGGCAGTCTGACTTAGTTGGGGAATTCACAGTGTAGGCAGGAAGCTGTTTAGCCTGGAAATAGCTTAGCTATTTGGGTGTCTCTACCCAAGAAAGGTAATGGCTGAGCAGCTGGGAGCCTAGAGTGGGTGCCCTTGCTGGACCATAGAGGGGGAATACAGGGCAGTTGCCCTGAAGTGTGACACTGCTTTCTTCATATTTTTCAAAATCAAATTTGTTATGGAATTAAGCTTTCCTTTGAAGCAGAAAACAGAACATTGATGAGTTTGATGTCCTTCAAGTGACACATTTTTGGTGTCTGTGCACAATCCTCTCTAAGTCTGCTAATCATTTCTTTGCCTCTGTTTTACCTCATTTATTATGGTTTGTGCGTCCTCTGATTTGGAACTGTATTCCTATTATCTGCACATCTACTACACTTACATTGTGTTTTTGTCTGCTGTTAATATTATAATCTCCCACTTCCTCTGTGCTATACATTAAAGACATCTTTCACATCGGAGGAGATTGTTAAAGTTACAGGCAGTCTACTCTTTATTTGATTTCCAAGAACTGTAAATGGGGTTACTTTTACATCATTTAGGTAACCATTATTTTTTTATTTTTATTTTTTTCCTTATCTGGAACATCCACTCTTACTGATATCACTGACTGGTTGCTTTTAGCATTTCAGATTCATGAGGATTTAATGGATCATACAGAGTAGTTTATATTCTAGAATATGATTTAGAATAATTTAGGTGGTTTCATAGTTTTCCCCACACACACTTTTCTTTCAGAGGTCCCTGCTTTTTTAGAGCTTGCCATCAAACTTACTTAATGTCATACTAACTTGTTAAAAACACTAAAGGTTACATGACAGCATTCAAAGAATCCCTAAATACCTTATTTGGTGAAAAAGTGTTGAGAGGATGGATTCAGAGGATTTCATCTGTAGGTCATCAGTTCAGATGTCAGTAGTTAACCTTTGTTGTCGGAGGCCAGTCTAAAGTGAGTTGATGGTTTCAGACCAGTTCTAAGTGGGCAAGTTTCTACATTATACCAAAACACCATCACAATTGGCACTAACTGGCATCCTTGTTGATAATTTTAGAAGAGAAGCCATCAATTGAATGGGAATCGAGATTAAACATCCCCTTCATATCAGAGTTGAGGCACATTGTCAATAGGCAAAGTGAGGTTTTGTAGTTTTCACCACCACTGCCCACACTGTACCTGATTTATTTTATTCTCCAGAGGTATCACTTCACACATTTCACAAGCACTAAATTCACATTTTTGAGATATTGAATAAGTGGACAGATGGGGAATTTTCTTGTTGCTTTTTGCTTTGAATGATGGCTCTACTTTGTGGGGAGTTTCTGCGTAATTTACATTATTAACATTGCATTTTAATTTGAGACCTTTTATAGATAATATTTTTGCTAAGCAGAGTATTCTGTTTAACACCACTTTTTATTATAGGCCTGATCCAAAGCCCATTGAACGCAGTGGAAAGATTTCCATTGACTTCAATGGATTTTGAACAGGCCTTAAGTGCAGAGTTTATCTTTACTGCATAAAATCTTGCACGTTCAGCTGACTATGCAAGTCAAGTCAGCAAATTACAATATTAATATGTCAAAAGAGAATATGCCAGAGGAATTTTACATTGATATCAACAGCAGATAAGTCCCCAATATTCAATTTATTACACAGTAAACTTCTCCTCTACAGATATAGAATGTAACATTGAATACAGCTAGTTTCTTCAGAATAGGTTAAAAATTATCTGTTTTTGCTAAATTGTCACTTGTTTTCCCTTATTTTCACAAATTGTAATTAGAGTTGGGCCTAAGCCACAAAATTCAGAACTTTGGAATTCAGAAAGTTCTCAAATTTCATATGTCTTCAAACCCAAGGTTTTGTTTTGGGCCTAGTCATGACCAGGCATAAAAGTGTCATACTATTTTTCAAAATCTGTGAACTTTAGTAAATAAGATTTAGCTTCTGGTTCCCCCCCATCCCTTATAAGGAATATTCTAACGTTTCTCTTTCCCCTCAAACCTACTTCTCTTCCTCAGTGCCTAAATGATTTATTTACTATTAAGAATCTGGCTTTTGCAGTTTGGTGTGCCCACCATGTAGAAATGGTTACTTAATGCTGTTCTCTTTTTATATCCTTCCAGTCAAATGTACTACAAACAGAAGCCCTGATCCTGTAAATACTTACGCGTATGATTTGCAAAATGTGAGTAGTTCCATTCAGTGGGATCACTCACATGTATGAGTGATTGAAAGATCAGGGCCAGAACTATCTGCCATGCTATGGCTTCTTGGCCCACCCAAAACTCCCACTGAAACCGATTTTGCATTCTGTGCATACCTAAAACTCCCAATGGTTACAGTGGAAATTTAAAGTGTGTAAGTAATTCAGGTTCAGGAGCATAGAGTTATACAATTTTATAACTATTAGATAGGGAGCTAATATAAATGTATTGTTATTTTTCACTATAGGCGAGGATCCAATGTCTCCCTGACTTTGGACATGAGCAGTTTGGGAAATGTCGAACCTTTTGTCGCTGTGCCTACCCCACGAGAAAAAGTAGCAATGGAATATCTACAGTCAGCTAGTCGGGTCCTGACAAGACAGCAGCTGCGAGATACAGTCGCATGCTCTCATTTGCTTCAAACAGAGTTCATGGTGAGACCATTCTTCATTGGGAAAAAAGCAAAACTAAACAAACCTTGCAAGGCAATAGTGCTAGTCTAATAAATGTGTACACTACCAAGGCAAATGGGAATGAGAAGATGTATACAACTCTCTTGAGTATGTTTGAGGTATAACAAACGAATATGAACAATCTCAATTTTATTAAACATGCTAGGGCATGTGGTTTCTTGGGCTTTTCTCTCTTTTGAATTCTCCATACATAACTCAATAAAACAGATGATGTTATCTTGGACCCAAAATAGTTTTCATTATAAATTATCTCAGATCAGTAAAATCTTTATATTTCATCTTTAAAGAGACACTGTTTATGAGGCAAGTCATCTGCTTCAAAAAAATCCCTTGTTTGTTTTACCAACAGTGTGCCAGATTGTTTAAATGGAAAGAATTTTAAATATCTGCCGTGGTTGGTAGGGGAACCCAGGCTGACCCTCTACTCTGGGTTCCAGTCCAGGGCCCTGAAGTGAACAGTCAAGGTCTGCATTTACACCAACCTTAATGTTCTCACCCCTGGACTCCATCCTACCATGTTTCTTCTCCCGTCCCTCAGAGAGAGGGACTGCAGGCTTTCTCCCTGCACTATTGCCAGCCTCCTGGCTTTATAGAAGCCCTGCCTGTTCCCTTACAGGTGAGCTTCCTCCTAATTAACTCACATCACACAGCCTAAATCTCCCCTGTTTGCAGCTTAATTTGGCTGGTTGGGCCTACTTGGCTTAACTCACCTATTGCAGGGCCATCACACAGGGCCAAGGACAATTACCCCACGCCAAATGGAGAGAGTTTTGTTGTAGTGAAGAAGCCTCAAATATGGGCAGAGACTCACCCAGGAAAACGCTGTATAAGGCAGGTCCTAGGTTTGAGCTACCTTTACCTAGGTGGGTGGAGGAATTCCTGTTCTGCACCTGCCTTCACTGTTGTTGTGCCAGGGGGAGGAAATGAATGAATGCAGAGTGACTAAATTGTATGTGTAAAGTATGCTTGTGGTAGGGGATGGTGTGGGTGCAGAGTATGGATGCATGTGGATGAGGTCAGGGTAGAAGCATGTGATTGAATGTGTGGATCAGCACTGGTGGAGTGCAGGTGACATTGTATGAAGTGTGCAGACTTAGTGAATTTGAATATGAGTGAGAGCAGAGTGAATGTGAATGAGTGAAATGGGCCAGAGAGAATTCAATACAAACAAGAGCAGCTAAAGAATTTTTCACTGATTTATTTTCTGGTAGCAAATGCAAGAAACACAACAGTATGCAAATGTATGCACATTTGTGCAAATTAATGCTCATTTGAAATCTGTTGCATTTTGGGTTGCACAGGTTAGCAGGTATGTTATCCCCACATAATCTCTTACTTACACTCTTAGTCCTTTGTCTTCTCTTGCCTTTTATAGATAAGCATAAAGATTAAGTGCCATGTCTATGTTGTAGAGCACCGTGTAAATTTAGAGAGCTGTTTATGGTCTTGGCCCATACAAACACTTACCCCTGGGAGTAGTCCCACTGAGCAAACCCCACAACCAGTAGTAAGTGTTTATAGGTCTCAAGTGATTAACTGGACCAGAAAAGCAAGGCTCTATGTTCAACTTGATGGCATTTCTGTGTCTGTCTATAATGCGATAACTTCTGAATGCTGCTTCTGACCAATTCCAAAATTTCAGGGAATGTTCTAGGCCTCAATGGGCAGAATCCTGTTGGTTTTGTTGAAAACTGGAAAACCTTGATTTGATTTCCACTACTCGGGTCCACAGAGCCTATTTGGGGCTGTAGGCTGAGGAATCTCTCTGGCGCCCTCTCCTGCCTACACATATCACAGGCAGCTTCTAAATACACTGCTCTCTCTCATTGACTGTACAAGTTGACCTGCATAAGCAATAAAGTGTTTTTTCAGTTTCAAAGTGCCAGAGATGTTTGTACCAACAGTGCAGAACTGCACCAGGGAAGCTATACCTGACATAAAAGAAAACAGTCCCTGTCCCAAGGAGCTCACAATCCAGTCCAGACTCTGTTGGAACAGTTCAGGTCCAGAGTACACCAGGGGCTGAGCATGGGGGAGCAAAAGGAGAAGAAGGCGAGAGTGAAGCTGGGTAGGACTTGCAAGTGAAGAGAAGTCTGCCCTTGATGCAGGAGGCACAGGGAGGGTGGTGCAGGGATTTGAAGTGAGTGACATGAGCAGAGCGGCAGGGGAGGGACGTGATTTTAGCAGTTGCACTTTGTCTGGGCTGAGGGGGAACAAGGGGAGAGGCAGCAATATCAGAGAGGAGGAGGCTGCAGGAGCCAAAGAGAGAGATGACCAAGGCAGGGAGCAAGGTTTAGTGCTGGAGGTGGGGAAGAGGCAAGGATGGAGATCAGAAAGGATTCAGTGGCAGTCTGTGTGTGGGGGAGTAAAAGTTAACATGAAGGTTGCAAGCGTGGCTGGTGGGGAGGTCAGGAATAGAGTGGGGAGCAGGAGGGAATCATGGCAGCAAGAACTGACTGTAATGAATCTTATCTTCCTTTGCTCCTGTTGGCCCAGCAGGGAGGGAGAGTGAATTCCCTCAGGCATGGGAAGCACTTTGAGAGCCTCAAAGTGCTCTAGGAGTGCTCTAGGAGGGGCAGGGCACTCGGGTTCAGGGACAGAGACTGTGTTCCTACCCCTCCCACTACCCTGCTTGCAACTGACAATTCTGCCACCTTCTTAGCAATCACATAAGCTTTGGCGTGAAGGGTTGTGGCATGGGGCACTGTCCGAGTCCAGAATTTCAGAGGCTGTTTTGGGCATCAGTGGGCTGAGCCCTACTGATGATGGTGAAAATCAGAAAAGCCTGATTTGCAGCACTGGAAGCGTGAGGAAAATCAGTCCTACGGAGTGCCCATTTGGCACAGCAGGCTGAGGAATCTCTCTGCTGCTGCCTATACACCTCACAGGCAGCAGTTTAATATTCTGCTCTCTTTCATTGGTTGTACAGCTCAGTGTCAGACCCTCTAGTAATGCTAATGATTTCACATTGAAATAATTTGAATTTTCTGAAGGTCAAATTCCAGCCTCCAGAAGGAGGGTTTAAAGGAGGCTGCATGGTTCACTGGTTAGGGCACCAGATTTGGAGGCGGGAGATTTGGGTTCAGTTTTTGACAGTGCCCCTGATTCACTGCGTGTCATTGGGTAAGTCACTTAATTCTATGCCTTAGCTTCTGTGTCTGTAAAATGGGGATAAGGTGCTTACCCCACCCTTGTTAAGGGATTTGCAGTCTACACATCAAAAGTTTTATGTGAATGTTAAGCATTACTATGTAGGAATCTTTCTCACACAATGTAGTTTTTAGCTACAGTTTGTAAATCCTTGCTCTTTTCCACTGTAGCAAATTTTCAACCCCCTTCTTCTTAAACTGTTATGTATTTTAACGTATTTTATAACCTCATAAAAACCTTTGCTTTTAATAATTCATCAGAACTGTTCCTCGGAAGTCAAACCTTCAATGTGCAGCTCTTGTGTTTATTAAAGGAAGGGTGTTGACAGGCTGGAGGTGGGAACCAGTTATTTTGTTAATACTTTGATGTCAACAGATAGTTGTGAAGCAGCAGATGGCCTTCTAGTGATAATTTCCTGCATGACTTCTTTAGAAACACCAATCTGATCTAATTTATTTCTATAGGAAATACCAATGAATTTTGTGGATCCCAAAGAAATTGCCATCCCAAGTCATGGAACTAAAAACCGTTATAAAACAATTTTGCCAAGTAAGTGTATTTAAACAATGCTTTTTAGTATGAAATTTAGTTCTATTTTATTAATATAACTTGTTTGTAGATTTGTAAGAAGCCTGCTGGTCTTTTTTTTTTTATGGTGGACATTTTGTACATATTTAAATTAGGGCTGTTGATTCATCGCAGTTAACTCACATGATTAACTCACACAAATTAATCACGATTTTAAAAAAAATCACAATCACAGCATAGAATACAAAGTGTACAGTGCTCACTTTATATTATTATTTTTATTACAAATGTTTGCAGTGTAAAAACGATAAAAGAAATAGTATTTTTCAATTCACCTCATACAAATACTGTAGTGCAGTCTCTTTATCGTGAAAGTACATCGTACAAATGTAGATTTTTTTTTTGTTACCTAACTGCACTCAAAAACAAAACAATGTAAAACTTTAGAGCCTACAAGTCCAGTTAGTCCTACTTCTTGTTGAACCAGTCGTTAAGACAAACAAGTTTGTTTACATTTACAGGAAATAATGCTGCCCGCTTCTTATTTACAATGTCACCTGAAAGTGAAAACAGGTGTTCGCATGGCACTTTTGTAGCTGGCATTGCAAAGTATTTACGTGCCAGATATGCTAAACATTCATATGCCCCTTCATGCTTCAGCCACCATTCCAGAGGAGGTGCTTCCATGCCGATGATGCTTGTTAAAAAAATAATGTGTTAATTAAATTTGTGACTGAACTCCTTGGCGGAGAATTGTATGTCTCCTGCTCTGTTTTACCTGCTGCCATATATTTCATGTTATAGCAGTCTTGGATGATGACCCAACACATGTTGTTCATTTTAAGAACAATTTCACTGCAGATTTGACAAAACGCAAAGAAGATACCAATGTGAAATTTCTAAATATAGATACAGCACTCAACCCAAGGTTTAAGAGTCTGAAGTGCCTTCCAAAATCTGAGAGGGATGAGGTGGGAAGCATGCTTTCAGAAGTCTTAAAGGAGCAACACCCTGATGCAGAAACTACAGAACCCGAACCACCAATAAAGAAAATCAACGGTCTGCTGGTGGCATCTGACTCAGATGATGAAAATGAACATGTATCCGTCTGCACTGCTTTGGATCGTTATCGAGCAGGACCGGTCATCAGCATGGACACATGTCCTCTGGAATGGTTGAAGCATGAAGGGACATATGTATCTTTAGCACATCTGGCATGTAAATATCTTGCGATGCCGACTACAGTAGTGCCATGCCAACACCTGTTCTCACTTTCAGGTGACATTGTAAACAAGAAGTGGGCAGCATTATCTCCTGTAAATTGTAACCAAACTTGTTTGTCTGAGTGATTGGCTGAACAAGAAGTAGGACTGAGTGGACTTGTAGGCTCTATAGTTTTACATTGTTTTGTTTTTGAATGCAGTTATTTTTGTACATAATTCTATATTTGTAAGTTCAACTTTCATGATAAAGAGTTTGCACTACAGTACTTGTAATGGGGGAATAGAAAATACTATTTCTTTTTTTTTTACAGTGCAAATATTTGTAATGAAAAACAAATATAAAGTGAGCACTGTACATTTTGTATTCTGTGTTGTAATTGAAATCAATATATTTGAAAATGTAGAAAACATCCAAAAATATTTAAATAATTGGTATTCTATTCTTATTTAACAGCACGATTAATCATGATTAATTTTTTTAATCGCTTGACAGCCCTAATTTAAATAACTTATCTGTATTCTATCTACAGTGAGGGACCAATCCTGCAAGCTTTACACATGCAGAACTGTGGCCTTGAGGGGATCTCGGGCACTGTTGCACCTTGGTCCCGCCTATTCTCTGCCTATGACACATAATAATCTAGTCTCCTGTGGGCTGTAATATTTTGGTCTCATTTCAGTTGTTGGGTAAGTGTCTGAGTGCAGGGCGGTGTTGGTGGCTTGTGATATACAGGAGACCAGACTAGATGATCTAATGGTCACTTCTGGCCTTAAACTCTATGACTCTAGAACTCCCACTGAGTTCTGTCTAGATAAGTTCTGTGACTGCAGCACTGCACCCTGAATGAGTAAGAGAACCTTATTGCAAATCCTTTACTGTCTAACACTGAGTGATTCAGACTAAATGAACCAATGTCCCCTCAAATCTTCTCTAGTAGTCATTCATTTATACTGGTTCTCTTTCTCTTGCTCCTTTTCTTCTCCTACTGGTTTGTGGCATTGTTGGAATCCATCTCTTTTAGCCAGATAACTACCCTTATACTACTATCTCAGAGTTGCTGTTAACATTATTGTTGTTAATTTCTTGTATTGCTTCTGTGTTTTCAAGTGATGCATTTCCCATAATAGTAAGAATTACTTCATTATAAATTGAGCTAGTCAACATTTTCTGATGGAACAGTTTTCCATCAAAAATACAATTCCGTTGACATAGAAGAATTTTGTGGGAACATATAATTTTCGATGAAATTTTTGCTGGAAGAAAGTAAAAATGATTTGTTTTGACTTTCTCATTTCATTTCTGTGATGTTGGAATGTTTTACTTGTATTTTATTTCATTTCATTTTGACTTTTTTATTATACTACATAAATTTTATTATACTTTTTGATTATATATAACAGTCTGAAATGAAATGCTTCTATGGTTCTGAATCAGAATCCACCAGAATTTCTATTCCATGGAAAATTTCTAAATTCTAGCTTTTTGTTACAATTCAAAATGAAAACAAAATTAAAAATGTTGACATTTCCCATGAAACTGAAATTCTATTTTCCAGCCAGCTCTAGCAATAATATCCTTGCAGTCATGTGCGGTCATACACTTTGCTCAGTGCAGTAATCCTGAGCAAAGTATATTCTATGCATTTCACACATTCTAAATGATAAGAATGTTCTCTGTACACCTAACTGAATTATAGTTTGATCACACTGTAAAAGGGATTTGCAGGCAAATTAATGAAAGATGTTGGCCATCAAAAGTATTATTTTGTCAGGGATCTGATATATTTTTGGAAACGAAACACGGGTGAAATTCTGAGCCCCCTGAAGTCAATGGCAAAACCCTCATTCACCTCAAGAGGCCCAGCATTTCACCCATTATGGTCAGTGGGCCATATACAGAGGTACTGTATACAAGGTTGTAAGTTACACATTGGTAAATGAGTCTAAGTTGGTGTAACTTCCATACTGAAAGTCCAGAAAACTACCCCCTGAATTTAGCCCAATATAAACAGGATATACACTAAACGCCCATTGACTTCATTTGGGCCAGAATTTCATCCAATGCCTCCAATCTGTTGATATGCCAACCCCTTAACAAAATAATGCATTCTCTCTTCATATAATTCTGAGTGTTAAATCTCCTGCTGCTACATTGTGTATACACCCACAGAATGTACCCTGTAGATACAGTGCATTAAATTACACTCTAGTTTGTTTGTATTTGAATTGGGTAGCTACAGTGTAGCAGTAGTCAATGACTCTTAAGAATCGGAATGCTTTTGTATTTTCACTGTCATTCTAATTGGAAAAGGTATCATTAACTTGTGGATGCACTTTTAGTTGACGTGCACTGCACAACAGCTAGAGCCTCAGACAGATATTTTGTAATTGCCTTTTACAGAAATCAAGAGAAAATGAGGATAACAGATCGGTCATGTATTAATTCAAAAGAAATGTCTTGTGCTCTTCCATAGAAGATATTTTGGGGATCCAGGCACATTCTGATAAATACACAAATGATCCACTCCCAGACCCCAAGGGTTTGGAAATTATTTGAATGGTTTAATAGAACAGACTTCCCAGTTTCCTGCTCAGATGATATCAACCTACTACTTAGTACTCTTGTGTCAGCTTTTCCATTCCAAGCACTGGGTGCGTCTCTTGAACTAGGGCACCTGTAGTGATAAGTGATGTTTGAAATGATTAATTTTCTCCATGTTCTGGCACTCCACCCTTTGCGCTGCTGAGAAGTTTCTCATTTTCTAAGAAATAATTCTGTCAAGCTGTTAAGTGACAGACTGCCTTGGGGCAGGTTGGCATGAATAAACACTATTTTGTCCTATTCTTCAATATGAAGTGTAATGAATACCTAATGAAATTTATTTCTTAATAGAAAATTATAATTATAGCTGATCCAAAATACTTTTAAGGAAAGATTTTTCAATTGCAGAATAAAATACTCAGTGCTGCTAGACTAACACTAGAATTTCACTGTAAGAGGCCTAGAAAATGCTAGACAGGGGTGGCCAACCTGCGGCTCTTCAGAAGTTAATATGCAGCTCCTTGTATAGGCACCTACTCTGGGGCTGGAGCTACAGGCGCCAACTTTCCATTGTTCCAGGGGGTGCTCACTGCTCAACCCCGGGCTCTGCCACAGGCCCTGTCCCTACTCCACCCCTTCCTGCCTCCTCCCCTGAGCCTGCCATGCCCTCGCTCCTCTCCCGCCCCCCCAGAGCCTCCTGCACACCACGAAACAGGTGATCGGGAGGTGCGGGGAGGGAGGGGAAGGCGCTGATCAGCGGGGCTGCCGGTGGGTGGGAGACGCTGGGAGATGGGGGGGGGGGTAATTGGTGGGGTGGGGGCTTCTGACGTATTACTGTGGCTCTTTGGCAATGTACATTGGTAAATTCTGGCTCCTTCTCAGGCTCAAGTTGGCCACCCCTATGCTAGGAGTTTTACAATGATATTTTAAAGTATCCCCAAGTTCAAAGACAATAATTTTTTTAAACTTAAATTTAAATCAAGTGAACAAAGTGCTTCCTTGTGCCAGTTTATAAACAGATGCCATCAGAGGTGACGCATGGGGGAGGGCATCTGGGATCATGTGACCCCCAGATTTGCTGCTTGGCTTGTATTGAGCATGCTAACACGAACTGAGCATGCTTAGTAACACTGCTGAAGCTGGCTTCCCTCACTCTACCTCCCCGCCCATCGTCAGCCACGGGTCGTCTCTGGATGCCATGAACAGGGCCAGCTCTAGCTTTTTTGCCGCCCCAGGCAAAAAAAAAAAAAAAAAAAGGCGGCCGGACTGCCGAAGCAAAAAAACGGCAGCCACAGGGAGCGTGTGGAGGGCGGTCAAGGCGGCTTGCAGGGGGGTGAAGGCCGGCACCCGCCCGCTCCCTCCGCCCGTGGGCAGCCGGGCGCTGCAGTCCGCTTGCAGCCGGGCAAGAGGGGCTCCCCCCTCCAGCCTTGGGGTGCCTCTCCCGGCCGGGCAGGCTCCAAGGGGGCTGACACAGGCAGCACTGGCTGGGGTCTGCGACCTCCGCGTGGGGCCGGCATTGCAGCGGGGCTCGGCACAGTGCAAACGGCGCCGGGATCAGTGGGGCCCGCCCCTCCGCTGCCCGCTGGGCTGCCGCAGAATCCTCCCTCCCTCCGGTGCCTGCCGGGCCGCCGCAGAACCGTCCCTGCCACCGCTACCCGCCGGGCCGCCACAGAACCCTCCCTCCCTGCCTCCGCTGCCTGCCGGGCCGCCGCAGAACTCTCCCTCCTTCCAGTGCCCGGGGGCTGCAGGAGGTGCTGGCTCAGCCGCTCCTTTAAAGGTGGCTCGGCCGGGCCGGGCTCAGAGTAGCGCGGGAGGCGGAGGCCAGTGCAGGTGGCGGGGAGTGGCGCGTCCCGGGGAGCCCAGCGGCACGATGAGCAGCGGGGATCACTAGTTCCTGCCTCCGGGTCGGGGTCCGTGCCCCTTCAGGGCTGGGCTGGCCGCCCCAAGATTGGCCGGAATGCCGCCCCTTACAATGTACCGCCCCAGGCACGTGCTTTCTCGTCTGGTGCCTGGAGCCGGCCCTGGCCATGAAACAATTCTTTTGAAGCTGAAAATCCTCAGTCTCCCTTGAGCTTTTACTACAGTTCTGACATTGATTGTGTCCTATCATTATTTCTCTGATCCTGCTCCCTTTTAAAGTCAATAGGATTGTGAGCAGGCTCTAAAAGATTCATAATTTTTTTAGTGGGAGGAAAAAACATTTCAGCACAGATGCATCAAGGCAGTTTTTTATGTTCACCTGAATCAATAAATTAATCTGGGTACAGCCAACCATACCCTGATAGTTAAGCAGTGTTCAGTATAGGGTTGCCAACCCTCCAGGATTGTCCTGGAGTCCCCAGGAATTAAAAATGAATCTTTAATTAAAGATTATGTCATGTGATGAAACCTCCAGGAATACATCCAACCAAAATTGGCAAATCTAAAGTTGTATCAATATAAAACCTAAATGCATATGAGGTTATCATTATTTTTGAGCATGTAGGAATGATCACTTTTACATGTGGAATATAATTAAATCTTTAATTTATAGCACTGGAATAGGCTATAAAACATGCATATATTTACATACCTTGAATCAATGAGATATTTTTCCAGTGAGCAATATGTTGGTAGTTTGGAAAGTGATTCAGATGTGATAAAAGATTATGCATGGTTTACAGGTGTTTTATACAACTGGAATTTTGAACCAATTATAAAATTTGCTGCATGAATAAAGATCCACAACTCATACAATATTTTCAAATTCCACCTTATAATATTAGCCAAATAATGTCAGCTACCCCCAAAACGTATCAATTCCATGAGCAAACAGGGGCAAAATAATTAGGGATAGATGACTCTTAAAAGGTTAGATGTCTATCCAAAGTTTTGTGAGACTTCTGAGTCTGCAGAATTAAACAAATATGTAAACAAATTTCTCTTTTTTGGCTCCTAAAGATCAGTACCATGAAAAGAGCCTTTCGCACATTTCAGAACATCTGTTGAGTAAGGGAGTCAGGACTAGGGACAATATTAATGAATGATTTATTTTTAGTAATCATGTGAAGTATATTGTAAATGATAATATGGCCTGATACCCAGAGGTCTTACAGTCTAAAGGTATACAAAAAAAGAGGAGGGAGAAAAAAGAGCATACAAGCCAGGACATATATAGAGTGGGATATGACCTTTGAAGCTTGCATGTTTCATGACAAAAATGGGATACTAGTAATTTCTTAAAGACGGAGAAAGTAGGAGCTTCCCATATGTTACTGGGGAACATGATAGAAGGCAATGGTAATTTTACCTCCGTAAAGAGTACAAGATGGGGTCCTTTGTTTAAATGCCACTTCCACCTGCAGGCATTCATAATTATAATACTCAGCGTTTTCATCTTCTGTATCTCCAAGTGTTTTACAAACGTTAATGAATTTGGCATCACCACCACCCCGTAAGATATGTCCGCTGTCATGCCACCAGATCCTGAGTCTCTACCATTCTTGTCTAAAAGATCACTAACATGGGTAATTTAACTACTCCCACTTGAGAATAACAGAGTAATGCCCACTGTTCCTTCAACAAAGTTGCATAGATACCATATATCCATTTTCTAAACAGTCAATATCTGGGAGTGATTGTTAATGTATGCAACATTATGATTTTTAAATAGTGGTCACTTAGTTGATTGGAATCATAAAAAGGATCTTAATAAAATAGTTAGCGATCCATTAAAATCTGGGGAAATTCAGCATGAAAAATATTTAAACAGCCTGGAGGTTGAGTCTTCTTCTAAGAGCATTTTTAGGGTAAAGGTCAGGCTACATCAGGATCATAGGCATTGTGAAAGCTAAAGGAAGTGGGTGTTTTTCCAAGGCCATGTAGCCTAAGGCGTTTGTGGAAATGGCTAATAATCACTCTGTACTGAAAAGGAATGAGAGGTTTCCTGTCCTCATGTGGTTAAGGGAAAGAAAAAAAAATCTCTACGTGAAGAGGTTTGGGAAGGCACACAGAGACATTTTTAACACAGGCTAACTAGGGTTCATTTTACTCTCCGAGCACACGAAATGAGAAAGCCTTCCTGCTTGTACTGTAGCCTGAACTGAAGGACATAAATGCAGTTTCATATTCTGAGAAGTATATTTTATAAAACATGGTCCTAAACCCTGCTGTGGCTCCAAGCAACGGATTCCCATTGATTTCAGTGGGAGATAAGCATATAGCATGTACAGGATCAGGCCCACTGTCCCTTTTGTTTTATACGAAGATATAGACTAGAACCCCAAATGCAATGCTGTGAGAATACTAGATTTTACCAACAGATAAAATAACATAAATATGCTGGTTCCACAATTCAACATGCATACACCTTTTTACACCTCCCTTGGACTCCACCCACTAATCATCTCTCCAGGGACTATTTCCAACAGAGTAGATATGGTAACTTCAAACAGCTGCTATTTTTATTTTATTTGTCTAAGCAATCTGCCAGAGAAAGGTTTCCTTTTTTTCACCCCAGATGTGAGAGAACACGGTTTCCGTTTGATTTTGTTGAAGGGACTACATTTTTGTAGAAAATGAGTGGAGAAGGGTAAAGTAGTAGCTGCTAGGCAGTTACAGTGTGTGCTCCTATGCACCCTCCTCCCTGTGTCTTTTTGTGAGAGGACTGTTGAGTAGATCTGTGTAACTGAGAAATTTCTGGCCCCAGTTCAAACCCCCTAGGGTGAAGAGATTCCCCATGAGCACAGCTCCATGGTGCACAAGAGATTTAAAATTCCCTGTTTAGGGACTTAGCATCCCATCAGCCCTGTGCTCAACAGAATTGCATCTGTCCCAGGCCAGCTAGGACCCTCCAAGGCCATGGAGGAAGCTGGGAATAGGAGTTGCCCCAAAATAATAGGCAATTGAAGGAAAACATTCTTATAGTTTGGCTATACATTTCTCCAGATACAAGACACCTATTCAAATGGAATGTTTGTATGTTGAGTTACAGTGAACATTCCTTCTATACAAAAAGACAATTCACCCTGTGCAGAAGGATCAACACAATGCCTTTGCCTGATTTAAGGCTCACTTAAGCCCTCAGAACACCGGTGTTAATTGGACTTACAGGATGTTTAGGTATTTTGTACACCATCTGTCTAGGAGTGAATTTCACCAAAAATGCAAAATGCAGCACCGAGATAATGGTAGATTATTTTGCTCCAACTAGTCTTTGATTTACTTCTGCAATTCTCAGTAGAAATCTTCTCTTTGTGATTTTCTTTTCAATTTCCATCTTTTCTGACCTCTTAGATCCGTTAAGCAGAGTGTGTTTGAAACCAAAGAATCCAGCTGACTCCTTGAGCACCTACATAAATGCTAACTACATTAGGGTAAGTAAACACGCATTCTTTGTGTGCTCCTGAGACAGTATTCTGTTTTCCAGCTGAATAGTTGATTCTGTTAGGGCTCCACTCTCCTTTTATTTCTGTCGACTTTATCTCGTATGATATAAGGCTAAAGTCTACCCTACCTCTCTCTCACTATTGGTGAGATAAAGTGGTCCCAATGGGGTGTTTATAATAAAGCACCCAAGAGTTATGTATGTGTTTAACCTATAGTCACATAGGACATAGCTCTGGAAGGGGCCTCCTGTTATCAAGTCCAGTCCACTCCTGTTGCAGCCAGCCCCACTATATAATCCCATTCATAAATTTAGCATCAAGCTCCATCTTAAAACTAGTTAGGTTGTTTGCCCCCACTACTCCTAATGGGAAGTTGTTCCAGATCCTCACTCCACTCCACTCCACTCCATAAAGGAAGTCATTCTGCTTTTTTAAAATAGCAATACATAAATATATACACATATATATATATATACACACACACACCCCTTCCTTACTTTACATCTGTACTGTCAAGGCTTTGCATCACAGACATCATTATAGTTAAGGAGAATGATTCCATTTAAAGAGCATCAATACTGCTTTTAAATCAGTGAGAGAAATTAGGACATGTATTGAGTCATGTGAGGTATTCCTTCCCTCCAGGGGATGAAGTACCATGGTGTTTCATATTGCTGACACTGGTAACATTGTCAATGATTTCAAAAAAATGTAACAGTGGGTAAATTAAATTTCACATGAACTTACAGTATATTGTAAAGCACCTTAGACACTTCAGTATTCTCGACTGTCTGAACATTCTGATACACCTGTCATTGACAAGAGATGTTGGGGCATATCACTCAATACAGCTATGATAATTTATACCAGCTGAGGATCGGCCGCATTGTTCTGTGTAATGGGTAAGTCAATGGATTGCTCCATTGTCCCTGCAGTTGTGGAGATGGTTTCACTGAAGAGAGAAACAAAGTTACAATCTCTGGCTCTGCCAATCATTTTATTCTTTAATAATTCATTCCTTTTTGAGGTTGCCGCAGCCTTCTCTGGCCAACAAGGTCAAAAGAACTCCTTCTTTAATGCTGGACCCAAGTTCAGTGTACAAGTTCACAAGTTTTCCTTTTCACATGATAAAGATGAATACAGGCATGACTCATTCATTTCCCCACTCACTCCTTGTTTCCTTTGCTTGCTTATAATTTTCAGTGTCTCTCAAGGTTCGCGCTATCCTGACAGAAAGTCCCACATATAAGGTCTCAGAGGCATTTTCTACTTAGCAAGTATAAATTGGAGCTTCTGAGTCTGTAAGGATTTATGTATTCAAAATCTCTTTTCCCTTCATAAATCTTCATGGTACTACTTAGTTTCATATTTCTATTCTGTTCTCTCATTTGTTTTTTATGGCCTGTTGTAACATAATCATCCTTTGAATATGGCAAAAATACTAACTAACAGGTAGAGCTGGCCAGAAAAGGGAATTTCCATTTTGTGGGAAATTCTGCAGTGTCAATGTTTCATTTTGTTTCATTCTGCATCAGCACAAAATATTTACATTGAGGAATTTCATGTGAAATGGAACAATCTGTTTTGGGACTGGGAAACAGGGAAGCTCACCATTTGCCCAGCAAGGTGACCAAGCAGTCTGGGAGTTGGGCAGCCAAGGAGTCAGGCAACCAGGGAGCCAGCCACCTATGGAGCCAAGCAGAGAGAGGCAGCCCAGCTACCAGGCAGGGAGCCAACAAGTTGGGCAGATGGAAAGCCAACTACCAGGGAGCCAGGAAGCCCACCTGCCCACCAAACAAGGAACTTGACAAGTTGGGCAGTCAAGCAGGCAGGCCAGGAAACCAGGGAGCTGGGCAGGCTGGCAGGAAACCAGGCAGGCAGGGAAGTTTCAACAAAATCAGCACATTGCAGTGGAATATTTTGATTATATCAAATTAGAATTTTCCAGCAGAAAACTCTTCCACTGGACAATTTTTGACCAGCTGTACCAGGCCATGCAGGCTTTCAGTTTTAATTTATCTTGTGGTCTAGATTCCCATTTCTTTCTTTGGAACTTTCACCTAAGGTCTCTGTGCATGGCATGACTTTAAATCAAATACTTCTGTGTCTGTTTCTAAACCAGGGTTACGGTGGCAAGGAGAAGTCCTTCATTGCAACTCAGGGTCCCATGATTAATACCGTGAATGATTTCTGGCAGATGGTTTGGCAGGAAGACAGCCCTGTCATTGTTATGATCACAAAGCTGAAAGAAAAAAATGAGGTATGATATCAACTGGCTAAATCAAGAAATTACTCCAGTGGTTGTATTGTAAATGAGGCTGGCTATACATCTCACAGTATATAAGGTCCTTTGTAGAAAGAACCTCATAGTAGATATGATACCAGCAGATAACCAGCTCTTAAATGTTATGGTGATGGTCACTATGGAAAAACCTAAGATAGATAATTAGATATAGCATTATATAGCAATCTCAAGAGATGTATAGAGCATATCCCAGCATATTCATGGAGGCTGAGGGGTGGCCATTATGAGAAACACTCCATATATTGTTAGGTAGCATTTGTACATTTGGCATCATTACCTGTTAAATTTTTATTATATATAGAATATTTTCTTCTTTTGGATGCTGTAATGTCCAGGGAAGATTCCACCTCTATGTTCCAGACCTGCACTTTGGAACAAACAAAGAGAACTCCTAAAGAATCCATCCCGGGTTTTACAAAACAACCTAGTTCATATTGAGAAATACATTTTGGGAGCATTTAGTCAATAGTAGCGTCACATCTAGCCAGTATGAAAATATATAGTTCCTTACATTAACACTGAGAATATGTGACCATTGCTCATTAATTGCTAAGGCCAGATAAGGCCTGTTATATTTTCTGTGACTTTTGGATGGACTCCCACCTACCTATTTTATTAGCTTTATTTAATATTTGTACAAATTGATGCCAGGTTCTCCATCATGGTACAAGAACACAAATCAACTGCTTAAGGCACTGCGGGTGAAAATCACCTTTGTGCAGAGGACCAGCACAAAGTATATGCATCACTTAAATTCTATTTAATCCTATTTTAAAGGCTTAAATGAGACATAAATGGTGCACAGGCCTTCTGTATGGAGTGAATTTCACCCTGAGAGTGCGGGGCCTTTAATTGTGGCTGGTCTCTGGTGGAGGGGACACAGGTGGGAAGAAGGCTGATTATACCTTCCCTTCTACATGTACCCCCCCCAATCTGGTCCTTTTTCTCTCTGAGTTTGGAATTGAGCATACTGTGTTTATAGCATATCAAACAGGAAAGCTACATAACATAGATCTGTGCTGTAAATATCCCACGTTTCCACACCAGGCCCCATTTTGATACTGTAGACCAGCCAAACCAATGTCTGGGTAACTTTCATAATCAGAATATTTTTGAAAACTCGCCCCAATAACAGAATAACAAATATTTGACTAAGGAAATACTGAATTTTTAAACACTTACTTCTAACACTGTGTGAGAAGAATGACTTGAAAGACATGTCTAATGGTTTCCAACATATCAGGAAACCCTGTGTTTACCTGAATTGCTCAGGCCCGCCACACTAGTGTTTATCAGCATTGTTGTGGACTGACAGTAGTAATTTCCTCCTAATAAAAGAGGGTGAGACATCTTTAGTGTTCCCAGGCTACTTGGAGAAGGTCTGTGTTTATATGAACTGTTCTGACATTCTAATGAACAACTCTGGGAAGAAATGTTAAGAACTGCCTGATGATTGTAAGCTGAATTGTTCGGGATTTTACTTACTACAGAGGAGAAAACAATATATTAACTATTTTTAGTAAAATATTTACTGCCTGCAAAGAAGACAAAATAGCTGCTATCCGGCAAAATAGCATTGTAATTTTTTGCCCCTTTGTTCTCTGAAGCATACCCATCATTTTCAGGGAGGTTTGTTTATAAAACACACAGATGTTCAAAAGCAGCATCCCCCATCTCTTTCAGCCTTCCAATATGCAAATCTTGTATGTAGGCCCCATTCCTCCTGTGCTGAATAACATTATGCTGAACTTGAACATTTTGGCAGTGAAAAGTCAGGGCTCAGAAGCTTTCAGGAGTCTTCATTACTGCTTGTGGTGGGTGATCCAGGCTATGCATATTACAGTACAAATGTGGGGTTTTATTAAGAACTGTTTGTTCTGTCAATGAAGTATTTTTCTCCACTACATACCATGTACAGCCAACCCAGGCTTCCTTAGGGCCAGTTTCTGTCAGCCTTATTCATGTGACATCACTCCCTGGGACATCTTGTGGCATAAGGTGCTACTTTACATGAGTAACAGAGGCAGAATGAGGCCCACGCTTAACAATATAGAGACAAAGTTTCTGCTGTTATCATGCCACCATTGACTTCAGTGCAGTTATTCCAGCAGATAATTTGGCCCATATTATTCTATATGTATTTGTTGCATTTTTTGTGTTTATCATAATTTAAGTTGGTTTTAAGAAGCTGCTGCTATCAGAAATACGTATAAAGGTTGTGAGTGAGGGGGTGGGAAAAGGAGGAAAGGTATAGAGCTAGTTTTAAAGCTGTGAGTCTCCCACCATGTATAAGTACTGCAGGAGTGGACTGAAAATAGGGGGAGATTTTCAGAAGTGCCTAAGAGAATTAGGAGCACCAGTTCTATGGAAAGTCAATGGCACTTGTGTTTCTAGTAATCTTAGACACTTTTGAAAATCTCACCTGTAATTATTAACGTGATGACTGCAAGACCCACTCATTCCCAGGCACATGTTTAGAAAGCATTTAAATAGGTGGGTGCCTATAAAGGAAAATTAAAAAGAGGCCAATATGAATGGCAGGGAGCAGATACAATATCACTAGGAAAAGTGATGGGCTCCGTAGGGTTTTATAACTCAATTAAGGACCAGAGAACTCCTCTCTCTCCCTGTACACAAACACAGTAGCCATATCCAATACACTAAGAGTTTTCTCTGCACGGAAATAAGATTATGAAGTTGTTTGAATGACCCAGTGGGTGGTTTTCGAACAGCTTTCAAAAATACTTGTCCTAATCAAGATGAGTACTATGAAAACTTGTGGTCCAGTTTTCTTGCCATGTGCAATTGTTGGCATCGGGCAATTTCCTTCTTTCATGTTTGTATACCTGTGGAGTTTCTGCAAGATTGTCTGAAGACAATCTCTGTCCCCTCTTGTTTTCTATATCATCCGTTTGTTGCAATACATTCCAAAATATGTTCATTTCTCTGGTATCTGACTTTTTGGAAGTGCCTGAACCATTTGATCCTAGCTCTGTTTTCAGGTCTTTTTTGTTACCGCCATGACAAGGAGTATTTTCAAAACTGACATGGAGACTGTTAAAATTAAGCTATTGTATTTTACTAAATGTAGATGAGATATTAACCGAGGATTGTTTTAATTAACAATCCAATTGCATTGTCCACAGAGTGCAAGCTGCCAATTACTGTGCTGGTAAAGAGTCAAGAAAAACACTTATAAGGAGTTCCTGAAGTCTTTGGAGAGTAGCACACAGTATTTTCATTTATCAAGAAGGTTCAGAAGCTGACTGTGCCATTGTTGATAGTCAGGGTGCAACTGCATATTTAGACTTTTTGTTTCCCATATTAACAATGAAAACTAAACTCCCAGGGAGGGGCATGCCTTTCAGATCGCATAGTTGATAGTGGCCATGTGTCACATGGTGTGGCTGCTGAACTTTTGAACGTTTTTTTCTTATAAATTTATTAGGGTGTTTTCTTGCCATTCTTGGTATCTTCAGAGAGACAGAGTATTTAAGAGGTATGGTAGCTCTGCAAGTCTTACAGTGCAACTGATGATTCTTCTTTGAATGAAACCAGTCAAATTACTCAGTGCAATTTCAGTTATAAAAAGTGTGCTTTCCACACATCTCACATTATTAAGGTAATGAGCATTTCTTTTTAGAAGAACGTTTATGCTCCAGAGTGTTTCCATTCAGCTCAATGACCTATTGAGTTATAAGGTACACCAGAAATTTAAAGATCTTACCTGATGGTCAAGTCTTGCATTTCACTGTAATGTTTAAATTGAACTATACTGATTTTTTTCCAGTTTTAGCAGTATATACTACAGATGGTGTTTCATGGTAATGAAGGATATTAAAGCAATGATTTTGTTTTGCTGTGCAATGAGGGCTGTTAAGTAGCAGCTATCTGAATATACATTGTTCTTTGAATCAGGAGTTGCTGGTGACAGTAGAAAAAGTTCCTCGTGTGGGTTTCTGTGGGTGTAGGATAGTTTGTTCTATGGTTCAGGGTTTTTTCTGTGTATTGGATACTAAAATGTTTTTTGTAAATTTCATGTGATCTGTATTTGAAATGAATAGTAGCTATGCTGCAGGTAAACATGGTATTCCACCGGAGAGTTTGATTTGTTAGTACTATCTGTTTCTGCATCTGCCTTTGAACAGATGCTTGGCAAGTACATTTCTGGAAGAGAATATTACTTTACTAGTTCAATAAGAATGCTGTATGTTTATAGGTTTACTCAAGCATTTTAGGCAAGAGAATAACCTTTTTATCTTCATTGCAGCTCAGAAATTGAATAGACACTTCTTTCTTAGGCTTCAGTTTATCAAAGCGCTTAAGCATGGATTTAAGTCTGTGTTTAGGTGCTTTGGTGCATCAGGGCCCAGGGATACAATTCTTATGTGGGAGTGGGAGAAATTCTGAGTCCTTTTCTCAGTTTCAGTCCTCACACAGGCAAAAGTTCCATTTAGGACTTTTGCCTGAAGAGAAACCAAGTAATGGCTTCAGGATTTCACTCTGTACATTTATAAAAATGTACCTGCAAAAATCCAACTTGGATTTTGAATTTATCTTTTGTGTAAAATATTTTTCTTCAGTCAAACTTAGTTGAATTTTTAAGCATAAAATACTATTCCAAGTGTTCAGTATAATGGATTAAGATTTTAAAGGCTAGTTTTCAAAAATAGCCTCTGATTTTGGATACTTCTGTTTTTGGATGCCCAACTTGAGACAGATTGGGCCTGATTTATGCAGATGCTTCAACTGGATTTGTGGCTGCTCGGCATATTCTAAAACTTAGACCCTAAAACATTCATCAGGATGCCTGCAACCTGTCACTCATGAATGTTTCTGACATTCACAATATGGGAATATCACCTTGATTGCTTCAATATGTGCTTTTCAGACAGATACTGTTCTGATAAGAATCTGATATCAGTATCATCAAGTCATAGGTGGCATATAATGGAGGACAGAGGATGCTAAGCCTCCCCAAACCTCATGCTGCTGGGGGGGCGGGGGGGGAGGCATGGCAGATTTGGGGCCCCCTGAAAAATCTCCCCCGCCCATGCCCCCCAGGCTGGAGGAGCTCTCACTCACCACCACAGCTCTGGAGCTGCAGCAGGGGCACAGAGCTTTTCCGGTCTCAGGGCAGCGGGGGAGGAGGAGCAGCGAGTGCGGGGCAGGTGGAGCTTCGGGGGGAAAGATGTGGAGTGGGGGTGGAACGGGTCCGGGGCCATGTGTGGAATAGGGCGGGGCCACAGGGGAAGAGGTGGAATGGGGTGGGGCCATGGGCAAGGCTGTGGGCAGAAGGGGTGGAATGGGGGAGGGGCTCAGGGCCCCAGCCAGGGCCTAGAACTCTGCCGCAGTCCCAACCAAGGCTGAGCGCTCGACCCTGGCTGGGGCCAAGCTCTCAGCTCCGCTACCCCCCGTGACCCCAATCAAGCTCTCAGGCCTCCCCCCACCCAGGGGCCATGGCAGGGAGAGGGGCCAAGCTCTCAGCCCCATGCCCTGGTCAGGGCCATGTGGTAGGGACTGAGAGCAGCATGTGAGGGTGGGGCCTCGGCCAGAAGAGGCGGGCAGGGGGCTAGCCTCCCCAAGGGGAAGCTTCACCTGCCCATGCATCAAGTAATTAGTTTCCAGATTCACACTGATATTTCCTTTTCAGAAATGTGTGCTCTATTGGCCAGAAAAGAGAGGGATCTATGGGAAAGTTGAAGTCCTCGTTAACGATGTGCAAGAGTGTGAGAACTATACTGTCCGCAACCTTACATTAAAGGTAATGATCTATGGCTGTTATGGGGAAATGTTCCAATATGCATAATACTTCACTGTTGAATATTCAATGAAATTGAAAGGCAATACATTTAAAACTGAGAAGGG
Source organism: Terrapene triunguis (assembly GCF_002925995.2). NCBI lineage: Eukaryota > Metazoa > Chordata > Testudines > Emydidae > Terrapene > Terrapene triunguis. The sequence continues at coordinate 60,273,493 of NW_020664419.1, read as the reverse complement.
GCATGGTTTTCCACTATTCATAACTAACCTATGGAACTCACTGCCACAAGGTATAATTGAGACCTAGGGCCTGAAGCATTTATACTAAGGCCATTTTACATCACTCTGGCAGTGTAAAGGGGCCTTAAAGTTACACCCACTCAAGTTACACTCACTTTAAGGCCCCTTTACGCTGTCAGAGCAATTAGGGTTGTCACCTTTCTAATTGCTGGTATCCAGACCCTTGAGGACTCACCCCTTCTCTGCCTCTTCCCTTGAGGCCCTGCCCCTTCCCCGCCACTTCACTCGAGGCCCCACCCCCACCCCACCTCTTCCCCAAGGCCCCACCCCCAATACTCACTCCTCTTCCCCCCTCTTCCTGTCGCTAGCTGGATCGTCTCCACCTCCCTTCCCCCACCCCCTAACTGGGTCCCTCTGCTTGGGGCTGGGACCGGAGCTACTGCAGCCTGACAAGGAGCCTGCCTGCAGGCAGGAGGCGGCCCTGGCTGAGCAGGGGCTGGTGCGATTTAATGACCCGGCACCCCTGCCCTGCAGTAAGTGGGCTTTTGGTGTCCAGTCAGTACATCTGACTGGACACTGCCAGGTCCCCTTTGTGACCGGACTTTCCAGTCGAAAACTGGGCACCTGGCAACCCTAAGAGCACTGTAAAGGGAATTTAGTTTAAGTGAGAGTCGGGGGCCCAGGATTTAACCGGATTCAGAGAAGGATTAGATATTTATATGGATGATGAGAACACCCAGAGTTCATTAGATAAGATAAAAACATAAGTGATATAATCTTGATGCTTCAGGGCATAAGCCAAACAGTACCTGTCTGGAGTTAGGAAGAAACTCCTCCTATGAGCAAGTTATTCCATAATTGTCCACAATAAGGTTCCTTCATCTGCTTCTGAAGCATCTGGTAGTAGCCACTGTTAGGAACAGAATGCTGGACAAGATGGGCTACTAGTCTAATCCAATAAGGTAGTTCCTGTGTTCATATGTCTAGGGTATTGTAATTCTAATGTAAGACCTGCTTCGGTACTTATGATAAGGTCTTTTAGCAGATAGTGGACAAATTAAACAATGTCAAGAATATGAATACAATTTAAAGGCCAAATTCTCTGGCCTTACTCCACTCCCATTGCTGCACTCCTCCTTCTATGCCAGCCCCTCTGTTCACATCCCACTGTGCAGAGGGCAGAGAGAAAGTCTGGCCAGAGTGCATTACACTCTGGCAATCCCCAGCTGATAATAAGGACTCATGGTGACCCTAACCATCTGGTGTAAATAGGAGCAGAAAAGAGTTTCTTGTTTCACCATATCAAGGTTTGCGATTTATCAGCAGTTGGATTCCCCAAATAATCACTGGTATTCGGTTTGATAATGTATGTAAATGGGCCAAATTCTGCCTTCATACATGCGTGTGTCTAAAGTTTAACATATTAAGAGAAATAAAATTAATTGCAAAATTGTTCTTCACAAGTGTATAAGTGATATCTTTACATTATTTCCAGCAAGGGAGTCAGTCCCAAAATGTGAAACACTATTGGTACACATCCTGGCCGGACCACAAAACCCCAGATAGTGCTCAGCCTCTTTTGCAGCTTATGCTGGATGTGGAAGAGGACAGGATGGCATCAGCTGGCAGAGGGCCTGTAATTGTGCACTGCAGGTAATCTACTACAGTTTTCTTAAAAGAATTACTGCAAAACTCAATGGCTTGGAATTCTTATAGTAGGGCTACAGACATAGGTGCTGGAACCTGGGGAGCATTGGGTGCTGCTGCACCCCCTGGCTTGAAGTAGTAATAATAACCCAAATACATGGTTTCCACCTTCAGCACCCCCACTATAAAAATTGCTCCAGCACCGCTGACTACAGAAAAGGCCCTCAGATCACAAGGCCCTTTTCTCTTCAAATAGGGTCGTTCTGGAAGTGGTTAAGAGAAAGTTCCACAATGCTTTTACTAAATTCTGGTTGAACTGTTAGTTTGCATTGATTATTTTTTTTTAGAAATTTAGCCATATTTTGGTAGTGAATAGTTCCTGAACCAATCCTGATTTCTGCTAATGAATTAGGTAAGGGTTTGAAAGACAGTTGTGAGGAATAGTTTTCAGTCTGTGTTCCATATTGTACACTGTTCACTTTAGCTATTTGTTGTCCATTATTCATGTTGTATGATTAGTCACATGTTCTGCCCCATAATTGGATGCCTGAAATTTTTTAAAGGGAGAATAATGAATCACAAACTTGAGGTAAAATTTTTCAGATGAATACACATTAGTACTAAAATTCATGATCATTCCGAGGTTTGTGAACATTTTCACAGCTGCTTGGCAGTTGGCTGAATACTCACAAACCATAAATAGTGTTACCCCACAAATCATAGTGAACCAAATGCTGCCCATTTTGTTCATCAGAATTCAGTCAGTTCTGTTAATCATCTATCATTTTACTCTGTGTACTGTAGTGAACTAAATTGTACATCATGAAATAGTAGTAGGTGATTTCAATTTTGTTATATTACTTGAAAAAGCTGTTAGGAGATGAAGCAACCTCGAAAAAAAATATTTCCTTGCTTGTTTTCTCTTATAATCATGGTGATATAAAGCATTTTTTGCTAGACATAGGTCAAAACCAGAACTTTTCTTCTCAAACTACCTCTACTAGCTCAACATTTCTGGGATTTGGATAAATGGGATCCAGAGATTTGAACAACCCCTCATTATGCCGAACCAAATCCAAGGAGATTTTCCAAAACCATAACCACCCCAATTTTGCCCATCTCTCTTTACTATTTTGTTTTGTTTTCTTAAGCAATCCACAAATCTATGTATGAACTTCTAGGTTCCCATATATGCAGTAATGCTTTTTCATGAGGAGGGGCACAATGGAATTTGGTGTCATTCGGAGGTAAATAACATGGTGGGGGGTCTGAAATCACAGTGTCCCTAATAAAATGAACATGATGCTGTAGTGACAGTGTCATACTCCCTCTTCTAGCAACATACTTTCCCACATTTTAATCTTGTGATTTGTGGGCTAGAGGTATCCAGATCTCACAAAACTTTCAAATTTGGGGCTGTTTGCCTGGGATACATATGTGCAGCTCTCATTTATTTCAAGTGGCAGCACTACATGCTCACCTGAGGACAAAACATGACCCTCAACCTGGTGCAGAAAGGCTATAAAAATCTTTTTAGGTTTTTAAATTATTATCAAAATTGCAAAAAAAATACATTTGAAAAGTAAAATGGAAAAAAATAACCTACAAACGCTGGCTGCTGTCCCATGTGCTTCAATAGCATGTCCACTCAGGGCATTATGTGTAAGAAAGAATATAATCCATCTCACCTTCCAGCAGCAGAGTTATTTCTGTAGAGCTAAGAGGAGAAAAAGGAGTACACATTTATTTTTGTCATTTAAATCATCAGATGTGACTCTGAATACACAGAGAGAGCAGATCCACTAAGTAAGAAAGTTTGTTTTATACAACCAGTTTTCAGAGTAGTATTGCATTTTAAAGGTACAGAAGTTTCCTCTGTCATTTGAAGTGCCCATCCAAATCTTATACTAGTCTATGACTCACCCACCATCTTTAGTATGTGTAGCCTAGTACATCCAAATAAGCTAGTGTGTTTTGGCCTCTAGGCGGTCTTGGACCGAATGTATATTTGAATGAACAGACTTCAAATACAAAGTAAGAGATTTATTTTATTGACCAAATAAAGAAAAAATAGAGGCATAGGGCTAGATTCTCAGCGGGCGTAAATTGATTTAGCTCCATTTAAGTCAATGAAACTTATGCTGATTTATGCCAATTGAGAATCTGGCCCATAATATGCAACACACAAATTACACAAAAGATATCCTCTTCCCCCAGAAGAAGCAACAAATTAATATATAAGGTGCAGGAACTGCCCGGGTAACAAAACTACCTCTACCCATGCTAATGAACCTGACGCTGACATTTTGGGTGCCGAAAAATGCTGTATTCACTCCCTTTGCAGCCAATGTAGAAGCCCCCAGCCCCGGTGCCTCCCCTCCCACAGGAGCTGAAGCCCTCAGCCCCGGCACCTCCCACCCCGTGGGGCTGGAGTCCCTGAGACTCTCTCCCTGCAGCTGAAGCCTAGAGCCCTAAATGTGGGGAGTATGGGGGGCTCTGGGAAATAGTCTCTGAGAATTTAAGCCTTGACATAATTATTCCCGAAAAGCAATAAACACTACTCTACTATTAGAGCCAAAACAAACAAACAATACAGCAATACAGAACATCATAATATACTGCCACAGGGGTGCAGTGATAGGTGTCTTAAAAATACCTATATAAGTAGATCACAAAATTGCCCTGATATATTGTGAGAGGGATATAGGGCAAGTAACAGATTCTCTGTACCTTGAAGTGTTTAAGTCAAGATTTGAGAATGTCAGTGACTCAGACAGAGGTTACAGGGTCTGTTACAGGAGTGGGTGGGTGAGCTTCTGTGACCTGACATATGCATATGCAGGAGGTCAGACTACATGATTTTGATGGTCCCTTCTGGCCTTAAAGTCTATGAGTGTCAGATTTAGCTTGCATAGTCTGCAGTAAAGTCAGGTAAAAAGATAGGACCTACATTTGCCTGATGATGGGGAGATGGGAACTTGCCTTTGTTAAATACACTGGAGAATTTATCCAAGAACAGTTAATCCGTGGGAAAATATAAATCCTGTAATGCTACCAGGGTCTTAGAGGTAGGGGAATCTGCTGTGAAAGTGCTGACCTATTGGTAGTTTTAACTTATGCACCTCATTTTTAAAGGATTTCACAATATTTTGAAAAGGAGAATGTGTGTGCAGTAACTTGCTTGTTTAGGCTAGTTCCTATGCCTTCCCCTGTGTATAAAATATCTCTATCCCATTTTGGACACATTTGCCCAGATGGTATCGGCATTCAAGGATATAGGTTGTCAGCTATGGATCTCAGACTCACCCCAGGAAATCATCATTTCTGACTACCAGTTTTGCTTCTCACTATCCCCTCACTTTTTGGCTTAGCATCCTTATATGTTTAATATTGCTGACTCCTGGGGCTCCTGAGTCTCAAATACACTCCCATCTTTAATTCCATAGCCAGGAGTCTGAGACTGGGTTCCTCTGCACTGCATAAATGTAATCCTAACAACACTCATACTGAAACCTTTCATCCAAGACACTCAGAACACTTTACAGACACTTATGGAATTAAGCCTCACAGCACTCCTCTGAGGTACATAGCTGGTATTATACCCATTAAACAGATGGATAAAATGAGGCAGACAATCATTTAACTACTTAGTGCCTCACTTTATCCATCTCTCCTCCACACTCCCCCCAGACAGAAAACAAGGAGAGGAACATGGCAAGTTGCAGCACTCACTCCCTCTTCCCGCTGCAGAATTGCAGAGCACCACAGGAGGCTGATAGAGAGTGGCAGCATGGTTACTGCTCTTGCATACAGCCATGGCTAGTGTGGAGAGAACTGTGGCAGAATCTCTCCAACTGAGCAAGATCCATGGAGATGGGGCTTGGAATACAGATCCTCTGCTGCCTTTTGGGGGCAGATTCCTCTGGTCACTCCACATCTCCACTTGAACTGGAGCAGAGAATACTCGGACTCCTCAAGTCCATTGGAGCTGTAGAGGTTTTGCATTACATTGCCCCTCCAGGCACTTTTGTGCAGAGTGAAAACATATGGGCCTCACAAACTAACCCACAACTATTTATCTGCTACAGCTCTGTGAGCATTCATTTTCTAGCAGAAAAGGTGAGTTAGTCATGCACCTAACCACTGATGAGTCTCTCTTCTGCATGTTGAATATTTTCAGGTCCATATATCCAACATCAGAACAACTTCTTTGAAGGATGCAGGTTGGTATCTGTCAGTTCTGTTCACCTTTGTTTTAATTTTACTTTCAGTGCTGGTATAGGAAGAACTGGATGTTTTATTGCTACTGCCATTGGTTGTCACCAGTTGAAGGAAGAAGGCGTTGTAGATGCATTAAGCATTGTCTGCCAGCTACGAGTTGATAGGTGAGTTGCAGTGGAACTGTAAGTCAAATAAAGAACACAATGTGGCATTTTCAATCCTGGTTTGCCACATTCCGATCTGATATATGTGTTAACCTCACAGAACAGAAATACTCTGCCTCCTTGTAGGATATGTCCTACATCATACACTCTGTCTAAAAAACAGTCACAGTTGGGTAAGAAATATACAAATGTCAGGACTTTCAAGGATTCACCATTCTTAAAGGTGAATTGAAGTGTTTAAATTGCTAAATTATTAACATAACACATGGGACAATTTAAAAATTAAGGAAAACTATGTTTGAGATTTTCAAAAGCACACAGAGTTGCCTAATTCTCCTCCTACCGATGCCAAAGTAAGTTTTTCTATGGACTTCAATGGGAGCACAGTTAGATCAACACAGAATGCTTCTGAAAATCCCACCCTACATTTTAAACCAGAATATTTTGAAAAATTCTTTCCTTTTTTACTTTTCTGTCAGGACCTGAATTTGGGGTTCTGTGTTTCTCTTGCAAGAGTTTCCTACATCACTAACATCAAGAGTGTTAAACTATGTTAGGTGCTAATCTGTGTTAGGTGCTAATGATAAAGATCACAGCTGCTTTAGGTGTTAGTACTGTAATCAACTCTCAGAACTATCAAAAAACAACAACTAGGAGTCCTTGTGGCGCCTTAGAGACTAACAAATTTATTTGGGCATAAGCTTTTGTTGGCTAAAACCCGGTGCATCTGATGAAGTGGGTTTTAGGCCATGAAAGCTTATGCCCAAATAAATTTGTTAGTCTCTAAGGTGCCACAAGGACTCCTCATACAGACTAACAGGGCTACCACCCTAAAACCTGTCTTGGTACTATGTGTCTTCTCCCTGAATTCAGGTCCTGGCAGAAAAGTAAAAAACAAAATAGCTTTTCAAATATTTTTGCTAAAAATTTGTTTGTAATTTTATGGCAACATTTGTACTGTGTTGATAATTTCAGAATTTGAACAAGTTTTATGGGCAGAGTCTCTCATGTTCTGTGGCTATTTTATGTTGCAGAGTTGGTCTAAAGAGGCCCTTAAACTGGCATAATGGTACCCAGAAGATTCCCCAAATGTAGGAGGATCCTCTGGTGGTGGAGAGCCAGGAGCAGCGCTGGTGAGGGGGCGGGGGAGGGCAGACTATAGCCACCCCATAGCAGCCACCTTTCTCCAGCCACCCAGCTCTGGAGGCAGAGCGGAGAGAGTGGTGTCTGCTGGCTGGGCACCCAGCTCTGAAGGTGGCAGTGCCACTGCCAGCAGCAGCGCAGGAGTAAGCCCAGATGGGGAGCTGGGGGGGCCCAAGAGCAGCCCCCGGCCTGTGTCTCCACCCGCTGGATCGCACTGCCCAGGGCAGGTTGGAAGGTCTTGGACTCCCCACAGCTGCCTGGACTGACCCGCTCTGGCATGGGCTTCTGGTCCCAACCCCACAGTCACTGCTCCCCAGGGTCTCTGCCCACCCCGGAGCCAGGTCCCTCCACCTTGATGGCTGTTACCAGCTGCGAGCAGTCGAAGGGCAGTGGGAGCTGAGGAGCAGCTGCAGCCCTGGTTGGGTGGGGGAGAGGAGGAGCAGGGGCGGCTCTCGCTTTTTTGCCGCCCCAAGCACGGCAGTCAGGCAGCCTTCGGCGGCATGCCTGTGGGCTGTCCACCGGTCCCGCGGATTCGGCGGGATGCCTGCGGGAGGTCTGCCGGTCCCGCGGCTTTGGCGTACCCGCCTCCGAATTGTCGCCAAAGCCGCGGGACTGGTGGACCTCCCACAGGCATGCCGCCGAAGGCTGCCTGACTGCCACCCTTGGAGTGAACGGCAGGCCGCCCCTCCGCGGCTTGCCGCCCCAGGCACATGCTTGGTGCACTGTTGCCTGGAGCCGCCGCTGAGGAGGAGGCAGGGCCAGAACTTAGGAGGCACAGGGGGCAGGGCCTTGTGGCAAGGGAGAGTACAGCAAAATATTCTTTTCCATGATATTCCATGTGCATTTTTAAACAAACAGACTCACTTCAACAGTATTTGTGCCCCAGTCGGTAACTATTCCAGTGGAACAAGCTTTTTTTTTCAAGAATATTGGCCAAAAAAAAATATATATATATATCAAATGTTAAGCTTATACAGTCTCTGAAAACAAATGTTACTGCAGAACACACCAATACTACTGCAGATTTGGAATTTAAAACAACAAATTGTGATTTATTTATTTTTTTACACCCAAATATGCAATTTGAAAGACACTCAGCTCCTGGGTTAGTTACATAAATCATCCAATCAGCGAACTTGGAATAATGCCACATAATACATATAGCTCCCACACACAGAAACAAAGCAGGAATGGCAAATATTCCCAATGAACTGTTTATAAATGATCTGCATACCAGGAGTTATTTGCTGAAGAAATCTATGGATAGTTTTTCAATAATCAGTAAAGCTGGGAATTTCACTAATTGCGTGCAAATAATTCACAAACAGAAAAATGAGTCTCTTGAGCTAGATAATTATACAGATAATGTAGTATCACTGTAGTATCTCAGTGGCTCCCAAGTCAAAAAGAAACAATAGCAATCTCTCTTTCTTCTATTCCAGTCTGTTGGAGAAGTAGCTTGATTAGTAGGGCTGTGTTTGTGTGTGGTGTATGTGAGGCATATGGTCATTCTTAGCTCTTGTGGGAGTGAGTTCCATAGTCTAGGGCCAGCTCTTGTGAAAATTCTGTCTGCCACTTTCAAGCCTCCCCCTACTGGAAAGCAGCATCATGAGTCCAGTGGAACGTAGCTGTTGTGGGAGTTCATGGTCACTAAGGAAGAGGTGATCATATAAGTAGCTAGGGTCAATGGAGGGCTTAGAATATCAGCCAAGAGACCTTGAAATGTGCTTTATATTCAGTGGGGAGCCAGTGCAGAGACAGAAGCCCTAGGGTTGTGTACTTTGGCAGTCTCTGTTACTAAGCAGATGGGCTGCTGCATTTTCTACCAGCTAGAGCTTTTCAGGCTACGTGGCTTCATTACTAGGAATAATGGATAGCAATAATCAAGCTTGGAGGTCACAAATGTGTGGCTCACAGTAGCCAAGCCTGAGCCTGTTTAGGGGGTGAGTCTCCTTGCCAGTTGCAGCTGGCTATTTGGCCATCCAATAGCAATGAGGAAACCAGAAGGACTTCAAAGTTGTAAACCAACAAAGATCTAAATAAGAGAAGGTATTTGTTGAATAAATTGTTTTAAAATTTCTTTGCCCATTTCTGCCTATCAGCTGTCTTTTTCCCCTTTTTCGTTTGTTTGTTTGTTTGTTTGTTTAGAAAAATCATAGATTATTTTAAAATGAGTTAACCTGATAGTTTCTGTGGCCTAGCAGGCCTTGTATTAAGAGATGCTGGATCCTGCACTCCATGTGATGCAAACCTCTCACTGAAATCAGCTAATTCAACGAAGGGTTAGCAAAAGCAGTTTAAAGTGTATGTCACAATCAGGGCCGGCTCCAGGCACCAGCCCCCCAAGCTTGTGCTTGGGGCGGCACCTGGAGGGGGGCGGCGCCTCGCTCCGGCCGCCGGGGAGAGCGGAGCCCCCGCCGGGGCTCGCCGCCCTCCTCCCGGGGCTCTGGCCGCCCCTCCCCCCCCCCGTGGGGGGAGGGGGGGCGGCCGGCGGCTTTTTTGCCTGGGGCGGCAAAAAAGCCAGAGCCGGCCCTGGTCACAATGCATATTCCTTTCCTCCCGGGCCATTTCCTCCCTCCCAGTCAGGCACACATATCAACTCCAAGTAGCTGGCTTGGTGCAGGGAGGAAGGGAGGTGAGAGTGTGTCTGTAATGGCCAAGTTGCAGTTGCTTTTAACACCCTGAAGTTGCAATAGCCCCTACTGCTTCTGGGTCCCAACTCTGTGAGGGGCACTGGCGGATGGACCTCAGTGGTGACAGAAAAAGCCTTAGTTTCATTTTCTATCTGAAAGACAACACTGGTAATGCAGTACAGCCTCAGCTAGTGCTCCACTAGTACAGCACTCCCTTACCACTGTACTCACTTTCAACACTGATATTAGCTTAGGTCCTACTGTGGGACTTCATCTTGAAGTCTTTAAACCATGATTTGAGGACTTCAATGGCTCAGACAGGTTTGATACAGGAGTGGGTGGGTGAGATTCTGTGGCCTGCGTTGTGCAGGAGGTCAGACTAGATGATGGTCCCTTCTGACCTTAAAGTCTATGATTCTATTATTCTATCCCAACATCTGGCCTGAAACCAGTGCTACCAGCTGAGTTATCACACAGCTGTATTAGGTGTAGGTAACTGATCCAAACGGACTGCACTGAACACTTTTTTATGTTCAAGTTTAACTAAGTTGCATTGTTGGCGCAGAAATGAGTCACTGCTGTAAAATTTCTTCTGTGTCTGCTGTTTAGACAGGATGCATTGTAGGCGTTAGAAAGAGGAGAGGAAGAGCTGCTCTCTGTACATGTGATCTAAGGGTCACCATAGGTTACATTTTTAGGATATGAAGAAGAATGAAATCTGTGTACACTATGGTCCAGGTTCTCTTGCCCTTACTCATGATGAGTAGTACCTCATTCCTCTAACAGCCCCAATAAAATCAATAGGATTACTCTGGGAGAACGGAACTCAACATGTATAAAGGATATCAGAATCTGCCCCAAGTGACTGAGTTTTTTATGACATATCTAATCTTAGTTGTGCTTAAAATACAGTGTATAAAGTGCTTTATATGGAGATTCCCCATAATTGTGTGGGGTTTGAAATTTGGATTTTAACAGCTTAGCTGCTGGCTATATGGTTCCCTATAGTTCTTATACCTGTTGTGTCAGAATTGGATATTCATGATGTAATAACAAGTAGGGCTGTCAAGCGATTAAAAAAATTAATCATCATTAATTGCATGATTAAAAATAATTAATCATCATTAATTTCATGATTAATCACACTGTTAAATAATAGAATACCATTTGTTGAAATATTTTTGGATGTTTTCTACATTTTCAAATATATTGATTTCAATTAAAACACAGAATACAAAGTGTACAGTGCTCTCTTTACAGTTATTTTTATTACAAATATTTACACTGTAAAAAACAAAAGAAATCATATTTTTCAATTCACCTAATACAAGTACTGTAGTGCAATGTCTTTATCATGAAAGTTGAACTTACAAATATAGAATTATGTACAAAAATAACTGCATTCAAAAACAAAACAATGTAAAACTTTAGAGCCTACAAGTCCACTCAGTCCTACTTCTTGTTCAGCCAATCACTCAGACAAACAAGTTTGTTACAATTTACAGGAGATAATGCTGCCCACTTCTTGTTTACAATGTCACCTGAAAGTGAGAACAGGTGTTGGCATGGCACTACTGTAGCGGCGTCGCAAGATATTTACATGCCAGATGCGCTAAAGATACATATGTTCCATCATGCTTCAACCATTCCAGAGGACATGTGTCCATGCTGATGAGCGGTCCTGCTTAATAACAATCCAAAGCAGTGCGGCCCAATGCATGTTCATTTTTATCATCTTAGTCAGATGCCACCAGCAGAAAGTTGATTTTCTTTTTTGGTGGTTTTGGTTCTGTAGTTTCCGCATACGAGTATTGCTCTTTTAAGACTTCTGAAAGCATGTTCCACACCTCGTCCCTCTCAGATTTTGGAAGGCACTTCAGATTCTTAAATCTTGGGTTGAGTATTGTAGCTATCCTTAGAAATCTCACATTTTTGGAAGGCACTTCAGAGTCTTAAACCTTGGGTCGAGTATTGTAGCTATCATTAGAAATCTCACATTGGTACCTTCTTTGCGTTTTGTCAAATCTGCAGTGAAAGTGTTCTTAAAATGAACAACATGTGCTGGGTCATCATCCAAGACTGCTATAACATGAAATATATGGCAGAATGCAGGTAAAACAGAGAAGGAGACAGACAATTCTCCCCCAAGGAGTTCAATCACAAATTATTTAATGCATTATTTTTTTAACAAGTGTTATCAGCATGGAAGCACATCCTCTGGTTCTTAGCAGCAGAGCAGATTGTTTGATTTTTAAGAAATAAGGTTTCATTCTATTGTACTTTCTTTTCAGAGGTGGAATGGTTCAGACCAGTGAACAATATGAATTTGTGCACCATGCACTGAGTTTGTATGAAAGCAGACTTTCTGCAGAAGCTGTCCAGTGAAACCATGAAGGGTGATCAGAATGTCAATCTCCTGAGGTAATTTGTTTCATTACCTACCAGCAACTTCTTCAAGGAGTTTACTGCAGTGGATGCTTTGAAGCCACTTGTGAAAGGATTGTGGATGGTTTGGCAAAAATATAAAGATTGCCAGACCCTTACTGTATATGAATGTATTGTAAGCTTCCCAAAAATGATTTTTAAAGAAGGTACTGTACTGATGCTACATGTGGATTTCACATATATGTAGCTAAAAGGTGGATTTATTTCTGTAATAACAATATCTGCTATACAGAATGTATGTACGGTATGTACTACTACTGCTGCAGTCAGATGGAAACTGGAACTTCTACAGAAGAAATGTTTTTCTAAGTGTATAAATGCTTTAACATTTGCCAACTCTGTCTTGTGAATGGACTGTCAGCTGTTAAACTGTACCTGTTAAGTGCTATTACCTATTATGTGGTGAGCTTATTTCTTGGCCACATAAGACTCTTGCTGCTAATGTTGCAAGTGATCAATTATGGATTTAAGGGGAAGAAAGTCCTTTTGTTTTTGAAACTGTTCAAAAGCAGTTATATCTTTTATATGGAAATATCTGTTCTTCATACTATTAGCTATTTAATGTGTATTTACAGTAGGTCCTATAAAGCAGTTACAGAGCACAACCTCTGTTATTCAGTGTATATGTATGTATTTACTCTATACTGTTGATTGTACTCTATACTGTTAGAAGCTGCTTCTGCTCCTGACCTGAATCCAGTGTATTTGTAAATTGTATGTCATTTTACTTTTAAAAGAAACTTTGTAGCATATATTAAATGGTAAGGATTTTAAATATTTGTCTGTCTTTTACTAAGAGGGGATTTTTTGAATATGTTGTCTACATGTTGTATCTCTTCTGTTAAGAAATGGATGCCTTTGGAAATATGAACAGTTCTGTAACAGGAACAAAAAACAGTTGTATAAAAAATGCTGCTATGAATGTTTCCTTATATTTCTGCACGGATTTGTTCTTTAAAAGAAATGTGAATCTAGCATAACTACTTACAACACTAGGAGGTCTGCACCCAGGATAAAATCAGTTTTTAATTCAATGATGTTGACTTTGCTTCATACTGACAATAAACTACACTTGATACAAAATAGTTAGTGAATCTGGAGTTTTTTTGTGTACAGTAATTAACCATTACTATTATTATAATACCACAATAAGGCAAATGTAGTCCAATCTGCTCTAGTTAATTTCATGCTGTCTTCTGACCATTTGGAGGGTCAAATCATTGAGGCCTTTTATTCAGCTTTTAGTTAAGGCAAATTCTCACTGTATGTAGGCAAAATGGATCAGATGATGTTGAAGCAAAGTCAACATCACTTGATCCCATAATGGGAGTGTACATGAGTAAGGACTTAGTAAAGAACTCAGAGATTTGCACTCCCACCATGTATGGTTTTCAGAACTCATAAAGAGGAGTTGGAAGTTGTATTTAATAATGTGAATTTGCTTGATGGACTCACAACATTTCATTACAGAAACTGTGTATGGTGTTTACTGGATAGCATGGTATGTGTTTATTCAGTACAATCCAAATCACCTGCAGACGTGTAATGTTTCACGAACAGTCAATTACATGAAATTACAATCCCTTTTCCTTATATTTTTAGTCTAGTACATTGTTCAGATGTCGAAACATCTTTTTGTTTGTGTGTGAGGCTTGGTAGTTTCAAAATCTACCCCTCTTTTGCTTGGATTTTTCCAAAATAAATCAGAGTCAGTAAACTCTGAAGAATCATATGAAAGGACAAAGTGGTATAAAATTCCCCAAAACTATTGAATAGAAGGAAGTGCTCGTCACTGACTTTTCCCCCTGTGAAGGCACATTTCCTTCCTAGCCTTCGCTTCACTTATCTGAGGTGGTGATTTTGTGTGTGTGTGTGTGTGTGTATGTGTTTGTTTTTTTTTTTTTTTTTTTTTTTTTTTTTTTTTTAAAAAGAGAAGCATGGGGAGTTGTTAGATGGAAAATGGATCCTTTATTTCATGTCCTGATTTTCACCTGCCTGGCCTTCAAGATCTCAGGTAAGTGCATCTCCCGGGTTCCCCCCTCTGTTCCCGTTCTCATTCTGTCACTAACCAGGGCTCCCAAGGGTTGCTTGAAACTTATTCAATGCTGTGAAAATAGAACCACTTCTCAGCCTGAGTTTATACAAGATGGATCGGGGGGAGGGCAGGGCCAACAAAGCCATTACTGTTTAGATTTCTCTCCAAAGGAAAATAAACCCTCTCTCCTTGAATGTTGTATATACATCATTTTTTAAAAAAGATCTCTGGCTAGACAATCCAATGGCTGAGTCCTGAGCCAGGTTCCTTTGAGAAGAGATTCAGATTACTTATTAAGGCTTTGTGAAACTTACAAAAGCAAAAGCTTCTTGGGGCACTTAGTTAGAGCACGATCTTATGTCCTGTGCCATAAGAAAGGGGGAATGAAATAACAAAGGAAACTGTATGAATTGTTTTTAAAATGTTTTGTTTATCTAGTGAAGCCTGAAACTTTGACTAAATAACTGACTTTTAAAAAAAATTTAAAGTGATACTGAGATTGATTTTGAACCATCCAATTCTGTTCTCTGAAACAAGGGGGAATTTGGGGTTGGGGAAGTTTGATTTCAGTGAATGATTTTTCTTCTGTTCATTTCAACATTGGATGTGTACATTTAAGCTGGGATGATAAAAGAATCAATCTGATCTGTAGTGGGATGGTTACAAAATAATGACAAGAGGAGTCAATGTATTTAGGAGTGTAAGCTACACAGAGTTTGTATCAGTCAAAAGCCCCCATCCTTTGTAAAAGATAAATGAAACATAGCCCTGGAGAGACAAATAAATTTTGGAAAGTCCCCTTTTCTGTCCCTCCTTCCCCCTCCAAATACTATGATTTCCTTAAAAAAAAATCAATTTGCAGTCAGATACAGTGGATTTAACTTGTGGTGACAGTAAGAAAGGCTAATGGATCTCTGTGTATTTGAAGAGGAGGGAGAGGGTTTTTCAGAAATGAGCTGAAAGTCAATAGCCCCCTCGATATCCTTTTAATTCAAGTTTGATTTCTTTTGTTTTTACATAGAAGGTCAAGGTGAACTTTACCAAAAAGGGTTTGTTGCATTCTTGCCCTTTGCAGTTCCCAGACCAAACAATTGTGATTTTTGTGGCTTTTAAAATCATTTCTGCCAGTTCAGGTCAGAAAAACTGAGATAAACCGAAAGAGAGAGAAAAAAAGAGGTTTATTTTTAAGTCATTGGGATTTATTTTTTAAGGGCCACATATGATTTGTTGTATTTTTATGGGTTTTTCATCTTCCAGAAGGGTTTCTGATTATCCATGTCCAGAAACGGCAATGTCTTGTTGGAGGCAAAACAGCATTTGTGGGCAAGTGCAATCTGACTGATCCAAACCAGCAGTGGAGGTGGACAGAGGATGAGAAGCTGCTCCATGTTAAATCTGGCCAGTGTTTGGGCATCTCCAAGTCCTCTGCTGCATCATCCCGCAGCATCTTCATAGACTGCCCTCAGGCACCCAGCTGGATCTTCCACAACACGGAAGGGCTCCTCCAGGTGGCAAACAGCTCTCTCTTTCTCACAAAACAAGGCCCGAGGGTAATGATCAAGAAGGGTAGAAAATACCCCCATAGCTGGAAGCAAATAGATGTCGACGACAAGGGAAAAACTGCCTATGAAAATCTGTGCCCACACAAAGGTGAGCTTATCCTTTCAGGCAGTGTCCTGGGAGCTCTGGTAACAATCCTGTCTCTGTTGCACACACTCACATTTTAAGGACTATGACATTACTCGTGGGAGGTTAATTTAAAGGATTGTTCAGAATCCAAAATCAGAATGCCTTAAAAAGACTAGTTTTAAGACAGCCATGATAGCTGCCTTTCTAACATTCAGTGTTTTTGATAGTCTGGGTGATATTTTCAGACTGGGTGTTCCCTTTTCTGTTTCATTTTTGGGCCCAAATCTTTATGTACAGGCTTAATCCACCAGACTCTTGTGCTATTTACTTCCCAAAAAAAGAAGAATATAATTTTTGGTGCTGCTTTCGTGTAGTTTATACCAATGTGAAATTTTTCAGATCCTCCTCCTGATCCACTTTATCATAGATATGCACGTTTCAAAAATCTACCAAAAGGGGCAAAGAGTCATCTGAAAAATGGGATCGATACAGTACAACCTCACTGATCACCTGAATGCTTGTTCCCAATGAACAAAGAGCCTACACATTCTATTGCTTATGCAGCAGTATCACTATACCAATGTGGGGAATATTCCCTGTAACAAACACAAAATCCTCAGTATAATGAACTGAATCCAAACCTATGGAAATACTGGTTATAAGGTTTTAAGATGTATATGTCTGTGTGTACCTCTGTATGCGGTATGTGTTTATATACAGCTATAATATAAAATGTGTCTAGAAAGGGTCAGAATGTTGTTTAATAATCTAAGTTAGCAGCTTTTGCTTTGTTGTTTATTTGTTAGAGTTCACAGTAGCACTTTTCAGTATTGTCCTGTGCTATGATTTAGCAGTGCACTAAAGTAAATCATAATAACCTACCTAGCTAGCTCTTTATTACAAAGACAAAAAGCTGCATCACACGTGATTTATTCCATCCTTTAAAAAAATTGCTTTAAAATTTATACATGAATGTGTCATATGTCCATCTGACGTTTTTTAGGAAGCTTAAAACAAAATGAGCGAGTTGTTAAGACTTTTTTGTCAGTTATTGTTATTTTTGTAATCTATTTTACATTACATGTTTTGGGCCTGATTCACATCTGATTTACCAATTTTAATAAGATTAGGTCTAATCCTACAACAATTTACATAAATTTACTCAAAGCAGTGGGACTGCTCACCTGAGTTTGTCATGAAGATGAATGTTTATGGAATCAGGGCCACTGTATGGATGTAAAATAGATCAAGAAGACACGTAGTATATTGTTGTGAGTGTCTACGGAATGCACAGGGGAGCTAAGATAGTAAAAGAAAAAGGAGTTAGCTGGTGGGTAATTTGATGTTGTCACTTGAGTCCACATTCCAGCTTTGAAACTGTATTTCATGAGCATTCTCTTCAAAAAAAAAATACAAGCCTATTTGAAGTACAATATATGACACTGAATTGCATTTTGGGGGCTCTGTTGTGCCTTCTATTTTTAAGCAGATGTCCTCATGGACTTCTTTGTGGAGTTCCGCTGAAAAATCAGTAGTACAATATGTCTCAGTTATCATTTTCATCAGATAACTAAAAATTTCAAAGCATTCAACAGGCACTAATACCATGTGTTTATAATATCATAACAAGGACTTTAAAGGAGTAGACTTAAGCACAGAATGCTGCAACTTTCTTCATAAAAGTATAAAACACTGAATACTATAGAAAAAAATCATAATGCTAATTGTCCCAGTCATAAAGTCTATCTCTGGCCAAAATTTTTCAACTTGGATGCCTAAAGTTAGGCTCCATATTTAGGCACCTAAACAAATGGGCTGATTGTCGGAGGTGCTGAACACCTGCATCTGACATTGACAACAATGGGAGCTGTGCATGATCAGCAGCTTTCATTTGTTTAGGTGTCTAAATATAGATTTAAAATGATAGCTTTAGGGACTCAAGTTGGAAAATGTTGGCTTTAGTCTTTATTCAGGTAAAATTACACAGTAAGGACTGCATACTGTCTTCAGAATTGGAATGGATGTAAATTATTCTACTCTGGTAATGCTCTATTTTAATATAATTACTCTTTGCTTTTATGGTAGTTACCGTGCACTGAATAGTGAGGTTTTGGCAAAGGAATGATTGAGTCTTGCAAAAAAAGAAAACCAAGCTGAATCTCTGCCCAAACATCTAACCAAATTTGAGATGGGACAAGCTCCAAACCCAAGAAGTGCAACTATCTCTATAATAGGCCTAATCCAAACACCAAATATGAACATCCTGAACTTTGGGAAAGTTTGAATTCAGATTTCAATTTCAAATCTGACTTCTTACAAGTGTTTGGATACAGAATTTTGGTTCTAGAGCACATATGGTCTCTAAAGCACATATGACTCTTTGTGAAGTTCAGAATCAGTTTGGATAAGTATTCCATCCCTAACCAGTCAGAAGTGACTTCTTAATCCAACACAGGCGTTTCCTTCCTTCGCCATCTCACAAAATCCATGACTGAGTTTCAGTGAGTCTGGCAGTTGGTTGGACCAAATTCCATCATCCAGGGGCCAATCTTGCAAGGTGCTATGTGTCCCCATGAGGTGCTGAGTTTCTTAAACTCCCACTGAAGTCAGTAAGAGTTGAGGGCACTCAGCCTCTTCTAGGATGAACCTCAAATCTCTAAGGTCTTATTTTCAAGGTCAAAAACACAATTCTGGGGCACACTGATCCATGGAAGGCTCAAATGATTGTGAAATTTCAAGACAGCTTCTAGTGTTGTTAGATCTACTGAGTTTACACGATGAACTTGGGATAAAATAAGCAAAGTGGGTATGGGAAACTAGCAGCCTGTTGGATTCAGAACAGCACTAGAACTAGGAGCTAGGAGGAGTAGGGGAGTGTGTGAAAAGGCCCGGAAACAGAGAGAATGATCAGGAAAGGGATTGCACTTGAAGGCATAGAGGTTATGAAGCATGATCAGGGAGCAAATTGGGAGATTTGGGAGGAAGGGAAAGATGGCGTTAGGAGTAGGATCTGTTTGTGTGAAACAAAAACTGCTCTTGGAAATGTATCAGTTAGAAGGGTTTCTCAAGTCCAGGATGGAAACTCTAGGCCATGGGGTGGAGAGAACCCGCAGAATAAGCTAGTGGTTAGGGCACTCAGCTGGGCTGTAGGGTGTGCTGGTTCAAGTCCAAACTGTACTTGATTTAGAGCAGGGACTTGAACCTTGGTCTTCCACATCCCAGCATTGGCCATTCTGAGGTAAGACTCTCGCAGTCTCTGCTGTTGGATCTGTTTCACTTTGCATAAATAATTAAATATTAATCAGCCCAGAGAGAAAGAAACACTTCCCAGGGCACTCACTTGGGATGTGGGAGTCAGAGGTTCAAGTCCCTGCTCTGCTAACTCTCACATTCCAGGTGAGTGCTCTAACCCCGGGGCTACTGGCTATTCTGGCATGGGTATCTTCTTCTCTCTGGTTTTTAGGGAAAAGTTTCAAAGGGCCTTGGTTTCATCCCCACGTGGAATGAAACCAAATTTCAAAACCTCAATTTTTTTCCAGAAATTGAGTTGTTTTCCAGCTAGCCTTGGTATGGAGAGTAAATATAGCATATGCAGAAGTGGGGGACATAAAGAGAAGATCTCAAATGTTTGGTTTAAGTGTATATATTTCAGGGGATCTATTCAGTTAAACTGAATCATAGAGCATTTTGAAATGTGTCTATCACTAATCTACTTGGAACAAGACTACAATGTTGCTGGGTCTCCTGAGTCTTGCATGACTTACAAATGGAAATATGGGAGACTGAGGGATTCACAAAACCTCACACTCTGGCTCCACAACAGCAATGTACATGCTTTTCAAGTGGCACAATTATAGAATTGCACAAAACTTTATGTCCTGTAGATTATTTGGCAGTAACAAGATCTGGTAGCTGTTAGATGAAAAAGGTGAAAGGTCATTACTACCACAGAGGAAATAGCCAAAATAATTGTCCACAGATAATTGCAGGGCCAGTACCGTTGTGATCTGTGGACAGCTGGCAAATGAGAAAAGAATGGTAAACCGGTCAAATGGTTTGTGATTATTCTCTCAGCTCTAGTAATCACCATGTAGCCTATATTCTGGTTTAGAAGACAGTAATATTGCATTACCCCCTCTATGGTATTGATATAGACCTATCCTGCTGTTCTTACTGCAGCAAACACTCCCATGTTTTTCCTAGGAGTAAAAACTTCAGGCCTGAACCTGATCTAAATAAAGCACTTACACCATAAAGATAAAATGGATTTATCATGCATCGAGTACCTTAGTACAGCGTTTCTCAAATGTGGCCACCAGGGGCTTTTCTTGCGGCCACAGCCTCCTGGGCAGTGATGGGGTGGGGGAGGGCGCAAAGCAGCGGCCCCTCCCCAGGGGCCCACCAGGAGTGGTTGGGCCATGCCCCACTCTGGAGGGAGACAAGCTGGAGAAGCAGGCAGCCAGTGAGTTCCCCGCCTTCCCGGAGTCAGTGGGGTTGGGCTTCAGCCCTCGGATGGCAGGTTCCAGCCATGGAGCTTCGGGCTCTGTCCCCAAGCCCTGTCCCTGGGTGTGGGCTTCGGGCTCCATTCCCTGGCTGCGTGGTGACGGACTCTGGTCCCAAGCTCACCCCGCCCCCATCCCTCTGCCCCCCTACTGCCTCCCCCAGTGCCCCATTGCCTTGGCCTCTGCTGCCTCTGTACCCACCTCCCCATCGAGGGCTTAAATTTGTCCCCGGGCTTGCTGGGGCTGAGAGAGTCTGCTGTGAAAAGTGATATTTGTGTGTTTGTTAGTATCACTTTTCACAGCACACTTAGTAGCTAACAAGTCTAAAAAAAAAATAAAAAAATAAAATAAAAAGAAACAATAAGAAAAAGACAATGTTTAAAGCACCTTATTTGTGTTTCTATTCTGTTTAGATCCCCTAAAGTATAGAGAAAACTGTACACTATTTTTATTATTGAGTTTGCAAAAAAAAACCCTACAAAAATACATTACAATGATTTGGACATGTATCTGTGCATATTTATTTAATTTTTCCCCTCATCTTAATTAAGTATTTTAGGGGAAATGGTCACAGCGGCCACCAGCAAGAGTTGGTGGCTGCACTCTGAGGCCACCAAAAAATTTGTTGCGAGAACCCCTGCCTTAGTGTGCTCAGCTCCTCAAAGACACAGAACAAGAGGGGGCGGGGGGAAAATGTGCACCAAATACAACATTATTATATCCTCAGTCTGTTTAGTCTGCAACTTCAGCTAGACAAAACAGAGGATATAACAAATAAGCAAAATGACTCATTGTCAGCTGCTCTTGGTGCAATCTGTCTAAGGGACTCAGCTTTTCCTAATTGGTCCCCTTCAATTCAACCAATCCATAAATTCTTAGCTTAAATTGAGTCTGTCAGCCCTTCAACCCCAGAGCTTACCATCTCCTTTTGAGTTTCTTAGATGCAGCCTGAATTGGAACTAGCTGGCCCTCTGCTATCCCAGGCTTTTCTACCTCCCTTCCCTTCTCTGTTCGCCCTCATTTATAGATGGGCTTGTTTTCCTTATTGGTCATAGCTGTGGGTCCATGTCTCTGTGATGGGAAGTTCTGGCAGCTGTGCAGGGGGAGTGATGAGCCTGATTGCCTGTAAGTAGGGGACACTCTCCTCTCCCTTCTGCCTTTGCTCAGTATGGGGTTGCTAAACCCCATTACACTTTGACATTCAGCCTGTTATTGCCAACATTTCTTGTTTCCATTTTCCCCACTCCCTTCCACCTTATCTGCTCCTTTTCACTATCTGACCCTCATCCAGACCCTCCCCTGTAAAACAGTACCCTTCTGCACACCTCTTGTGTGCCTGTCCTCTTTTTCTATCTCAAACATTGGACTGAGTCTTGGAGGGTTACATCATGGGGAGACTAAAGCCAAAAGGGCTTGATCCTGCACCCTTTAAAGTCAATGGTAAACCTCATATTGACTTCAGTGGGGCAGGATCAGGCCTAAAGTAACCAGCTAGCCAGAAGAAGCACTCAATAATCCCCAACATCTAATGTGTAGGGTTCATTGTGAGCAGGGCCCTCTTAGATTCTTCTGCCTCCTTCTTGGAGTCTCTATAGTTCCAGCTATTTCTCTTTCAAATGGAGGTAAGTCTCATCCCAAGGTTTTTTGTTGGTTTAAAATGTAGGTTAAACTGAAAATAGAAGTGATAGCATTTTTCCATGTGCCAGCCACCTTCTTGCCAAGGCTGTTAGAACAATGCTTTTCTGGTCCATCAAAATTCCAGTGGCTCAGACTTTCACCACTGTCTACAAGCTACTTAGCATCCACCATCCAAAGCAGTTGGAGCTCCTGGTCAGCACAAGTGAGGAGCTAAAGGAGTTCCCCCTCCAGCCTGACTGTAGCATACAGATTTTTTGGTTTACAAATTAGTATATGTTACAGCTGGTCAAAAAAATATGTTAGAGCTGGTCAAATTCAAAGGTTTTCACATAATATTTCTGTCAAAATTTCAAAGAATTTCAACCAGCTTCAGTGAATGCCTTTAACGAAGCAATATGATGCAACATGCGCTGAACATGAAACAAATGGTGTCTGACAATTGGTTTGAATTAGAAAAGTTTTTTTAAGATATTTAGAAAAATATATAATCTTTAGCAGGGGTCGGCAACGTTCAGCATGCAGCTCGCCAGGTAAGCACCCTGGCGGGCCGGGCCAGTTTATTTATCTGCTGACGCGGCAGGTTCGGCCGATCGCGACCCCCACTGGCCGTGGTTCGCTGTCCCAAATACTATATATATAATGACTTTATCTTTGAAAACTCATGGTGATTGGGGGAGGTCCTGGATGACTGGAAAAAGGCTAATGTAGTGCCCATCTTTAAAAAAGGGAAGAAGGAGGATCTGGGAAACTACAGGCCAGTCAGCCTCACCCCAGTCCCTGGAAAAATCATGGACCAGGCCAGTCAGCCTCACCCCGGTCCCTGGAAAAATCATGGACCAGGTCCTCAGGAATCAATTTTGAAGCACTTAGAGGAGAGGAAAGTGATCAGGAACTGTCAGCATGGATTCACCAGGGACAAGTCATGCCTGACTAACCTAATTGCCTTCTATGATGAGATAACTGGCTCTGTGGATGAGGGGAAAGCAGTGGACGTGTTATTCCTTGACTTTAGCAAAGCTTTTGATACGGTCTCCCATAGTATTCTTGCCAGCAAGTTAAAGAAGTATGGGCTGGATGAATGGATTTAAGGTGGATAGAAAGCTGGCTAGATCATTGAGCTCAACGGGTAGTGATCAATGGCTCCATGTCTAGTTGGCAGCCGGTATCAAGCGGAGTGCCCCAAGGGTCGGTCCTGGGGCCAGTTTTGTTCAATATCTTCATTAATGATCTGGAGGACAGCGTGGATTGCACCCTCAGCAAGTTTGCAGATGACACTAAACTGGGAGGAGTGATAGATATGTTGGAGGGTAGGGATAGGATCCAGAGGGACCTAGACAAATTAGAGGACTGGGCCAAAAGAAATCTGACAAAGTTCAACAAGGACAAGTGCAGAGTCCTGCGCTGAGGATGGAAGAATCCCCATGCACTGCTACAGACTAGGGACCGAGTGGCTAGGCAGCAGTTCTGCAGAAAAGGACCTAGTGGTTACAGTGGATGAGAAGCTAGATATGAGTCAACAGTGTGCCCTTGTTGCCAAGAAGGCTAGTGGCATTTTGGGCTGTATAAGTAGGAACATTGCCAGCAGATCGAGGGATGTGATAATTCCCCTCTGTTCAGCATTGGTGAGGCCTCATTTGGAGTACTGTGTCCAGTTTTGGGCCCCACACTACAAGAAGGATGTGGAAAAATTGGAAAGAGTCCAGTGAAGGGCAACAAAAATTATTAGGGGGCTGGAGCACATGATTTATGAGGAGAGACTGAGGGAACTGGGATTATTTAGTCTGCAGAAGAGAAGAAGGAGGGGGGATTTGATAGCTGCTTTCAACTACCTGAAAGGGGGTTCCAAAGAGGATGGATCTAGTGGTACCAGATGACAGAACAAGGAGTAATGGTCTCAAGTTGCAGTGGGGGAGGTTTAGGTTGGATATTAGGAAAAACTTTTTCACTAAGACGGTGGTGAAGCACTGGAATGGGTTACCTAGGAAGTGGTGGAATCTCCTTCCTTAGGCTTGGTCTACACTAAACCCCCAAATCGAACTAAGGTACGCAACTTCAGCTACGTGAATAATGTAGCTGAAGTTTGAAGTACCTTAGTTCGAACTTACCTCGGTCCACACGCGGCAGGCAGGCTCCCCCGTCGACTCCGCGGTACTCCTCTCGTCTAGCTGGAGTACCGCAGTCGACGGCGAGCACTTCCTGGTTCGACTTATTGCGTCCAGACAAGACGCGATAAGTCGAACCCAGAACTTCGATTGCCAGCTGCTGAACTAGCGGCTGGGTGTAGACATACCCTTAGAGGTTTTTAAGGTCAGGCTTGACAAAGCCCTGGCTGGGATGATTTATTTGGGGATGGGTCCTGCTTTGAGCAAGGGGTTGGACTAGATGACCTCCTGAGGTCCCTTCCAACAGTGATATTCTATGATTCAGGAATAGGCCCACAATTTCATTGTCTTTTTTGTCTAAATCCTGTATGTATTTCTCCCACAGGAATAAATAAAACTTCAGCTATAGACCCAATTATAAAGACTTGGTTATAATTCCATGCTATAGTAATAGGAACTCAAGGATAAATGTGATATTTCAGTTTTGCAAAAAGAAATGGTAACATCTTCACTGAAGTTTAGGCCCTTTATTTTGATGTGTTTTTCTAACTCGCAACAAGCTACAATCCATTGAAACACAGAAAAAGAGGCGACTGAGCACAAAACTGTGCTTGCTCACAAGGGGAAAATTTTGCAAGGTATGAGCAGCCAAAAAAGCATAGAGAAGATACAGAGATGAATGCGACAGCGGTGCTGCACATGTTGAAAATTAGTCATTGTTTTTAAGGTTCATAGACATGGACAAGAGAGACTGTCCTAACAAATTTGCAATCTTTAAATCTAATCTAACAAACTCATTGTACTTGAATCTCATCTAACAACTGCATTGTACTTGAGCATATACTGACAAACTAGTGCCTGAGTCCATATTGCCAAACAGAAGCGCATCTGCTATTTCATGGGGGAGACCTTTAAAGGCATAGTTAGGTCTCCAATTCCCATTGACTTTCAGTGAGAGCTGGGCTTAGATATCTCTTTGTGTCTTTGAAATATCTCCCTATTAATGTCTTTCAATTCTACATTACATACAAGTTCTAATTAGAAAATCTATAAACACACTGTCTCTCCTGATCAAATGCAGTTACCTGTGGAACCAACAGTAGATATCCAAACTAAGTCCATTCTAATAGTTTAGACACTGTCTAAATGTTAACTTAGAGCTAATAGATAGCAGAATAGAAGCAAAGGATATTACTTTGGATTCTATTTTCCTGTACACCGTGTTCATGGAATGAAAAGATACCACAGGAGGATTTCATAAAATGCCTCTTCTTCCTGAAAAGTTGGCAGAATGAGGATTCTGACTGATAAGTCACAGAAACAGGATTGAACTAAATACTCAGATTGAAAAGATAAGGAAAAGTGACCTGAACAGGGTGATTACCCAGGGACTGGGTGCACTCATTTAATGCAATCACCTTTGGTCTCAGAACCGGTTTTCAAACTAATAATGAGCAAACAGCAGAAGGCACTGAAATTGGAAAGTTTTGGAAAAAACTCCCTCCCAGGCTTGGGCTGCTCTCCAGACTTTTTGATTTGTGCCCTTCTCTGTATGGAAGTACTTTCCATAGACACATATGGAACCCTCCTCAACCAAGTTCCTCCTCATTCCCACCCGTTCAACAGCCAGGCTTTTACCCTCAATCACTTTCACCCAAGTCAAGGCCTACTGGCTTGTCTCTCTTCTAATTATTGTTGTCTTCTTCTTCTTCTCACAGTTTCCCTTTTTATTCCTTTTTTTCCTTTCTCCCAAACCATTCTCCCCTCATTTACACCAAAATAGTTTTTCTGGAAAAATATCAATAGATATTCCATAATCAAGTTGTGTTTTTCTAGTTCAATTCAATGAATTTAACGCTACTGCCATAACCAAAGCCTTGTAAAGTGAAATCACCTCTTAACCCATAGAACAGGCAGTGAGCATGCAAGTTGCCCTCCTCAAAGTATCTGGCCAATATGTCAGAACCATTTCTCTTAGAACTAAGATTTAGTTAGTTTGTTAGTTGATCTCCCTGCTGAGACTGCAAACAAAGGTGCCAATTGCTGACAAATATACTAGTAATTTTTGTGATGTGGCTATTTGCCCAGTAGGAACTGAAGTGAGACTACCAATTCATTTCACATAAGCCTCTGTGTGGAACTGCCTTTTTGTTACTACTGACTGGTCTAATTGTAATGAATCTCTTAGAAGTGAAAAACTCACACAGCCTACTCCCATCCCATCCTAGAAGGTTTAATTTCTAATAAATGATGAGTTAAAATGTAAATTCTCAATTGTAAATCTAGCAATAAACAATATCTACTATATTGGTTGGCCTAGTAATCTAGCACTGACATGGCTCTTGAGTGCAACTGGAACTTTATCCTTCTCTGCACAGCTTTATCCCTTCAGCCCTAGCAGAAAGGATCAGTTTGTGGTGTTCCGCTAAAAACCCTCTGACCTATTCGCAGAGCAAAGGGGAGATTAAGGCCCAAATTCATCACTGCACTAGAGTTGAGCCCATCTCAGGGAGGCAAGAGAGACAAAGTGCCTCCCCTACCCTGGTGCTGATATCTGTGACTGTCAGGGAATAATAATGGAAAGTCCTTGACACATTAGTTGAGAGACCAGGGACATAAACACATCCAACACCATCCAAAGGAAAGAGCCCAGTGAGGTTCAGGAATAGGAAAGAGAGGACTGCAGGGACACTTAGAGCCTGAAGAACTTCCTGGTGGAATAACGATATAGAGAAATTTCTTAAAGATTTTAACAGGGTCACCAGAGCAGCAGCCGGTGCGACAGGCCCCGGGCCACTCCAGCAGCGCCTGGTGCAGCTGGCTGCGGAGCCGCCCGAGCGGCTGGCTGTGGAGCCACTCCAGCAGTGGCCAGTGTGGCTGTCCCCAGCACCACCTGAGCAGCTGGCGCCGGGGTCAGCTGCTCGGGCAGCGCTGGGGTCAGCCACATTGACTACTGCAGAAGTCACAGAGGTCGCAGGAAGTCACAGAATCCGGAAAAAGGGGTAAACAGTGAGGTGGCAAAATTTGCAGATGACACAAAATTATTCAAGTAGTTAAGTCCCAGACAGACTGTGAAGAGCTACAAAGGGTGCTCTCAAAACTGGGTGACTGGGCAACAAAATGGCAGATGAAATTCAATGTTGATAAATGCAAAGTAATGCACATTGGAAAACATAATCCCAACTATACATCTAAAATGATGGGGTCTAAATTAGCTGTTACCACTCAAGAAAGAGATCTTGGAGTCATAGTGGATAGTTCTCTGAAAACACCCACTCAATGTGCAACGGCAGTCAAAAAAGCAAACAGAAAGTTGGGAATCATTAAGAAAGGGATAGATAATACAGAAAATATCATATTGACTCTATATAAGTCCATGATACGCCCACATATTGAACACTGGGTGCAGATGTGGTCGCCCCATCTCAAAAAAGATATATTGGAATTGGAAAAGGTTCAGAAAAGGGCAACAAAAATGATTAGAGGTATGGAACAGCTTCCGTATGAGGAGAGATTAATAAGATTGGGACTTTTCAGTTTGGAAAAGAGACAACTGAGGGGGGTTATAATAGAGGCCTATAAAATCATGACTGGTGTGGAGAAAGTAAATAAGGAAGTGTTATTTACTCCTTCTCATAGCAAAAGAATTAGGGGTCACCCAATGAAATTAATGGGCAGCAGGTTTAAAACAAACAAAACAAAGTATTTCTTCACACAATGCACAGTCAACCCGTGGAACTCTTTGCCAGAGGATGTTGTAAAGGCCAAGACTATAACAGGGCTAAAAAAGAACTAGATAAATTCATGGAGGATAGGTACATCAATGACTATTTGCCAGAATGGGCAAAGATGGTGTCTTTAGCCTCTGTTTGCCAGAAGCTAGGAATGGGTGACAGGGGATGGATCACTTGATGATTATTTGTTCTTTTCATTACCTCTGGGGCACCTGGCATTGGCCACTGTTGGAAGACAGGATACTGGGCTAGATGGACCTTTGGTCTGACCCAGTATGGCCGTTCTTATGTTCTTAATTTCTTGGGTCTGTGGAAATAGGCTGGAAGCAGGTGTCACATTAGATATCTGGAATATCCTGCTTCCGTTGGCATTGGAACACCACAAGGACTGGCTCTCTTGCGGCTACTACAGAATTTCCAAAACTAGTAAGTGTAAGGAAACGTGTGGGTTTAGGGTGAAGTTTGGGGGCATTCTTGTTTTTATCTGAACCAGATCAAGGACAAACCCTGTAATGCAAAGTCTCAGATGAGGAAGACATTTTTCTAAGGTAAAATACATTTTTTAACTTTTAAGGAACTACACAGAGAAACCTTTAAAAACATACCATTTGTCAGTTTCTGCTACTCTTCTATATTCTTACCTACAACAAAAGACGGAGCCTGATTTTTAAAAACAGCATCTATTTTTGCAGGCTACCTACAATTCAAGTAGTTAGATATCTAAATCCAACATTCATTTTTCCTGAAAAACACACAGACCCTTTTAAAACATTGCCCTTCTATTTTAAATAATCGCTTAGGACCGATTTTATATAATAGCTTCCCTTAAATTCCATAACAGGTGGCTGATTCATGCACATTTCAGTTATAATTCAACATCAGTTATTTTAAACTGTTTCCACTTACCCCTGGTAGCCAGTGTTACAAGATCTGAGAAGTTCCAAAAAGCTGTGCCAGACCAGCTTGTCTGGGTATTTAGGAGTCATGATAGGATACTAGTACTTGGCAACTAAATCAGCAATATATTTTTGCATTGCACACTACCATCATATTCCCAAAACTGATGGATTTCACGTTCTTGTAAATGGCCATATTTTGCTTAGGTGGCAAAAGAGGAATGTGTATATGCAGTTTGCAAGATAGATGTAATGTGTGCCTTTTCATAACGTTCTCTCATGCTTTGTTAACTGATGGTTGTAGTATGTTTACATGCAGTATGTCATTCAGCCACTAGAGGTCACCTTTAAAAAATTACTCCCTGTTGGCCTAATTGTTCCCACTGAAGTCAGTGGGAGTTTTTCCATTGATTTCAATGGGAGCAATTAGAACAATGCTGAACACTTTTGAAAAGCCTACCCTAGAGCTCTCTGTGTGCTGTATAGATTTCTAAGCAGGTGGGTGCACCCTGGTCAAAAAGAGATACAATGGGGAGGGATAGCTAAGTGGTTTGAGCATTGGCCTGCTTAAACCCAGGGTTGTGAGCTCAATCCTTGAGGGGGGCCACCTGGGGATCTGGGGCAAAATCAGTACTTGGTCCTGCTAGTGAAGGCAGGGGGCTGGACTCAATGACCTTTCAGGGTCCCTTCCAGTTCTATGAGATAGGTATAGCTCCATATATTAATGCTGGAACTCAAGCTCTGTAGACATCTGTTTGTGTCTATGATGGGTAGTTTTCTTTAATAAATACCTTCTGTTTAAGATGGACCAGGAATTCTTCTATCAGGACAGTGGTGCTGCTCCCTTGGAAAAATAATATTAGGTCTGATTCTGCTTTTATTGAAGTCAATGCAAAGCTACCATCAATTTCAATGTGAGGCGGAGCAGGTCTATATTGAGCAGCACTCCTGAAAATAGAACAAGACACTGATTTATATAGTGAAAGGTAACTGACTGGCTCAATCTTATGTTGACTAGAAGGATCCTTTGGCTAGAAACCCACAGTAGTACTGACCTTGACCTCCACATGTACAACATGACTATTATATGTGTGATTCTGTGTTCAATTTAACTTCTTGCTGAGGTGAGGGAGTGTTTCTGTGAAACACCTGCTCTACAGACTGTTCTGACAGACTGTCTATCAAGTTATGTCTCCTCTGCGTGGTAGCAGCTACTAGTCCCCTAACTGCTGAATGTATGTGTGGCTCTAGTGTCAGGACCTGCCCTTTTATGGAGTTGAAGCTTCCCTAAAACGCAGCTGGCAATGCAATGCAAACCATTTCCTGCTGCAATCACTGCTATCTAGCTGTACGTAACTTGGCTGAGGCCAAGATTTTCAAAGAGGGGTGTTTAAAGTTCGGCTTCTAAATCCATATTTAGGCACCAAATCAAGTGGCCTGATTTTTAAAAGTGCTGCTGAGCACGTGGTAGCTCCCATTGTCTTTAAGCAACCTTTTTGCCAGCTAGTCTAGTCTTTGGTGTAACTCAGAGACGTTTCAGAGACATGCTACATTTCTATGGCCCCAAGGGGCCCTCCTTGCAACTGAGGACAGCGGGAGCACAGTGATGCTCTAGCCACACCCTCTCTCTCCCCTCTGGTTAAAGCTGTGTAGTGTAGAGCAACTACATGTGCTCCACACACGCACCAGGGGATTCTCCAGATACCCTATTAAAACAGCATCCTGGCTGTTTTGCACCACTGGAGCAGACTTTAGGTTAAATGCTGCTCTCCCAGTTACATCAGCAATTTCAGTTGAGTTAATCCAGCCTTATACCAGTGTAAGAGAGAGCAGAATTAGACCTGCAGTATTGGCCTTAGCACCTAGATTTTGTAAAATATTTGATCAACATGTTTGTGATTTAATAGAGACCTAGACATTTTTGTTCATAGAAGAGCAAAATTAGATAAAAAAGGGGAAATGCATAGTATGGTTATATATTCATCTGAAAAATACCTCTGAAAGGGCTCAGAAGATACATGCTGGGCTAACATACTGTGTTGTTCGGACAAGGAAACATGTTCATTAAAGTGTAACTTGCAAAAACACATGTCTTGTATATTTTGATTATATTCCTGGATGTAAATAAGAGAATGCAAAGTTTCAGTTTATCAGTAGCATTAAATAGGCAAGTTAACATATGAGAAAAGTTATATTCATTTTAGGATGAAAGTTCACTAACTGATCCTTTTGGTAGAGGAGTAATCATAGGTTGGCATGCTAAGACATCATAATTACATGCTAAGTAATCATACTGGAAGTTTTCTGCTACATCTAACCCAGTCATTAAATCTTTTTAGAAGGCCTGTGAGCTAAAATTGTTCTAAGTGGCAACCAACGCAGTGGTGCAGCACCAAAACAAAGTTCTGTCATGTGCAAGACCCTGCTTCAAAGACAGGCAAAGTATCATAGGGTTTAGGCTAGTAAAGGCTAGACATGGTGGTTCAGTTCTCTGGGAGAAGACAGTGAGCAGTTCCAAGTGCCCAGCCTAAATGTGGTGCTCCCAGATGAAGTCCACCACAGATTGAACCCTGCCCTACTGGCCACAGAGAAAGGATATTAAATACATATCAGTGGGGAGGAAGAGACATGAAAATGTGGAGGAAAAATGTGCAGGAAAATCTTTCCTGCACTCTAATTGCAACTTTGGCATTCTCTTAAAGGATACGTGACTAAAAACACAAACCAGTGGTACAAATTTGCAAATGATTCAGCTAACTCATATAATTGTTATCAGAACCTTGAAAAGACAGCAACCAGGGGTAGTTTGCTCTCTGGACAGAACTGGTTTAATAGTACATGGAAATGTTTTAAATGATCATCGAATCTTTGAAATGTGGAGCTGGAAAGGACCTTGAGAGGTCACCAAGTCCAGCCCTCTGCACTGAAGCAGAATCAAGAAAACCTAGACCAGGGGTTGGCAACCTTTCAGAAGTGGTGTGCCGAGTCTTCATTTATTCACTCTAATTTAAGGTTTCGCGTGCTGGTAATAAGTTTTAACGTTTTTAGATGGTCTCTTTCTCTAAGTCTATAATATGTAACTAAACTATTGTTGTATGTAAAGTAAATAAGGTTTTTAAAATGCTTAAGAAGCTTCATTTAAAATTAAATTAAAATGCAGAGCCCCCCGGACCAGTGGCCAGGACCCGGGCAGTGTGAGTGCCACTGAAAATCAGCTCGCGTGTCGCCTTCGGCACACATGCCATAGGTTGCCTACCCCTGACCTAGACCATCCCTGACAGGTGTTTGTCCAACCTGTTCTTAAAAACCTCCAGTGATGGGAATTCCAAGACATCCCTTTGAAGCCTATTCCAGATCTTAACTAACCTTAGAGTTAGAAATTTTTTCCTAATATCAAACCTAAATCTCCCTTGATACAGAACAATTGATCACCATCCTCTTTGTAACAGCCCTTAACATATTTGAAGACTGTTCTCAGGTCCCCCCTCAGTCTTCTTTTCTGAAAACTAAAAGTGCCCAGTTTAGAAAACCTGACCTCTGAGGAAAGGTTAAAAAAACTTTTTGTAATTTTTGTTGCTCTGCTCTGGCATGTCTCCAATTTGTCCACATCTTTCCTAAAGTGTGCTGCCCAGAACTGGACACAGTACTCCAGCCAGATCTGTCCCGTCCATAGGATGGACCAGGGCAACTGCCCCGAGCCCAGCGCTTTGGGGGAGGGCCCTGGGCTTCAGGGGGACATGGAGTCCAGGGCAGCCTGGGTGGATAACAGGGAGCCTGTTGCCAGCAGCAACAAGTGACCTGGCCCAAGCCCGCCCTGCCCTACCGGCTCCCAACGTCGCTCGGGGGCAGGGGCAGAAGCCAAAAATAGGTGGGGTGGGAGCTTGGGTGGAGTGGGGGCAGCGCCTGAGGCGAACGGGGGGGGGGGGAGTTGTCCCAGGCCCCGCACCCCCCTATGGATGGCCCTGACTCCAGCTGAAGTAGAGCGGGACAATTACTTCCCATGTCTTACAAATAACACTCCTGTTAATACACCTCACAATGATCTCAGTCTTTTTTACAACTACATCACATTGTTGGCTCATGCTCAATTTTTGATCCACCATCACCCCCAGATCCTTTTCAATAGTACTACCACCTAGTCAGTTATTCCCCATTTTGTAGTTGTGCATTTGATTTTTCCTTAGTAAGGGAAGTATTTTGCACTTATCTTTATTTAATTTCAACTTGTCTAAATCAGAACAGTTCTCCAATTTGTCAAGGTTGTTTTGAATTCTTTGATCTACTATTTTCAAGCAAGAATTAAAAGTTAAATGCAAGCATCACACTTGTGACGCAGAGGGCCTGATTTAGACAGCATTTACACTAAAGTAACTCCATTAGCATGCATCCAACGAAGTGGGTGTTGACCCATGAAAGCTCATGCTCCAATACGTCTGTTAGTCTATAAGGTGCCACAGGACTCTTTGCTGCTTTTACAGATCCAGACTAACATGGCTACCCCTCTGATACTTGACTCCATTAGCTTGAATGATGTCCCGCTGCATTTACACCGTGTAAATGAGATTGGACTGTAGCCTGGAATGTTATGCAAATCATTATTTTCCCCTAGGAAACTGGAATCTTTTCATGTCCAATAGGTTCAAATAAATGCAAAATTCTGTGAGCCATATCATGCCATCAATATTAAAGCACTATCCCACTCTTCTAAGTCAATGGGGAATTCTGCTTAAAATTGATGGTTTAAATGATCCAGTAATTTTATTTTACTATGGTTTTCACAAATATTCTGATCATTTAAGTGAAAGGTCTATAAAACATCTGTTTCCACTGAAAATAAAAGTCTATAGAACTGACAGGTACACTTAACCTAAACTATTTACAGTATAACACGTTCCAGGGTCTTTATCATTGAAAGAATGGATGATGAGCAAATATGAAGCTAATTTTAGTTATTGTCCTTTATTCATCTTAGATCCGCACTGGATTTTCTGCATCTTGGAGAACAGTAGAAGTACCTCCTCACCCTTTAATGCTATTACATCTACTCCTGGGAATTTCCTTAGGAGTAGCACAGAGATCTTCATCAGAAATATTACAGAAAACTACAGTAAAAACATTAATGAAAAACTCCATCTGAACCTAAAGTTGTCTGCAGTAAAAGAGAAATCCTGGATTCCAACAACTACCCATCATTACTTCAGTACCACAGAAGAGGTAAGGCAGACAAGTTAATTGGAATATATTGGACCTGGTTTTCAGTCATTCTGTATCTGTGTCAAATGCATTGAGAAGAACCTTGAAAATGCCAGGGGACGTATTGAGAGTAAGTGCAGCCCAACTGAGCGGGCAAAGGACAGGGTGCTATTTCTGATTCTCCAACCAGCATGCTGTGTGAACTGTGGTTCCATCTCTATTGAAAAGAGAAGTGCTATTCCAACCTTATGAGCCTGATTTTCAGCTGTTTTGCTGGTGTGAGTAATTCCTATGTGCAATTTAGGTAGTTTGGTTAAATACATGGTTTGCAGGTATAAGCGGGTGATGTCTGAATGACTTAAATAATTGTGAGCTGGATTCAGCCTGGCTCTTATATTGGGGATATGCAGTGTGGAGACTGTGTAAAGAGCTTTTTCACTGCCATCTTGCATAAGGGTCAGGCAAAACTACAAGCCCTGCACTCAGGGAACCACAGAGGTTGCTCTCTCCTTGTTTCACTTAGGGTGCACTCACCCACAGAGGGACAGCAGAGATG
Source organism: Terrapene triunguis (assembly GCF_002925995.2). Classification (NCBI taxonomy): domain Eukaryota; kingdom Metazoa; phylum Chordata; order Testudines; family Emydidae; genus Terrapene; species Terrapene triunguis. The sequence goes on along the minus strand of NW_020664419.1, from coordinate 60,238,955 downwards.
GGAAGGAGGAAGACTTTGCCCATTATTATGCGTAGGCCAGAAAAAACAGCAAAGAGTACTGTTGCACCCTGGAAAATGATGTAGCAGTGCACATGCAGACTCTATAGGATGCCTTCCAGCATTCCCTCTGTCAAGCACTGTGGAAGAAAAACTGCACCCTCAGTTTTTTGCACATGCCATGTGTGGATGTAAATTTTCATCTGTAAAAATCTGGCTATGTGCAGGCAGTAAGGTTTAAAGAATGTGATATGTAATTTGTTATATCACTGCTACAGATATACTAATCTTTCAAATCCCCTCAATTCCATGTTGCTTCTATTGCCATGGGGTATTTTCTGTGCTAAAAAGTTGGAATAGGCAAATAAAAGTGTTTAGTTGTTACTTTAGGTGACAGCATTACTTTGGATGAGACTGGGAAATGTGCTTTGTATCTGCCCAGTTTTGTGTGTATTCCAGGAAAACTAACTAGCATGCAGCTGTTTGGAGTGCTCTATAACAGTTTTCTGTTTATTCAATGGTCTTCACTGTAACGGTGAAATTCACCCTGATTCAGTGGGCCTGCCCAAGGACGTCAGCACCACCTAGGCTTTGCTCGGGGGAGGGCCGAATGGATGGACTGTGGACGGAGAGGCCTCGAAGCGAGGGCTCCACATCCCTGGTTTGCATCCATTCTGCATAAGCTAGTGTGGAGGGCAGCGCTGGAGGTAGACGGGGGAGCAATGTGACCCAGGACTATGCAGATCCAGAATCTGAACACCCTGCACAAAAGGTACAGAGAGGCTGTAGCTGCTATCCCAGCACATAGGCTGGAGCAACTGGAGCAAGAGGTAAAGTTCCTGCACTGCAACCCCGCACTCTGGTGCTGAGCTGAGGGTGGATTTTGCATTGCATCCAGGTATGATTTGATTTTTCAGGCTTCATGCAAGTGAATTAGATGTTACCCTATATGATTTGCATTCAAAGTACATCAAGCTAGCTGTCTCACACACACCATTAAAGTACGTGCACCCCAACTAGAATGCTAAGGGCCTACTGGTAACTTCACTCTGAATGGAAATGTTACACAATATCTTCTGTTGTTAATAGCAAACTTACACTCTGCCTCCCCACACTGCCACAAAGTACCCCCATCAAAGTTTTGGAAAAATCAGGCTACATCATGATCTAGTGAACTAGGAATTCCTAAATTCTAGTCCTGGTTTTGCCACTGATTCACATCAGTGGACTTCAGCAAATCACATAGGTCAAATTTTTCAAGCCTAGATGCCTAAAGTGAAGCACTTAAATCCATATTAAGCATTTACATACAGTGATCTAATTTTCGGAGGTATTGAGCACCTGCAGCTCCCAGCAACATCAAGCCACTTTAATGTAGGTGCTTCAGTTGAGACATACAAGTTTAACATTTTTGGCCTTAAACTACTGGTCTTTCAGTTTCCCTGTCTGTAAAATGGGGTTAAAACGTTTATTTGTCCACTTGCCATGGGTGTTTAAAGGATTGTATGTTTGTACAATGCTTTGAAAATAGAAAGAGCTATGTAAATACGTAGTATCATTGTTAGGAACACAATGCTGTCTGTGAAAGTACCAACACAGGCCAGTCTCCATGGCTTACAGAATAAAAGCCTTGACGTTGTTTGACTGTGAACAAACCCATTTTGGGGGGACAATAGTGGCACTTAAATCAAACAAAATGTTTAGTTTAGAACAGCTTTGGGTTGCAAGTAAATCTGCAGCTTGCACTTTCAAAGCTGCGACAAAAGCTATGCAAAGCCCATTTCCTTCTGATTAAAAAAGAAAAAAAAAACAAATTTGGGTTTTTAAAAAAAAAAAAAGCCAGGAAACCTTGGGAAAGTGTCTGAAAAAGACTGGAGCCTGCTATTAGACACGCATCCGGGCACTCCCAAAACTCACTTCCAGCTTTAAAAAAAAAAAAAAAAATTCTTGGCTGAGCAGACTGATTCAGTAACTGCTAAAGGCCATGCTTACTGATTTAATAAGAGTGTGTCTGTTCAGTACCAACTCAGAATTAATTATTTGGTATTATGCTGTTTATTCTATTAAAATATATTACCATCAGTGACCTATCTTATCCCTTATTCCAGTGTTGGGATAGACATCTCTGGCAATTCTTATCCTTGAGCATTACTGTCCTCTGCAATATACAGAAGGATTCCTGGAAGTCCACAAACCTATACTTATTTTCCAATGAAAACACAGAAAGGGTGAAGCTTTTAAAGCCTTTTCGATTGCAGGAGTAAAAATCAATCACTCAATCAATAAAAAAAAAACTGCTGCTCAGTTTAAGGACAACACAGAAAAAGCAGCAGCATCCTCTTACTTGTGAATCTCCCAGGATGAAATTTTGAAATTTGGCTCTCTCTTGCCATATAGCACAATCCAATTGAATTATTCTGGTTGGAAACAATCTCTTCAGAAGAATTCAATCCTTTTAGGTAAAATTCAACGTTTGGTTGAAGCTATGAAGCTTCCCCTGATTTCATTAAGGCCAAATGGTAAAGGAAAGGGCAATTGTCTAGAAACGTACCTGCAAATTTGAACAAAAAAGTTTGCCATGTTCCTCAAACACAGATTTTTCTTCTTTCATGCCAAATGTATTTTTAGTTTATGTATTTTTAAAGTACATCTGTGCTATAGTTTAAGATCCTGAACATGTTGCATTTACAGGAGGACTTATGTATGATCTACACAAGTTAAAAAAAAGACAGGTGCTTTTAAACATGCACATGTTGAAATAGGGAGCTATAGTTTTTTTTCAGATATGCTATGCTTATAAGTCTCTGAAGATTGCTGTTCCCTGGTATGGTGACAATATTGATAATGTTTTCATTCTTGAAAGCACTATCTCCTCACTGTTTCTAAAAATGATCTTGTAATATCAGGAGTACTTGTGGCACCTTAGAGACTAACAAATTTATTTGAGCATAAGCTTTTGTGGGCTACAGCCCACTTCATCAGATGAAGCTTATGCTCAAATAAATTTGTTAGTCTCTAAGGTGCCACAAGTACTCCTGTTCTTTTTGTGGATACAGACTAGCACGGCTGCTACTCTGAAACTTGTAATATCAGAAAGTCTGAGTGGCTAGTGCAGCAACAGACATCACTCAACTTGAATTGATTTTAACAAGGTACCTCGATCATTTCAGATCTACATTTATTTTGTTCTAACACACATGCCGCGTGTTACCTATCACACTACTGTTTATCACTTTAGAATAGCTCTTTGGGGCAGAGACCATCATTTTGTACCATGTTTGTTCAGTGCCTAGCACCATAGGGTCCTGGTCAGTGACTGAGGTTCCTAGCACTACCATAATACAAATAGTAAATAAAAATAATACTAATATTATCACTACAGCTTATGAATCACATAGTTGTGGTTACAGAAAAATTTTAGACATGTCACTGAAATTGATCCAGCATGATATCGTGTTTGGGTTGCTGCTCAATTTATTGTTTATGTCTCTCATTTTGAGCCAGATTCTGCCACATTTGTTGCAATGGGACTATGTGCAGAATAACGCGTTGATGGAAATACTGAGCTTTACATCAGTGGACCCCTGCACACAGTCTCACTGGAATCAATGGAGCTTTGTACAGGTGTGGGAATCCACACTCAGAAAGCTCAGTGTGGGCTCAGAGACCAAGATACTATTCAGCACGAGTAAAACTGTTAGAAGTTTGGCCTTTTCACACTGTTGGATCTTGCTTATCAGACCAATCACTTATTTCTAACAATAGACAGAAATATCCAGCAGCCCCTCCCCTTCCTCCAAGAGGGTTAACAAACATAGCCATTTTTAACTCAAGGCATTTTTTCATGTCAGTGCCCACAGAAGAAAATGTAACAATGCTGCTGACAAACTTGCTTAATTGTTGATCATGAAAGTTAAAACCCTTGTACATTATATAGTACTGAAAATGCAGAAATATAATATATCCTGTGTAAAGGGGGGGGATCCTATCTTTCTTCTCTATTCAACTCCAAATTTACCCAATCTGCTTCTAGCTTGTTATCTATCCTAATACTGAAGATGTGAAACAATTCTAGGTATATTCCCCCACCCCCACCCCTTGTTTGCTATGGCTTGAAATGTAAATGTAAGGAAATGGGAATAAATAGGAGAAGTGGTGGGTTCTGCTGTTGCTTCTGCTTCTTTAGTGTATGAAATTCATTTTCTTTGTTCCCTGAGAATCTGGAGACTTTCTTGCTTTCTGTGGTGTGTATTTTTAGTTTCAGAGCTATTCGGGGACTGGGAAGGAGATTGTTTCAAGGACAAAAGTTGAGGGTGGGGGGAAGCGGAGATAACTTGGCCCTCTTTGATGTACAGGTTACTCCTCCATCCCTGGAGTTGTGGAGAAATTAAATACCTGGGCATACAAAGCCTGACATTATTTTTGGTGTTCTCACAGGTAGAGATTAGACTGGTGTGAATATGATAGAAAAATAACGAATGCGTATGTTGACTGCTGGGTATTTAATCTTGGGCACTGCTGAAATGACACTGTGGGGCAGAGAGAGCATGAAGGAGGGGCTGAAAAACTTAGCCAGAAAATAGCACTATCCAGATGATGACTTTGCAGAGACACCACCAGTCGCTAGACAGATGGGAAAGGAGATTTGAAAACAATCTGTGTAAAGCCCAGGTTGGCTGCGGAGGAGGGGGGCTGGGAAAGTGAACTGGATGGGACCCGGGGTGAGGCAAGCGTGAACCGAGATGGTTTACATAAGAGATTCCGCTGGGTGTGGGGAGGGGGAGAGAAGCCCAGGGCAATCAGCAGCTGGTCGCTCCCGAGTCAGAAATAGCCCCGGGCTGGGAGAGGAGCCCCGGGAGAAAGCAGATGAGGGAGGAAGATAGGAAGGAAGAGGACTGGGGGGAGGAGAGGAAAGTGAAGGGGGAGAAGCGAGAGGCGCTGAGCTTAGGACCAGGAGGAAGGAGCGGAGGAAAGTGAAAGTCTTGGAGCAGGCTGAGGGGGGGCACAAGGGGCAGCCCGGCCTGGGCGCCCTGCCTGCCGCAGACATTGGCTCCTGCCCCCCCATTGTGCCTCTGGAGAGGGACGCGAGGAAATTGCCTTTTGATTGCGGAAGTCGGCGGCCAGGGCTGAGGCAGAGTCAGCCGGGGTCAGCATGGCAGCGTGGGAAGTGCTGCGGCGAGCTGCCTCTTCCTCCTCCTCCTCCTCTCGGAGCCTGCAGCCGGCCGCGGGCAGCCCCTGCGCACCCCCTGCCCGAAGGAAACCTCAGGGAGCCCGGGGCCCCCCCTGAGCGCATGCAACAAGTGCCCTGCCCTGCAGAGGGCTGCCCCCGCTGCTCGCGCACCAGCCGGGGGGGAGGGGGGCTCGACCCAGGACCCATTTTTGGCAACTTCGCTTCTTTATCCTCCCCACCCCCCACTACGAGGATTATTGCAAATAAAACACTGATGGCAATGCTGCGCTCGGCAGCTGGGGTCTCCTTGTGGCTGGCGCTGGCCCTCATCAAGGTGAGCTGCCAGGAGGGGGAAGGGGCGCCAGGGGGAACCCACAGTCCCCCCGATCATTTCATCTTCATTGAGTCCATCCCAGAGCAACTCACCTGCGCCCCCCCTTTCCTGCTGCTCAGAGACTCCCCTCTGCCACTCTCCCACCTCTCCCCCAGGTGAATTTCCATCGCCGCCTTCATCAGCAGCAACCCCCCCTCCCCCAAAAAAAAACAGGGGCGGGGGGGGCAATGTCTCCTTTTCTTGACTCACTTTGCAAGTCTCCCCACCTGGTGAGCGACCCCAATGGCCCCAAGACCGACTCAGGGAATCAGGTGAGTGCTGCAGAAGGCAAGGCACGTTGTGGCTAATCAGCGGTCTGTGTTGTCCTCTCCAGAAGGGGCATGGGGAGCCTGTGAAATGTGCCATCAACCTGACGGAGTGGAGGGTTTCCAGCCAGTCTGTCTATCTCAAATGGAGCAGTTTGGGGAATCTCTGCAATTTCACCCTGACGTGCAGCTCTGACAACGCCTCGCACACAGAGTGTCATCCCGTCCAGAAGACTAACGAGTCCTACGAATGCAGCTACAGTGGCTTAGAAGCAGGGACTTTGTATCATCTCAGGATTTTCTCTCTCTCTGACACAGAAACGAGCAACATCTCCTTGCAAACAGGTAAGGGCGACAGGTGCAGAAGTGCTGCAAACTTTTTTTTGGGGGGGGGGAAGCCTAGGAAAGGGGATTTGGGGTGGTTTGTTCCCCCCACCCCCTTATTTCGAAGCTGATTTTCCTGACCTTGCTTTGATGATGGAAAATAGAAGGCAGATGATGTCCCAGAGGATTATTGACGCTATTTCCAAAGGCACTTTGAATCTATATCGTTTGCAGCAGGCTGGCTGTAGAATTCCCATGCTTTAACTCCTTCCCAGTTGCTGTCACTCTAGGCTTGAAGGGAGATTTTACTGTGAATAGTCTAGATTTGTTTAAAGGGTTTATTTTGTTAAAATAAACAATAACATTTTGTTAGATTTCAAACTATTATAATACAAAACAGATCTATTTTGAAATGGCAGCATAAAACATGTTTTGCGCCCTTCAAAGGCATTACAGATTCTCTGTTCATAGCATATTTGCTTGCATTTAAAACACAACGATTCCATTATAAACTAACTGAACCTATCAAGAGTGGATAACTGACTGTCTTACTCTGCATAACTTTATTGGAAATAAGTTTGACCAATTTCAGCCCATGAAAGCTGACAGGTAGCTGTTCAAAGCTAATACCTTTTCCTAAAATAAAACTGCTTGTGATTATAGTTAAAATAAAAATGTATGTACATTTCCTACAAATACAAATCATGGGAATATATGTGGTATTACATAAGGACCAGTTGTTCTCAATAGGTTCATTGTATTGGAAACATAATTGGCTATAAATATACTCAAGTATTTTCTATCCATATTCTGCAAATGCAATGTCATGGGTTTCTTAAGTACAAACAATTTATAGCTTTAAAACAAAGAACTGCACTATTGACTTCAGTGGGAGAAAGACTGGACCCTTTCTTACATATACTGGTGTTTTAATTTCATATATTTCTTTTTTTTTAAAGCTGCTGAAATATAATATTTGACAGCCTTCTGCTAGTTGCTAATACAGGACTCAAACCAGAGTTGTTAAAAAAATGTAAATGGGTCTATGATCTGATGCCTTCCTTTATCCTTTCTCGAAATTTTAGCTGTAGAGAGGCACTGCAATTTTTAAATGTAGTCTTTGTTTATGTTTGAAGGTGATAGTAGATGAATACTTAGAAGTGACCCTCTCTAATCCTTGTTGTTTTATATCACAGTTACTGTGCCTCTTCTCCAAATAATGTTAACTAACCTCCAGTTAACTGGCAATCAATTAACTCAAGGTAAAACAATCTAGTGCAGTCAAATCTAGTGTGATAGGCATATATTCAACACAAGAAATATTTTTAGTATGGCTTGGTAGAACTAATAGTTTCCACAGTAACAGAAATTTAAATCTATATCATGCATTGCGCCAACTGTTTTTAATATTGATGAGTCATACTTTAAAAGTAAAAATAACAAATTAACTTATCTAAGTAGCAGGTATCTATCACAATCTTTGGTGAATGGTAAAGGTTTTTTATATAGCCCTTGAATAGAAGATGAGCAAAAGGTAGCAACATAGACAGCAGATTATATATTATATAAGTGAAAAGTGTTTTGATTATGTAATAATATTTAATTTGGACAATGGTTTATATATATCATTTTTGACAGTTTTCCGTCTTGGTGAACAGCCTTTCACAGAATATAAGAAAATGACAGAATGATTGAAACAGATCTGTGTACAATATTTGTATTATCACGTCTTTTGGATACAAAGTAATAAGGTTGACAAAAGTTTACAGCTGAAATCCTCCAAATTGGTTTACCTGGATCTAGGTGAGGGTTGGGTTTGGATAGCAGAGAAGTTAGCAAGAAGGAGAGAGGGGTTTTTTATACATATCTCTCAAGGAGATTGTGAAAATTACCTATGGAAGCAGCTACTCAGGTTGCTTTATTTGCAATATTTACTTTGCAATATTACCCAGCACCTGAATGTAGTAAAGCCATGTACATAATTTGGATTATGTATAGAAATACACAATTATCTGCCAAATGTAACTATTTACAATGTTTTAATTAATGTCTTTGATTTGTTAAGGTTTAACAAGGCAGTAAAACCTTACAGTATAATACAGTACATTTTAGTATATAGTAATATACAGTTTTTAAAGAAGCTATTCCTTCATTTCCACTAGGGGCAACATTTTACTCTAGTTTTCTGGAAGACTTCCCCACTTTTTTCTCACTCACTTCTAGTGTCAGTACTTTTGTGAACTAAGTTATGGAAACTGAATCTATAAAGGCATTCATTCTTGGAAACTAACCTATGAGTGTGTTTGTGTGAGGGGACCTTTTGGGGCAGATTATACTGAAAGGCAAAATTCCCATTGACTTTAATAGGAGCAGAATCAGGCCCATTGTGTATATAGATATGTATAAAATCATCTATGTTATATATACCACATACATAACTTCTCGTGAACATTCAGTACTTCTTACGCTTTTATAGGCTAGTTCTCATGCCGAGTTTACGTTTGCCCATGATGTTTTGCTTAATGCTGTACCTTAATGTCAAATGTTCACACTTACAATATGAAGTGGTAGGGTAGTTAAAATAATGTTGAAGTTTAATTTAAGCTCTAAAATTAAAAAAAAAAAAAGCTTTCTATCTTTATTTTGCTCCATTCTGCTTTGGTATTTAAAGTGAGATCAATGCATAGTAATTGATCTCACACATGCTGCAATTCCTAAGCAAAAGGTTTAAATTGAGGAAAACCTTTAATTGGATTTGCTTTTGTGAGTATAATTCATACTCTTAAAGTAATTTAAGATAATGTAATTTAATACGTTAATGTATTAAAAGAAAAACTTTATATGTTAAAAGACAGGGCTTTTTCTACACAAGAAAAAAGAGTTTACCTAAATTGCCATTTAATTTGACAACTGAAGACTATTAATTTGTAGAACATTGATCCAAAACACCACAAAGGTTCATTCAGGTGAAGTCTGTCATGGCGATGTTTACTGAAGAATCTTTAGTCTACAGATTATTAATTAGAAAAGACAATATCTGTACCTCTACAACTGGTCTTCACTCCCCAAAAATGTGGCATAAATATTATATATATTGCTGTTTCATTTTGATAGTAGTGCTATTTTTGGAGAGCAGCAAATGAGAGGGGAAATGCTGATAATTTATCAGAACTGAGCTCTTCTGATAAATTCTGCACTGTAAACCTAAGATAACAGATGTGATTAGGCATCAAGTTTGTGCCTTTGGCATATTTTAGTATTGATATTGGCAGTTCTGTAGTATTTAAAATATGTAAACTAGTGTACAAGATATACATTTACATATATATATTCTGGACAATATTATTGATATTTTAAAATCTGTGATGACAAAATGTGTGTCTAGGGGGCTGTCTTGTAACCCTTATTCAAATGTGAATAAGGACCACTGTATGAATAAAGGTGGTAGGATTGGATTTTATATGTTTTCAGACAAAAACACTTGGGCCCTGATTCTGCAAACACTTATGCACATGTTTAACTTTTTACATCTGAGCAGTCCCTCTGAGTGACTTCAAGGCATTAATTAGAACATTAGGGCCAGATTCACAAGATAACTGCATTGGGCTCCATAGGCAAGTTAGATGGAGAAACAACCATCTTCCCTTGGTTTGTGCATCGCACTGAGGCTTAGGCATCTGAACACCTAAAGGGGAGCAGCAGAAACTTTTCTGCACACTGGCAGAAACATGGGCACCTATGGAACTTTCACTGCAAAAACTTAGGTGTTGAGTGAGTTTAGGCCTACAGGGTTCAGCTGTAGCTGAGCAGGGGGCTTGTGAATCCCATTGGGGCCTGATTCTGGGATTTAGGCACCAAAAGTAGCAGTTAGGTGCCTAAGTCCTTTTTTGAATCCAGCCCTTATTTAAAAAACACTTTTTTACATTAGGAAGTTCTAAATTAAGTTTAAATTTGTGGGGAAATACATATTTTAAAATCCAGAAGTAATTAATTGGTCTTTAGAATCTTGAAGGTATCTTAATGAAGTTTTTATTTGGGTATTTCCTTAGTTTTTGAATAAATTATTTAAAACTTGCTGTTGACTCTTATATTTTCATTCATAGAGACACTAGGTTTAGCTATAATTAGATGAGGTTTTAATACATTGTACAACATGGTATTAGGCCTCAACTGGAGTATTGTGTCCAGTTCTGGGCACCACATTTCAGGAAAGATGTGGACAAACTGGAGAAAGTCCAGAGAAGAGCAACACAAATGATTAAAGGTCTAGAAAACGTGACCTATGAGGGAAGATTGAAAAAATTGGGTTTGTTTAGTCTGGAAAAGAGAAGACTGAGAGGGGACATGATAACAGTTTTCAAGTACATAAAAGGTTGTTACAAGGAGGAGGGAGAAAAGTTGTTCTTCTTCACCTCTGAGGATAGGACAAGAAGCAATGGGCTTAAATTGCAGCAAGGGCGGTTTAGGTTGGGCATTAGGAAAAACTTCCTAATGGTCAGGGTGGTTAAGTGTAATGCCGACAGACCCCGGTCGTCAGCAGGCGGGATCGAACCAGGGACTTTTGGCGCTTAGTGCATGAGCCGCTACAGCATGAGCTAAAAGCCAACTCTCTGTTAGCTAAAGTTGTAGAGCAGACTCATTTTATCTCTCTCTTTAAGTGGTCTTGGTGCCACAAGATGGGACAGAACATAAGCACTGGAACCATAAGGTTACATAAGCACTGGAATAAATTGCCTAGGGAGGTTATGGAATCTCCATCATTGGGGATTTTTAAGAGCAGGTTGGACAAACACCTGTCAGGGAAGGTTTACATAATACTTAGTCCTGCCTTGAGTGCAGGGGACTGGACTAGATGGCCTCTCTAGGTCCCTTCCAGTTCTATGATTCTATGGTATTCTCCTAAAATACAAAACTGGTAGATACTGTTACTGCCTTGTCTCAGACTGGTTCCACTGACAAATACAGGCACCTGTGCTAGCAACCACTTTAAAGTTAAGTATTTGAACTGAATAAAAATTCTATCACCCTAGTAATATACCAACAGAGTTCATAAACTCTGTCAGACTCCAAGCCAATTTGGAGATAAGACTAAACCCCCCTTATTTTTTTCTGTGGCTTTATAAACTCCACAGAAGTTGGTGGACCGTCCTTGTAATTCTATAAATTGTGAGATCTTTGGGACAAATGTCATTTACTGTATCTTGGACAGCATTGAGCATAATGGGACCCTGACATAGTCAGCCTGTAAGCATTACAAATTTTAAATAATAATAATCCTCTGAAGAGATGTATTCTCTATTCATAATCTATAATAGTGTAGTGTGATATAAAGGTTTTATCATCATGAATTTGGGCTTCATTCCTCACAAGAAGCAAAACGTTATGCAGCTCATCCCAAAGATATTGATCGTTTATGGACTGTAGGATCAGGCCCATTAACTAATCTTCACAAAATTCCTGTATGGTAGGTAAGTATTATCTCTGATATATAGAAGCGGAAACAGAGAGAGAGAGAGAAAGAGAGGTTAAGTGGTTTGCTGAAGGCCACAAAGAGTTGAGATTGGAATTTGAGAGTTCCCAGCTCTCAGTCCTGTGCTTACATCCTAGATTATATCTTTCTCATGGATAATATATTATGTTTCCATAATTACAATCCATCATGTCTTTGGGACTCTGCAGCTGTAATCATAACTAGTCAGTTAATCAAATGTACATACAAGGGCTATGCATGTCCAGTAAGTACTCTTACTAAAAAAATTCACAACTAAGATATTAGTGCATTAGAATTTAAAAAAAAATTAAAACCCCAGATTGATTTATTTTATATATTCAAAGGCATTCGTTCATTATAGAGTAGTATAAAAATATCTTCATGAAAATGTTTTATTTCTGTGATATATCAGTGTGGGACAGTTGCCAGCAGAGAATTTTATAACAATGTAAATGGTTTTTTAAGTGTTTGTTTCCAGCCAGAGCTCTTTGAGCCCAGGCATTTCCCAATCTCATTGTTCCTTTGTTCTAACGGATGTACAAAAGACTGAGTGTTTTGTTTTCTGGGCCAGATAGATTAGATAAAGTTTGAATTTCTGAACTTCACCTTCTAGGCACGCAACTTTTTTTTAAAAATACACCTTGGAAATTAAATTCCACACCCAGCACAGTGTACATTATGAAGAAACTGTAGCACGTAAAATAATAATGTGCTATTCTCTTTTATACGATTTGGTAAGAGACATGATTACAGTGTTGATTACTTTTGCAGTCAGTCAGCCTAATCCTAATTCTGTTGTTTCAGCAAGAATGAAAGATCCTTCCATTTATCACCTATGGTTCTTCTCCACTTAAGAGATGCTGGAAATTCTTACCTTACACAATGGTAGTATTTGTTTGACTCCTAAAGGGTGACTTTTTCTACTTTGACCAATCACCTTCAAAGAATAATTTTACATTCTTTCTATTTGCCGGATAATAGTCTTTAATGGATTATTATATATTATAGGTGGAGCTGGTAGCAAAGTCTTATAATTAAGGTTGCCTGACACTTTCCATTACAACCTGCTGTTGCGATCGCTGCAGCTCTTTCAAGCTTTTAACTGTTTGGCCTGAGACTTTCTCTGTTTGCACTTTGCCTCAGGTGCATTTTTTTTTTTTTTTTTTTTTTAATTTCAGCTGAATCAGTTCATTGTTTCCAAAAGGTTAAGAGAAAAATAGGTAGTTCTGTCCATTTCAATTTTCTTCCATCTGTTATTTGAAGCGCTCTAGTGCCTCTGTGGTTTGAAGCAGGAACTTGAAATTCAGCAGAGTCCTCGGTTCAGAGATTTGCCTTGTGTTTTCCTCTGAAATTCCTATCATATCAGACTGACACCTGGAAAATCGCCATTTGCACATGCTCAGCAGAGCTTTTTAAAGGCGAGTGGTTAAAATTTCTCAACAGTCCATCTGCACTGAGCATGCTCCAGCCCCAAAGAGCTTCCTCACAGACAAATGCCCCTGAGCACGCTCCCAGGTACAGAGTTCCAGATGGGGAGGGAGCAGGAAAGTAGTAGCAGCTGCCACCATCACTTTGGCCTAGCAAGAACTGTTGTGCTGGGCACCAAAATGGAGACCATGAATTCTAGTCTCAGCTCTTTGCAGCCCTTATTACTGAGCAAGGCCTCACGCCCCCCGCCTTAGGAGGCAAGCAAGTAACATTTCCTCCCATTTTACAGATAGGGTAACTGAGAGGTTGCACAAGGTCACTTCAGAAGAGGTTGAAAATCAAATTCAGAGCCACATTCTGTGCTGCACTAAAATTTAAGGCCCAGCGGAGAGGGCGAAGGTGACTGTAAACCACCTTTGTGCCTCCCAGATTCTAACCTGCTCTAGCAGCCTGTGTGTCCCCCCAATAAGAGAAGCCCTGGAGGATGCTCTAACTCACAGCAGCCTTACCAGGCTTCCTCCAGGCTTCTCCACCGCCCAGACTTTCCTGTGTGCAGAATAAGCCTGGAGCAGACCCCTATGGAAGGGTCAGTGTGGTTTGGATGGAATTTAAGGGGGGAGGGTGTTAGTTTGTTTGTTTTTTAAACCTAGAAGTTTACGTAGAAGAAATTATATTAAAAGAATATTACATTTGCCAAGTCAGGCACTCAAAAGTTAGGAAATGCCTGAATGAACGTTGCCCATTTGTTTTATACGGCCCCTGCCTTACTCAGGGTGCACAGTTAATGAAGCAGTGGGTTGAAAGAGGGGAAAGGATGGGTTTTGAGGGGGTTAAGATGCGGTGCTGGTATCCTGCACAGCCGGGATCTCTGCCTGGCTCTGCCACACTCTTTGTGTGTTATGTTGGGCAAGGCATATGCACAAGGAGACTGTATTAAGGCAGCATGGGCACTAAATTCAGTCACTTCCTAACTTTTGAGTGCTTAAGTCTGCAACTTTAGTACTCTTTTGTACATTAACATAACTATGTTACCAAATACAAATGAGAGCTTTAGTGCATCAGCGTATAATGACTTCTTTTAGTTACAGGAAACTATAAAATAATCAAAAGTCTGTACATTTTGGAGTATACTTGCTCTCATTTTTGGAGCTTAAGCTTTCTCTCAAGCAGTTTTGCCCAGGATGACTACTTAATCAATTTGATATGTTCTCAAAGAATAGTCCTTTAAAGTATACATTCTAAAAGCTTATATACAGGTGGGTTTTTTTTTTATTGTTGTTGTTTTTAGACATGGTGTGCAGGACAATACTTCTGGTATTGGAGACCCTTCCAGTAGAAGAGTGGATATGTATTGTCAGAAGGTGCTTATGCTGACTGAAGACAATAGCAAAAAGCAAAACACTATCATAATTAAAATTGTACTTTCATCTTGAAGAACTTTAAATTTACACACTTTTGTGTCCAACTTAACTGCTGGGAAATGCTGAAATATGTTGTGCATTTATTTGTGGTGTTGTATTGTGCATTCAACTAAAAAAACCCTCATAATCTGGCATAAGCGCCTGAAAGTTAGTCACTGATGCTCTAATATTTATAGGCGACAGTATCCTGAGTCATTATGACTGCAGGGCTGTTTCTGATACAGTGATGCCATAGTTTTGTTGTCAACAGATTTTGAAAATCTTTGTTTACACACACTGAAGCATGCGCTTTTCTATACTATACATAGAGCTGGGTTCTCCAGGGCCAACTTATAGGAAGATTAGTTGTGTTTTCAGTGAATATAGTGTTTGGGAATGGAATAAAGAGAGAATTTTCAATACAGATTTGCTGTGGAATGATGAAAAACTGGGAAATTGTTGGAGTTGATTGAACTAACCTATAAAACTCTTCTAAAACCCAACTAAATTAATATTTGTGTTGTTATTTTTAATACAGATCCCTTACCACCAGCTAAATTTGAAATTAATAAGGAAAAAACTACTTCCACAAGCTTGCAGGTCTTGTGGAGTCCATCCTCAGGAAAGGTGGACTGGTATCAGCTACAATTATCTGATCATAATAATAAAAAGATACAGAATGTCTCAATACAAGGAGGTATTTCAAGAAGAGAAGAGACCTTTTCCAATCTCACCCCTGGGAGCAAATACAATGTTATCATCACTGCAGTTGCTGGAAATAAAAGCACCCCAGCGATTCACATCAGCGGATCTACTGGTGAGACCTGTTTTACTGTAGTGCATCTCAATAAGGCTACTGAGCATTTTTACACACATTTTGAGGTTATGCATTTCAAAAAGGGTATAGATATACATTTCTCCTAGATAGCAAATTACGCATGTAATCAGTCTACATTAACCTAACAAATGGTTCGCGTTGGTTATAAATAGAAGTAAACAAAGAATTTCTAACTAATTTTAAGAGACATCTTCTAAGTATGAAGAAATGTTGACAGGTCCAATTTGGTCATCAATTTTGGTTTTGCTTTTGGCAAACCCTAAACACTCAAAATCTTTGCAAAGTTGAACAGTTCAATCTTGCTCAGATACTGAAGAAAACCATTACCTGTAAAACATATGTTTTTTATTTCATCAGTGCCATCCCCAGTGCAAAACATTCAGATCAGTGTCAAGACAGACACTATCCACGTTTCATGGTTACCTGGTTCTGGTTATGTGGATCGATACAGGCTGGTATTACTGGATAAAGAAGGACCAGTTCGTGAGATCAACTATGAGGGACGCTTACTTTCCTACACTTTTCTTGGACTTACAGCAGGACATCTGTATAATCTCACTATCATAGCTGAAGCTGCAGGACTAGAGAGCTACAACTTTAAACTTGTTAGGACAGGTATGATATCATAATAACTCATAGTAAAACGGTGAGGTTGCAATACAGTGCATTTCAAAATAATAAGTGGGATTGTTTGATCTGGCCTAAACTGAACACTAAGCTTCATAATTCTGCCCTCTGTGTGGCAGAGCTCCAGCTGACCCCAGCTGAGTGTTGTATGCCTGAATCTAGGCAGCATACAGCCCCATTCTTTCATAGCATTGTATGGGGTTTAACTTCATGAGCCTCACTGACTTTAATGATGTGAGTTGCAGAGCTTAGTGGTTTTCTGAAAAATTGGAGGTAAATATTTCAGTAGTTCCTTTTTGGGGGGTTAGAAATCCTGACTTTGAGACTCACTGAAAACTCCTGTTGACTTCACTGGGAATTATGCATATGGCATGACAGTAGATTGTGACCCACTATTTAAATCTGCATGGAATAGCATGGGCCAAAGCGGTCACTTTAGAAAAACAAAATAGGAAGAAAAGAACCTTTGTAACTTTTGATATGTTTAAGAACAACCCTAGCAGAAAACAAGGTAAGAGTTGTTGGTTTGCTTTTCTTCTGGTGAAATGTCAAAATACAAAGAGTCATATTTTGATCCCACTTGCACCGGTGTCAATCAGGAATAACTCCAGTCAAACTACAGCTTTTATTGTGCTAACACCTCTCCGGCTATCAATAACCTTGAGCAGCGCATGCCATTATCAGCCTTTACATTCAACATGCACAATCAATGAAAATAAGGGGGTGACTCATGTATTTGATCATCCAGCGATGTTACAGTAAGCAATGTTATTAGAGCCACTTTGGGTATAAATGGTCTTAAATATAGGTTTAAAAAAATCAAACTACATGCCATGCTGCTGTAGTAGGGGGGGTTGTGTGTAATAAGGGGGGTTGTATACTCTGGGTGAAATATTTTTGTTTCCTTTCTTGTTCTGTTTTTTTTAGCCCCAGCAGAAGTCTCAGATTTGATGGTGACGAGTGATGGCAGCTTGGATATATTAAAAGTTACATGGAAAAGACCTCTAGGAAACCTAGATTTCTACAATATCACTCTGTCTCATCTTGGATCCATTAAAGAAATCAAAACTTTACAGCCCCAGGTCACAGAGGCTCAGTTTGACAAGTTGATTCCAGGAAGTCTTTATCAGGTCACTGTCAGCACAATCACTGGTGAATTATTCACTGACAAGATAGCAACTGGCAGGACAGGTAAATCTTGTGCATCAGTAAGAACATTTGTAATCAAAGCCACTTTGATCTATCCCATTGAATACATTGCCATGTAGAAGATCGTGTTGGAAGATAAGAGGGTTTGGTTGCTAGGCAATATGAGGTTGCTGAGGTTTGATTGTTGGGTGTAGTGTGCCGGTGCTGGCTGGTGTTGGTGGCCTGTGATGTACAGAAGGTCAGAGTAGATTATCTAGTGGTCCCTTCTGGCCTTAAAGTCTGTGATTCTGTGAGGTAAAAATTGTTGGGCTGATCTTACAGTACTCCTTACTGTCCAGTCCGCTTACAGCAACCTTGCAGCCAGTAGTTAAAGCTACAGTGCTGACCTGTCAGAAGGAAGCGGTGGTACATGCTGTAGATAGACATCAGTAGCTGGTTGAGCCTGTAGCAAAACTATTCAGCGTCTGTACATTCAATAGCTTTTGCTCAATTTTATTATTTTGAACACCATCCAGAGAGAGAGATAAAATGGGGCTACAGTATATGTAAGTATGCATGTAAGATACTGTGAAATTATTTAAAACTATCAACAAAGTATAACGACATTGCCCCACTATGGTCATATATCTGTGGATAGAAAAAAACTCACAAGTCAGACATGTTCAAGTCTTCGGTCTCAATCACAACAGTTCTAGAGTTTGTTTATATATATTGGAACTGACTCATCAATGTTAAGATCCTAAGCATTTGATATGCTATGAAACTTGGTCGTAAGCAAGATCCTGGTTCTAGGCATAGCTCATTAAATGTAAGCCATTTTGACTGCCCACAGCACTGACTTAGGCCTTGGCTACACGCAGGACTTCCCAGCGCTGCCGCAGCAGCGTGCAGCGCTGCAGGCTCTGATTACACCTGCGCTTTACAGTGCTGTACTCGCTGCGCTCAGCGGGGGCGTTTTCACACCCCTGAGCGCAGCAAGTTGCAGCGCTGTACAGCGCCAGTGTAGCCAAGGCCTAAGGCACATGGCAGTCTTTGTGGTGTTGGGTTATTTTATTTATTTTAGTTGTATTTTTCATCTTATCTGATTGATCAAACTGAAAAGTCTGCCAAAGTTCTCCCCACCCACCCACACACTACTATTAACCATGAGTCCACGTTACTTCCATCCTACACCTCTTGGCAATTGGTAGAATTTAGATTGGAAAAGTTTTCAAGTGCGTGAAGAGTACTTGCAGGACATCCAAAAATTGTTAATAGAGTCCATCTGAGTTAAACAACTACAGAAAACAGCAGGAAAAATAACTTAAAATGCTGCACTTTTCATTCTGAAGATGCATAAGGTTTTCGCTAACCTCTGATTTAGGGTTCAAAATTTCTGATGTCAGTAACTGACAAACAGTGAGTTCTTTGTGTGGGAGAGGGTAAATTTCTCTCTCAGATGAGTACTACACCTTGTCAAAATGCACTTTGGCCCAGATTTTTAAAGGTATTTAGGCATTGCTGCGTTCAGTGTTGCAATGCATAACTGACTTAGGACCATAAATCTCATTTTCAAAAGTGATTTAAACTCTTAAGAATCTAATTCCCATTGACAGGTGAAAAATTTGGGCCTTGATGTTACTATAACTGATCAAAGCACTTCAGCAATGTCTGAGCTGTGAGCCAGGTTTCACTGCTGTTCAGTTATGTTTCCCCCCCCCAAAACACAAAATTACTCACCTGTGTCTGTATTTCAGTTCCTCAGAAAGTTTCAGAGCTGAAAGCTAGCAGTGGTGGTTGGCTGAGGTCTCTGACAGTGAGCTGGCTGCCCCCTGCTGGAGACTGGGACAGATACTACATTGTGTTGTTCAACCTCTCCACTGTGCTGCTGAACACTACATTAAAGAAAGACAGAAGAGAATATGTCATCCAGGATATAGGACTCATCCCAGGAAGACAATATGAGGTGGCAGTCATAGTGGAGAGTGGAGGCTTACAGAACACGGCTCGCTGCAAAGGCAGAACAGGTCAGCAATCTCATTATACTGATAGCATGAAACTTCAAACTTTCAAGTTGGCTATTTTTGGTAGCTAGAAAAAAATTAAAATAAGTGGTGTGTATTATACTGATTCACTAGGAAAACGCTTTCACATGAACATAGATAACTATTTTAACTCGAAACATTTGTGGTCATCTTCATAATAACTGTAAATGAAAGAGCAAATTCCTAGATTCTTATTATTCGTTTGTTTGCTTAATTTATTATTGGGCCAAATCCTGAATTCCTCATTCAGATTTTGTTCAGGAGTTCTATCCTTTTGATTAGCCACAATTTAATATTTAAAATAGTGACTCTTCTCTTTAAAAGAGATGGGACCAAATTCAGTGGTGGTGTGAAGAGTGTTATAAATTGCACATCAAATTTCAGGTGGTCAAAAAAAAGAGGTAAGTGGTAAAGCAGAGTGATTTGGACTGGTTTTGCATTCATTCAGGGATGAAAGACCTGATCTGGATCTCACACCACTTTTACACTGGGATAACTCCATTGACTTCCGGGAAGTAACTCCAGTTTTACCTTGCACATGAAAGCAGAATCAGATCCATGAGATGTAATTGAGTGATGTACACATTAAGACAGTGGGCCATCCTATGGTGTGTAAACGGCCGTATGTGAGAGTATGTGCCAGACTTTGTTCACCATAAATCTAACTCTACTGACATCAGTGGAGATAATCTGCATTTGCACTGGTATAACTGAGATCAGAATAGTCTAAGGGCATATCAGGCTGAAGAAGAGAGGAGTACCTCATTTTCAAAATACACTTATACGCATCCTATAGTGGTGTAAATGATGAAAGGGTGCCTAATTTTAAGGATGTCTCATGGGTTTAATTTAGAGTAGCCTCTTCTCTGCCCCAAGATCCACCTGCATCACAGAAGCTGTCCTTTCTCAGATAAGTGTGCTAGGTACAGGAACAAAGGGGCAGGTGGCTCACTATAAGGAAGCAGCTAAGGGCAATGAACAACACTCCAGAAGCAAGCGTCCACCAGCTCAGCAGGCTGCATGAGAATGTGATGAAAACAAAAAGCAGGTGGGTGTGAACACAGAAATAGCACAGAAAACACCAGCCTCTGCACACCACAGATGGTAGTAGCAAATATATAGATTAGTTAGTGGCCCTCTTAGGAATCAAATGTGTGCAGCTTGCATCAGAAACAGATGCGGCATTACCCATCTATCAGAACCAAGGCCTGATGCAAGGTTTCTAAGAGTTCAGTGCTGCTTTCTTTTGACTGATGCTCCTGGAGATACATCCAACATTCCTATAATGAGTGTGATACTGTCGTTCCTGCAGTGGATGTTTGTGTGTGCACTGTGTGGGCTGACTTCCCTTACTAGCTAGCTAGTATTACTGATTTGAACTAGGGCTGGTTCAGGAGTAAGGATTGCACCTCCAGTTTATGTGCTCCAACAAGCATATACAATGGGTCAATTCTACTCTGTTACATCAATGCATATCCAGATTAAGTGCGGTGAGTTTTATGGTGTTACTCTGGAGTCACACGCTGGAATAAGTCAAATCAGAATTTGGTTTATGTGTCTTAATTGACACTTGTTTCATGTGTAATAGGTAGGATTTTACTCTGTACCTGAAAATAAATGTAATTGACACACTGAGAGGGGCATGAGGGAGGGTGTAACAGGAAAAGCAATCAACAGGAGGGTGTAAGATAAGGCAGGGTGTGCCTGATTGGGTGTTTTACCTGCTACACCCTCATGTTTCACTTCCTGGGTGTATAAACTGCACTCATTTTGCACAGCCACGGTATGCCAGATCAGTGCACGTTATATTAATTTAGCATTCACCACCGTTTTCTGAACAATTTAACTCAGCAAGCCAGATTCTGATCTCACACCGATGTAAATCCAGAGTAATTAAAGTCAAAGGCATTCTGATGCTGATTTCTCTTTCTCTGGTGCAAACCTGCAGTAACTCCTTTGAAGTCAATGGATTAACACTAGTATAAATTCAGAGTAACAGAGACCAGAATCTAGCCCATAAGCTCAAATTCAGTTATGAATGCCCAGCACCTAGGGCCACACAGAGGTTTTGGGGCACCTGAGGCAAAATCTGAAGCTGAGGCCACCTCCCCCATCCTTCCAAAATAAATTACCACTAAGGAGAAAGCCCCAAGGAGGAGTGGGGGCTTGGAGAGCGAGCCTGAAGTCCACTTACCCCACAGAGGTGGCTCAGCTTCTGTCACACGGGGCTGGTCCCAACTGCCTGCTCCAGGCATTGCAACCTCACACGTGAGGTCACAGGTCACTCAGGTTTGGCCCAGCAGCTCCTCCATTCTGACGGAGGGGCTGCAAGGCCATATTTCAGCAGTAGTGCTGCAACCCTGCATGCTGGATTGCAATGCCACTCAGTTTGGGAGCCCTCTCATTGGCGCCCCACTGCGGGCTGCCCTGCCAGCACCCTCCTCCCGCGCACATCAATTTACCAATACACACTCAGGGCCAAATTCTGCTCTTATATACCACTATAAATTCAGAGTCACTCCATTAACTTCAGTAGAATTACTCCAGAAGTACAGCAGAGTAAACAGAATGTGGCCCCAGACATGTAACTGACATGACTGTTTGTCACAGCTACATTTGCCCTAATCTGTTTTCCAGTATAATTGTTTTATGTCCCTGTTTATAGCCCCTGATTCAGCTGCTTAGCATTAAGCATGTGAGTAGTCTCATTAACTTAAATAGGGCTAGTCAGATGTTAAAAATTACACCCATGCTGAATCAGGGGCTGTAATCATAATGTCTTGCTAAAGTCTGTTCCCTTAACCCTCTAGTCAGAGATCTGCTGCTACCAGACCATCACAGAGATATTTTGTGAGATTTGTGCCCCAGCCTCAGGCAAAGCCATTTCCCATTGGTAGTAAAATTTCTGTTACTCTCTTATTGCTAGCCTAGCTCCTGACAGCAGCGCGGTCAAGATGTGGCATGTGTGTCCATTGCAAAGTCCTTTGCTCATTGCTATACTCATGTTCTTCCCTTAGCTCCACAGCCTGTTCTTCAGCTCCGGGTAAAGCATGCTAATGAATCTTCGCTTAGTGTCATGTGGATGACCCCTGTTGCAGAATGGGACAGTTACGTGGTTTCACTGGGAGACAGGGATCTTACCATCATAAACAAGGCTCTTGTGAAAGAAGCTAAAGAATATACTTTCAGTGATCTGGTACCTGGACGGAAATACACAGCTACAGTCACTAGCATTAGTGGGGATTTAAGCAACTGGACTTCAGTAGAGGGAAGAACAGGTAACACCCTATCAATCCACTTCTAATCCCAACTTCTGCTAACCAGCAATAATGACCTGTTGCTTTCTTTGTACTGAATCATATTAAAGTAGTGCCCAGATATCAACACCCTTGAACTTGTGTACATTTTCTTAATAGAAATGTTACATTTCTAAATCTCTTTTGTGTCTTGCAATATATCTCAGAACATCCAGTCTCTTTTTCTGCCATTTTCCATGGCTTTCTAGGATGGATATGTAGTTCCTGATGGATACTGGTATCTGAAAAGTTTCTGTAATATCTGGTAAATGTACATAGGATGAGGATAATAAGTCCAGTTTTCAATTAATATCTTAGAGAACGTCAGCTTCCTGATTTGTTCCTCAACAGATGTACCTTTTGGGGAGGCGGGGGGTTGGGAAAGAATTGTTTGAAGGGGGACATTTCAAAGTTGGCAGACACAAAATGGAGGTGACCTTCAAAACATATTTTGAATCCTGCTGCCTTTTTTATTAAAAAAAAAACTCCATCTTTTCCTCAGGATGAGGGCTGCAACACAAGCAAAATTGAAGTGACTGTTGGGTGGTGCTTTTGTAAAAACCACAAGGCGCTATTTTTTTCGGCCTGTGTCTAAGTTTAAATCCAACCTATTTCTTTGTTTGCCTGCCTGATGCATTCTTGCCTTAAAAATGGGAATTCCTTTAGGCATAGCACAGGATAAAAACATACTGTGAGTGCAGTTAGTCTAATTGTAGGCCCATAAGACTGAGCATGTCCTTTTATAAAGCTTAATAAAATTTTATCCTTCCTTCCAAGGTGTAGAAGTCTTGACTTCAGCCTCCATTATTCCATTTTGTGATTTAAATGGCTAGGATTTAATTTCCTTCTGCATCAGGCCCCTTCTCCTAGGAAAGGGTGTAGAGTCACACTGCACTAATTGTGAATCCATGTATGTGGGCAAATCAGGCAGGAGTAATACACATTAGGCATTAAATTATAACTTGTAATGAGCAAACCTCAAAAAGGTTGGACGCTAGGTTTGGATGAGTGTCCCAGACCTCAGATTATCTGAACCTTATCTCAACTACCAGAAGCTATTTGGTTTGCTAACTGTAGCTGGGACTCTCACAGATACAGGCTTTCTCACAAGTCCTCCAGTATTTCCTACTTCCAGTCAGTCCAAAAATATCATTCATCATCATCATCATGGCAAATCCCAAAGGGATGTGACCCCCTGGCAAAAAATTTTAAATAAATTAAAGGAGATATCCTATTTCCTAGAACTGGAAGGGACCTTGAAAGGTCATTGAGTCCAGCCCCCTGCCTTCACTATCAGGACCAAGCACTGATTTTGCCCCAGATCCCTAAGTGGCCCCCTCAAGGATTGAGATTGAACTCACAACCCTGGGGTTAGCAGGTCAATGCTCAAACCACTGAGCTATCCCTCCCCACTAGCTCTGACAAGCTGCTTAATGTGGTCTGGTTGTGTATTCTCTTTATGTACACCACTGGCAGCCTCGTCATGCCATCGAAGCTTTTGATGTCCGTGTGCTCATCAGCCATGTTGCAGCAATCCTTGGTACACACATTTCAGAATTCAGGTCTTCCATTCTAATAATATCTCCATATCAAGAAAGCCGCTGAAATGGCACCTGTGCTGATGGAAGCGGTTCCTGGGCATATCCGCATTTCTGACGTTGTCCTACTACGTAATATGAAGCAGCTGACAAAGATGATGAGAACTGAAATGTCAATCTAGTGTTTCTCAGCCTTCCTCAGTGCCCACATTTCACTTCCATACAATAGAGTTTGATTTTGTAGATCGTCACAAGCCTGATGGACTCACAA
Source organism: Terrapene triunguis (assembly GCF_002925995.2). NCBI lineage: Eukaryota > Metazoa > Chordata > Testudines > Emydidae > Terrapene > Terrapene triunguis. The sequence continues at coordinate 60,214,763 of NW_020664419.1, read as the reverse complement.
CATCCCTACAGAAGGCACTGAAGAGCTTGAAACATGGCAACAGCTGCTGCTATATGACTATCCACATCTTTTCAGCATCCCCCAGCACTGTCTGTGATGGCTACCCAAATATTTGACAGTTGCCACCTGCTCGATGTCCCATCTGGACAGGTTAACACTGAGCTGGTTGTAATCTGGAGTTGGAGGCCACTTGATGGTCATGGCCAGAGATTTAGTTTTATCTGGATTAATAACCAGACCATGTGTGCTGCTTCTTGCGTGACCAGACCGCCCACCAGCTGCAACAATTCGCCAAACTGAGCCAACACAACAATGTTGTTGGTGTATTCAGGATCTCGAAGCAGAATATGGTGTACAGCTCAACGCCACCGACAGCTGCCTCTTCAAGCTTATCCATCAACCAATCAGTGCAGATATGGAACAATGATGGTGACAGAACTCAGCCATGCCAGAACTTCCCTGGTAATAGGAAACCATGCCATCTGTCACCGACGCAAACATAGCTTTCCATGCCACTATAGCGCTCCCCTGTCAATAGCACTATCTTCCCAGGGAGGCTGAGGTGCCTCATCAAAACCCCCAAACGTGCCCAAGGCCCTGAATCAAAGGCCTCATGGAAGTCTATGAAAAGTGCTGCACACAGTTTATTAAATTCAGCCATCTTCTCAAAAGCTGAAATATCACTAGAAGAGTCTTTCGCACAAAAATCGGGCAGAGCCATTGCAGAGCACAGATGGGCCTGAGAGGTGAAGTTCAGATTCAGATCCAGACTTTCCCATAGTTCAAGCCTGTCTGGACTCAATATTTTGATTCAGACCACTGTATAATCTGACCTAATCTGATCTGTTTTATCAATATGCCTAGTCATATTTATGATGACCAATGCCATAGTATATAGGCTCTGAGCTAGATATAAAGCAAAATGTGTAGTTTGGATCTGAATTTTCCAAAGCTAAATGGTTTTTAGGTTGTGGAAGATTGAGTCTGACTGAACACTAATGTGAAAGCATTCAAAAAGGAGTAACTTTATTTCCATGCTTTAATCAAACTTGGTCAAACCTTAAAAAGGGGTTCATTGGGTTTTTGTTAACGTTTGGGCTAAATGTTCAGCAGCCTTTTTCTATTGTCTGAACAAGTTCACCCACCCCTATTTATTTTAAAGGTGACATTTTGCTACCCCTCAATCCATCATTAGATGTTAGAAAAGTCAGTGCTCTGAAATTCTTCCGAAGGAAAAGAAATTCAAGAGAGACTAGAAAGATTATATGTCCCAGTAACTCAGAAAATTAAAGTGGTGAAAGGTGTTGCCTTAGTTAGTTCTTGTGCGTTCATGGAATTGGTTTAACACTGGCTAGGAATGGGATGATCTCTGTGCACGTTCAGTAGTCCTCACAAACACAAATGACTTCTAAGTTATTTATTTTTATCTGAATGACATTTATAAAATGAGATCCTTTCCAGCCCTCCTCTCTTGATTCATTTTGGGCTGACTGAGGAAAGCAAAGCCTGGGAGACCTTTCTGGATAGCGCTAAAACCAGGAAGCCTTTATGGTTTCCCACAAACCACAGTCCATCAGACAGGAAGCAGGTCTGGGAGTCCACCGTTAGTTTATTTTTAGTCCTGTTGAGTCTGCTTTTTTGATGCACTTCCTCAGTGTGACTAAACTCTGTTTGTTTGGGAGATTTGTTTGTTTCTGTTTACTTATACTGTGACATTCTCCTATTATAGTGCCAGCTCAGGTGACTAGCCTGCATGTGACAAACCAGGGGGCAACCAACAGTTTGTTCACCAACTGGACGAGGGCGCTGGGAGATGTAGAGTCGTATCAAGTGCTGCTGATTCACGAAAATGTTGTCATTAAAAATGAGAGTGTTTCCAGTGAGACCAGTAGATACCATTTCCATTCCCTGAAAGCCGGAGGACTCTATTCCGTGGTCGTTACCACAGTTAGTGGAGGGATATTGTCCAGACAGACGATTGCAGAAGGGAGGACAGGTAAGGAAGTGGAAGGAAGTGTTCCACCATATCTGTGTAAACTCCTCCCACAAGCTGAACTCATTTGGAAGGATGGTCTCGGTTAAATCAGTGGACTAAGATTTGGAATATCTGGGTTCTGTGCCAGATTCCCATGCATGGCCTTGCACAGGTCATGCCTCCGTTCCCTAACCTCACAGGGCTGTTGTGAGCAAAAAATGTTTGTTGGTTATTAGGTACTCCAGTGATGGGAGCCATAGAATTCTGAATCTTTCATGAGCAATAAAGAACAACAGCAGTTTCTTGGATATTGAGCTGTGTGGGAAAAAATTGTACCATTTTTTGTGAATTTGGCAAAACCCAAACATTCTGTGATTTGACCAAAATGTTTTTCATGAAAACAACTATTGATATTTTCAGGTAAAATCGTGGAAAAACTAACAAGTGAGAAAATAGCACTGAAAAGTTGGGAAGCTGAAAAAGTTTCTTAATGTTTCCTAATTAATAGTGACCATGGCAGAAAATGGGTCAGATCCTCCCCTGGTGTAAATCAGCTTAACTGCAGTGGACTTCAATGGAGTTATGCCAATTTGTGCCAGTAAGGATCTGTCGTAATGATGTTATTTAACTCCAGAATAGTTCTGATCATTACCTAAAATGTCACCAGTTCTGGCAGGGTCAAACCCACCGGCACATCTTGCATCACTGAAAAGAACCAGATCAATTTTGTACCTATTTTTGGCCACTAGGGGGTAGAAAACTCTTGATAATTAGAAATAAATCTTTGCATTGGTCTCAAAATGATAAAGGGATTTGTGGTTATTTTTATTGGTGAGGAATAGTACTTTGGGAGGATAGCTAACACTCTAGGATATTAGACGTGCCATCAGAGCCTTGACCTCACCACCATAGACAATAACTTCACTGTCTTTGCTCAGAAACTCAGATGTTTGCTACTTACTTGGGGTGCAAGGCTTCCTAATACTAAATAAGACTCCTCACCTTTTTTGTTTTGCTTGGTCACATTCCACACATTCCTGCTGCCTTTAACAATCGGAATAAGCTATTTAAAACTGCTCTGCTGCTTTTTCCTTTTGTTGCGCAGTTCCTTCCAGTGTGAGCGGAGTAACGGTGAATAATTCGGGACGGAGCGACTACCTCAGTGTTTCCTGGCTGCCAGCTACCGGAGATGTGGATAGTTATTTGGTAACACTCTCTCATGACAGCCAGACGGTTCAGATTCTAACCATTTCCAAAGCCCTCAGTGAATGTTCTTTCAGCAGCCTGGTTGCCGGCAGGCTCTACAATGTGATGATAACCACAAAGAGTGGGAAGTATGAAAATCATTCCTTCAGCCAGGAACGAACAGGTAAAGGGGACAGAAAGAAAAGGGGCTCTGTGTGGATTCAGTCACACACATCTCCCATGTTCAGTCCTTTGCGATGATCTGTGCTTGCAGTAATGGCTAACCAAAACAGGAGTTGGATTGGAAGGTCAAGTTCTAAAACTACAGTGCTTAAGATTTAGGGCTTGCTTTTCATTTATGACTGTAGGGCTACTTTACGCCACACTGACAATGTAAAGTGGCCTTAGCATAAATGAGAATCAGACCCCCTGATCTTCCTCACATTGCAGTCAGTGACAAAACCTCAATTAACTTCAATGCAAAGAGGATCTGGCCCAAAGCCTCACTGTATCATAACCAAAGGAGGATTGGGAGTAAAAAATGTGAGTGCATAGGAAGGCCATCCTTAGCTAAAATAATTTGTTCTCTTCACCAGGACAGTAATTTTGACCCCAAAGTAAGTGAGGCGATAAGAAGCTTTTTCTTCTGTGAAAGGGCAAAATCTAGTCAAAATTTGGCAGCCCTCATGGTGAGCTGAGATCAAATGACAGTTTTGACTCAAGCACTTTGTTCCCCAGACCCTGTAAGTTGGCCCTTCATGTACTGTCCTGTATGGTAGTGGTCCAAAAAGGCTAATAAAATGTTCAGATACAAATAGAATGGAATGAAAAGTGATACTGGAAATAATATAATGCCATAATATAAGTGAACTCCCACCTTTATTTCTGGACATGCTATCTCATAAAGGATATAACAGGAATAGAGGGGAGCCAGAGATGGGTGATAAAAATGATTTGAGGTATGGAAAAACTTCCATCTGAAGAGAAATTTAAAATATGAGGACTGTTTATCTGAGAGAGCAGAGGAATAAGCGGGGGGACAAGATAGAGATATGCAATATAACCCCCTTTCTCTTAATAGAACAACAAGGGGACAGTCAGTGAAATAGAAAGGTAGCAAATTTAGCACTAATAAAAGGAAATATTCTTTCATACACTGCAGATTAGCCTATGAAACTCATTGCTATATGATAGCATTAAAGCAAAGAGTGTAGCAGGATTCCAAAAAGGATTGGACTTGTATGTGGATAACAAGAACAGCCAGAGTTACAATAGCAAGAATTCAAACAAACAAACAAACAAACCCCACTGTTAAGGGATCAGCCCTCATGTTTCACAGTATAAGCCAAGCCCTAATTAATGGGAGTTAGGAAGAAATGTTCCCAGTGGGCAGGCTATTCAATAACTGCTGGCTGCAAGGGATTTTGCACTTCTCTCTGAAGTATCTGATACTTGACCACTGAGCTAATCTGGTATGGCAGTGCCTGTGCTCTGTTACTTTTCTCGGGATATTCTGTGTGACGCATTTATTGTTTCAGAATCCCTAATTCTTTGCCTGTGTTTTCCCCCCCTACCCGCCTCTCACCCCCGCAGTACCTTCAAGCGTGCAGGGACTTACTGTCAGCAATTCAGCAAGAAGTGACTATTTAAAGGTGTCCTGGTTGCATGCCACTGGAGATTTTGATAATTATAAAGTGATCATCAAGAACAACAATGACTTCAACCAAACAAAAAGAGTCCCCAAGGATGAAAATGAATGTGTGTTCACTAAACTGGTCCCAGGGAGGCAATACAGTGTCACTGTTAGCACACAGAGTGGAAAATATGAGACTAGTAAAAGGATCAATGGCAGAACAAGTAAGTAAATACCATGGAGAATATCCTGAGAGAGTTCTGATTGGAGTGAGGGCATTTTTATTTACAGTACACAGGTAAAAAGGTAATCTTGTTTTACCATCTGCTGCTGATAGCTTGGCTCTTCAAACTTGTCTTGCTTTAAAGACCAAAGGAGGCAACTAGGTTACAGTGGATGTCTAATTAAAGACATGGAGAAAATTAAAAAAAAACATATGTTTGTTTAGGGTTGTAAATTCTGAGATAAAATATAGCATATTTAAAATCGAAGTTGTATGGTTTTGCCATGTCAACCCGTTATTTATGTTTAAAAAGCAATGACAACACACATAGAATCTCCCTCTTTCAAAAGGGTTTTTCATGTGACAGACTGGAGGTGCAGAAAGAGAGTTATCCATGCTTTTATTCATTTATTTGTTATTTTATTTTTCGTATTGTGGTAGCTCCTAGAAGCCCTAGTCATGGACCGACCATTGTGCTAGGCTCTGTACAAACACAGAACAAAAAGATGGTTCCATTAGTTTCAATAATATTTTGCATGCTAAGGTTTACATCACAAGAGGTATTTCAAGTCATGTTCCTTGGCAATCGTCAGAATAATGACCACCCGAAGAGTTTATCTGCTATTCTTTTCTATTGTGTTTTCAGTGCCGGAGTCAGTGAAGGAATTGACTCTTAGTAACAGAAGCACTGAAGACCTGCAAGTTACCTGGTCAAAGGCTGAAGGGGATGTCGATAAGTATGAGATTCAGCTACTTTTCAATGATATGAAGGTCTTTCCACCCATTTTCCTTGGAAACACCATTGAGGAGTATTGGTTCACAGCTTTAACCCCAGGGCGCCTGTACAAAATTCTTGTCTTGACAATCAGTGGAGACACACAACGTGCCACTTTCATAGAAGGACTGACAGGTAAGAGAAAACAGCTTTTAAAACACTGTTCTGCCACTTGTTTGCTTTTGTGACCTTGGTGAAATCACTTAACATCTCAATCAGCTCCCCAATTTACCCATCTGTAAAATAAGTATATTATTACATAACTACAAGCAGGTTTTGTGATGTTTAATGCATTAACATCTGTAAAGAATGTTGACATTCTCAGAAGAAAGATCCTTGTGTAATATTATATGCAGAATATAAAGCTAACTAGACAAAGCAACTCCAACAGTATTCTTTTATTTTCTTTATTGTCTCTGGAAAGATATATCATTCTTCTTATGAATAAAGAGAAAGAGAGAGGTACGGTGTTGTACATTGCTAGGGCACAATCCTGCAAATACTTACACACATCTGCAGCTTCACTCACACAAGTAGTGGAACTACTCACAGGAGTAAAGTTACACATACATGTATGTATTTGCAAAATTAGGCCCCTCATAAGTACAATAGTCTCTTTTCCTTTTGTACTCATTCCTGATGTAGACTTCAGAATTCCATTTGCTGCAGCTACAGACATACCAGTATTTGAAATATTTGAATGGAATTGAAATTTCTAAGGTGGGGTTTCCGTCTTTCTGTTTTTTTCCCCCCAGCTCCAAGTGCTGTCAAAAACATTCACGTTTCAGCCAATGGGATGACAAACAGCCTGAAAGTGAACTGGACTCCTGGAGGAGGAGATGTTGATTCCTACACAGTGACACTATTCCATCAAAACTATCAGCTTGATTCCCAGACTGTCTCCAAGCTTGTCTACGAGCATACCTTCAGCAAGTTAGAAGCAGGGGAGCAGTACCGGGTTGTGGTACAGTCTAACAGCGGCACCCTGCACAACAGTTTAACAGCTCTCGGACGTACAAGTATGTTTCTTCATGGAAAAAGGGCAAAAAGTGTCATACGTTCCCATCAGATTAGTACTATTTTATAACAGTAATTTATTATTTGTCTATATGGTGTCCCACAGTGTCTGGAGAGACTCGGAGGTGTAAGGAGATGGGTCTCTGTCACAAGGCTTGAAGGCTTGATCCTGCAAACCTACATGGTAGTAATTTCGCTAGTGTGAATAGTCACATTAGTGTCAATGGGACTTCTCATGTGAGCAACTTTACTTGAGTAAATGTTTGTGAGACTGGGCCCTCTGGTCCAAACTCTGCCATGGGATCTGCTAATGCAGCCTCTTATGCCTGCCTGGAATCCCAGAGGAGCCAGTGGGACTCCACACAGACATAAGGTGTGTGTGTGTTAGCAGAGCCCACTGCATAATCAAGGCCTCCGAGACAATATATAGACTCTGTATAGGGTAGGGAAGAGATGCAACTCAATATCATGATTTAAATCCTCTTCCTCTTTTGTGTGTGCATGTGTTTTGCTTAGGGATTGGGCTTTTAGGGGGAGTAGCCCTTGGCTGAGATCTTGTCTGTCTTGCCTATTATTTTGACAGTTTTGTTGCTTCTTTGCATTTTAATACTTGTTTATGTTCCTTTGAAACCTGTGATGATTTTTCAGCTATTTACACACAAACACACGCGCACGCACACACACACACATACCCTCTTTGTAGTTTAAAGCTAAATAAATTCTCTCTCTTCCTGGTCATTCAATTTTTTTTTAAATAACCCTCCCCTGACCACCCCTTTCTCTGCTGTCCCAAGTGCCATGACTCTCTGGAAACCACCCCCCTACACCTCCTCTTTCCATCGCTACCCCTACCCCACCTTGGTCTTGGTGTGCTTTAGCTACTTTACACACTGAAGAAAAAGGAATGTAACCTGAGGCCAAGGGATGAGTTCTAAGTGTCTCAGCCATGAACAATGACAGCTATAACAAGAGGGTGAGAATACAATACTGGAGAGTAGGCAGCCTAGTCACTACTTGGGCCCCAGCTTTCATATTATCTTATATTATTTCTTAGATATGACTATATAAACAAGTATGCAACTTCTGTTAGAACAACATTGAATAGCCGTGGGCTGGAGTCTGCTTTGTGAATTTATGCTCCGTGAAGCAGAGAATGGGGGAGGGGAGGAGTCTCCAGGGTATTGATTACTGTTCTCCAATTCATTCCCAAGGGGCTGTCTGCCAGCTGCGGGTAGCCAGAGCACAACACACCCCCTACATCTCCCTTCCACCCTCCAGCCACCAGAGCTGTGGGGAGTTTGTCCTAGAGCTGGCTCTTTGCCTGCTGGGGTCTCTCCCATGCTGAGGAAATTCAAAGTTGGGGACATGCAGATGATTTCCATTCTCTTTGCACTGCTGGAGAGAAAAGAGTGGGGCAGAGAAACTTCCCCCTTGTGTTCAAACTTTAAATCAGTCTCTCCTGGTTTCAAGGGGAGCTTGTGGAGAGAAGGCTACATTGTATTTCACAAAACTATAAAACTGTATCATTTAATGGGTTAGCCAGCCTTCCATCATTGCATTCCATACTCTATACTCTCCCCAAATGTATTTATTTTAATTTTTTTAATTAATGTATGTAATTTTATATAGGGCAGACACAATGAACAGAGATGTGCATAACAGGCAACTTTTCTAATGATGTTGGAGTGTTGTACACAAACTATGAAAGCGAGATGTGCAGCCAAAATGTTCAGAAATCAGGACCACAACAGCTCACGTTCCATCTAGTCTCCCATGTGCTGTCCTTCCAGTTTAACTTCCAGTGTTTACAGAATTTCAAAAAAGGCCTGTACCTCCTTGAGTACAAGTGTCCCCAATCAGATTGCCAGCTGTCTTTTCAGCTCAGTTTAGTCCATTTTATGAAGTAGAGTTTAATAGGAATTATTTCAATTCACCACTATTGGTAGAACAAAAAAATCAGTGTCTTTCAAAATCCGTTTAATCTAATCTACAAGTTCTAAAGTGCCTTAACCATAATCATATAATTATTGCATGGTACTTGGTGCAGAGTTAAGGTTGTTTGGGTGCCCTACTGATGCATTTCCATAGATAAACATTCATACTTTTTTTTTTTTTTTTTTAAGTTTAACCTTCACTCTGAATTTCCTGAATGTATAATGTTTGGTTTGGAGATAATTACAAGATCCCTGTAATACATCTTACCCTAAATTACTGATGGGTTTTCTTAAGCTTAACTCCATCTGAAAGTAGTTTTTGTGTAGGAATTGTGTGTGTGCGCGCGTGCATATACATACTGTGACAAAGTTCCTCCTCTATCTTGGTGGGTCCTGCGCTTATTAGCGGATTTTCTTGCCTCAGAGATTCACCATGTGGGTTGGGGAACAGCCCAGAGATCTTCCCCTCTGGGAGAACCCACAGTCCAGGTCAATTGGGAGGTTTGGGGGGAACCCGGGCCCGCCCTCTACTCCGGGTTCCAGCCCAGGGCCCTGTGGACTGCAGCTGTCTATAGTGCCTCCTGTAACAGCTGCATGACAGCTACAACTCCCTGGGCTACTTCCCCATGGCCTCCTCCAAACACCTTCCTTATTCTCACCACAGGACCTTCCTCCTGGTGTCTGATAACGCTTGTGCTCCTCAGTCCTCCAGCAGCACACCCTCTCAGCTCCTTGCGCCTCTTGCTCCCAGCTCCTCACACTCGCCCCACAAACTGAAGTGAGCTCCTTTTTAAAACCCAGGTGCCCTGATTAGCCTGCCTTAATTGATTCTAGAAGCTTCTTCTTAATTGGCTCCAGGTGTCCTAATTAGCCTGCCTGCCTTAACTGGTTCTAGCAGGTTCCTAATTACTCTAGTGGAGCCCCTGCTCTGGTCACTCAGGGAACAGAAAACTACTCATCCAGTGACCAGTATATTTGCCCTCTACCAGACTCCTGTACCCCACTGGTCTGGGTCTGTCACAATACATACACCACATGCATCTGTATGTGCCGACATACATAAATATTTTTCATAGTTAATTAAGATAATCCACAAACACATATGAAGTGATACAAAATTAACCTCACAATCTCTTTAATTGTTCCCAGTTCCTGCCTCTGTCCAGGGATTATTTGCAGATCATGCCTACAGCAGTCATTCCTTGTTAGTGACCTGGCACAGTGCTCCTGGAGTGGCTGAGAGATATGACATCCTGCTCTTGACTGAGCAAGGTATCCTTCTGAGCAATAAATCAGAGCCAGCAACTGCTAAACAGCACAAATTTGAAGATTTAATACCAGGCAAGAAGTATAAAGTGCAAATGTTGACAGTCAGCGGTGGGCAATTCAGCAGACGAGCAGAAACCGAAGGCCGAACAGGTAGTTAGAACATTTCAGCCTTATTTACAGTATCTGCAGCAGGGCCGGCTCCAGGGTTTTTGCCGCCCCAAGCGGCAAAAAAAACCCAACAAACAAAAAAACAAACGCGATCGCCATCTGCGGCCGCAATTCGGCGGGAGGTCCTTCGCTCCCAGCGGGAGTGAGGGGCCGTCCGCCGAATTGCCGCCGAATAGCTGGATGTGCCGCCCCTCTCCAGAGTGGCCGCCCCAAGCACCTGGTTGGCAAGCTGGTGCCTGGAGCCGGCCCTGATCTGCAGTAAGATATGGTATGAATATAATGATTCATCCAAATATCTAGTTATCCAAAAAGCTCCAATAGGAACCAGTCTCCTGGTATCAATGCATCGTTTTTCTGACATATGTTTAATGTAAAAAATTGAAAATTGCTTACAAAGTGGTATGGCTTTTCCAGGTTGTAGTGCATTGTATATTGAAGCAGAGAGTTGAGGAGTGTTGCTATTGTTAAGGATCTCTCAGCATATCCATTATATAGCCATGTTAACTCTTTCTATTGTCTATCCTTAAATTCACTTGGCTTATATAGGATCCTAGCGCCAAGTTGAATACAAATATACTGCAGGTGTCGCCAACCTTTTCTCAGGCAAAACTTCACATTGATGTTAAAGGGAAGTTTTGTGTGAGTCTAGACTGGAGGATTGAGCCTGTTGGGTATCACACATATTACATATGTGTTGCTAAATGGCATCTATAACTTACAAAAGTTTTCATCTTGTTTCTGGACGTCATTGTTTTTGTGCGTTTACGTTATGTGAATGTAGTTCTCAGTGGCTTAACAGAAACTTCTTCTAGTCATAAGCGTCATTTTACTGAGATTTAGCTCAGTTACTAGTAACTCTGACATTTTCTCCGATATTTATCCCTGTTTCCAGTCCCATCCGCTGTCACAAATCTGAAGGTCACAGAAAACACCAATGGACGCCTATCATTCAGCTGGACTACCTCCCAGGGAGAACTGGACTCCTATAATATCTTTCTGTACAATCCAGACAAATCCCTCCAGGGCAGAATTGCAGGGGACCAGAACCTCCAGCAGTGTTCTTTCCAGAACTTGCGGCAAGGCAGGATGTATAAAATGGTGATTGTTACCCACAGTGGAGAGCTCACAAATGAGTCATCTGTATTTGGAAGAACAGGTAGGAGCAGGATAATCCATCCCCAATGAAATCTTCCTTAAGGACATCGGTGAGCTACTCTAATAGCCAAAAGCTGGTACTAGAGTCTAGTAAAGCTGCTAGAAGTATCCAAACTGTCTTGATACAGCAAAGGCATTACCTAAAAGGAAGCTAAATTCTAAATTATGTGACCACTGTTTTCAGATAATAAATATATAAATATTGCCCTAATATATTATCTGCAGCCCAGTGGTACTAGGTGTCCCAATCAAGGGCAGGAGCCCCATTGTGCTAGGCGCTATACAGTAGAGGGCTAATAAAAAGACAGCCCTCTGCCCCAAAGAGCTTACAACACTGGTTTATGATAAGATGCAACAAGAGGGCAAAACAAATGGGGAAGAGGGAAGACAAGATAGCTAACAGTGAAATGAAAAAGTTATTCATGGTCAGCACTAGTTTCAGCTTACCATTTGTCTCCACACTGCCAGATGGCAGGGTGTTGTAGGCATTTGTAAGAGCTATGTTGCTCCCGCAAAACCTCCTCTAATCTCCCACTACTCCCCCCGCCCCCCGACACACACACACTGAAATTCCCAAAATTTGTTTCCTGTTTTTTGGCCACCTGTGCTATGTATCTAGATCTTTATATGGCCACTATCACAGCACTACCGTAGCACTATTCTTCCCCAAAACATTCAGCATGTAGTAACTGTGTACCCTCTTTTTCAGTTCCAGCCCCAGTTATTAATCTCAACGGCTCCAACAGAAACATGACGGACAGTCTGTTGTTCACCTGGGGACCGGCATCAGGAGATGTAGATTATTATGAACTGAATCTTTATAACCCAAATGGCACACAGAAGGAAACAAGGAATGGGAAAGACCTGAGAGAGTGGCATTTCCTGGGCCTAGTTCCTGGCAGAAAGTACACCCTGGTTGTAGTGACCCACAGTGGTGACCTGACCAATACAGCAAAGACTGAGGGAAGAACAGGTAAAGAACTGCAGTGGCTTTTCGCCCCCAACTGTCAGAATTTACAGCAGTTCATTGGTATGTGATGGATTTATTCTGAGATAAGATTTTTATTGCATGAATTATTAAAGGCATAGAAAAGTACAAGTAAGACAATCATAAACGGTATTACATTAATGGCAGGAAATAAATCAGAGTCCGACTGGTTTGTTCGGAGTCCTGTTTCTTATCAATGTTACTGTGCAGAGGCTGAAGAGAAATGAAGAAGTCTAAGATAATGTCTGTTTTGTCTCACACACCCATCCTGTGTGCAAATGTCATGAGACTTTTTTTTTTCCATTTTGCCCCTTCTGTCTAGCACCCAGTCCTCCTAGTGCTGTATCATTTGCTGATGTTGCAAACACCTCCCTGTCAATCACCTGGTTGGGTCCCCCAGACTGGACGGATTATGATGACTTTGAGTTGCAATGGTTCCCGAGAGATCCCCTTACAGTCTTCAACCCGTACAGCAACAGCAGATCAAAGGGACGCATCATGTATGGCCTTCGACCAGGGCGGCTCTATAATTTCAGTGTCAGGAGCGTCAGCGGCAACACCTGGAAGACATACAGTCAATCACTGTCTGGAACTGTGAGAACAAGTAGGAACCCATTTTTTATTGAACCCTTAGTGCTCATCTGGAGATGATGCTGAAACAGTGCGGCCAATGAGTTAAATCTTACCCATCCCAGTTATGCATTTATTAATTTCTACTAGCTGACTCAAGAATGTCTGGATATGGATTCAAGTGGAAATCAAAATGTTTCTTTGTCCTGCCCTACAGCAAGTATTTAAAGATTAGAAATGAACACAAGCTGCAAAATTCAGATCCAGATCAAAACATTCCTGAAATTCTGGACTATTTGGCTCCAGGTTTCGATTTATCATAGAATCAGAGAAATGTAGGGCTGAAAGGGACCTCGAGAAGACATCAAGTCCAGCCCCCTGCATTGAGGTAGGACCAAGTAAACCTAGACCAACTCTCACAGGTGTTTGTCTAACCTGTTCTTAAAAACCTCCAAGGATGAGGATTCCACACCCTCCCTTGGAAGCCTATTCCAAAGTTTATCTAACTTTATGGTTAGAACATTTTTCCTAATATCTAACCTAAATCTCCTTTGATGCAGATTAAGCCCATTACCTCCTGTTCTATCTCCAGTGGCCATGGAGAATAATTGATCACTGTCCCCTTTATAACAACCCTTACCATAGTTGAAGACTGTTATCAGGTCCCCGCTCAGTCTTCTTTTCTGAAGACTAAACATGCCCAGTTTTTTTTTTAACTTCCTCAAAGGTCAGGTTTTCTAAGCCTTTTGTCAATTTTTGCTGCTGGCCTGTCTCTGATTCAAATCCAAACTTTTTTGAAGTTCAGGATTATTTAGATTCTGAAATGTGGAGTGGGTCCATCAAGATATTTTGAGCAATCAAAAAGGAAGTGTGTTCCTGGGGCACAAGAAGGACTTGGGTATAGTAGATTTGAAAAAGTAAAGTCAAAGAGTTCCTTTCCTCTCAATAGCTGTTTGTCAATGTTTGTGGCTTCCACCCATATTTATCTGAGTCCAGCTGATCTCATTAACAGTCTGGTGAGAAGTCTGCCCTGAAATGGGCAGAATAGCTAAACCATGGGGAAGTATTTGGAACGTACAGTAATTTGTACTTTGGGTCTTATGTTGTACCTCATATGGTGTAACTAAAACACATATTTTGCGCAGTGAAATACTTCATAGACATGCCCTGTTGAGATGGGCATTTCATATGTTACACACAGGGCCGGCGCTTCCATTTAGGTGACCTAGGTGGTCGCCTAGGGCACCAGGATTTGGGGGGGGCGGCATTTTGCCGCTCTCGGCGGCAATTCGGTGGCGGGGGGTCCTTCCACGCTCTGCGTCTTCGGCAGCAATTCTGCGGCAGGTCCTTCCCTTGCTCCGGGACCCGCCGCCGAAGTGCCCCGAAGACCAGGAGCGCGGAAGGACCCCCCTGCCGCAGAATTGACGACGACGACCGGGAGCGCGGAAGGACCCCCGCCTAGGGCGCCAAAAACCTTGGCGCCGCTCCTGGTTTCACAGCAAACCAGATTCACACATAGGTCATGTGACTTTTGTCCTCTTACCCTTGAGAGGACTGTGTTGTGGTTTCCATTTCTGATTATTCAACTGAATTACTAGTCTTGTGATAAACTGCAGATATTAACTGCTAAATGTAGACTAGATGGTCTAAACTTTCATTTTATACCCTTTTGTTTCTTTGCATGTTACACCTTGCAAACATTTTAAGCGGCAAAATAGCAAAATTTTGCCACTTGAATGCAAAGTGCCAATTGGAGAAGTAAAAGGACAGAATAAAGATGTCAGCTGCTATGCTTCTTTCCCTAATCACATCAGGAGGCAGTGTAACTACAGCAAAAAGTCTTATTAGTGATAGTGCCATATAGAGCGGAAAGGGGAATGGTAAGGACATTCATATGCACACACCATTTAGCCCCCTTAGTTTTCTTCCACAAAAGACCTGCAAAACTGGGCTATGTTTGAAAAGGAGTTGGGCCGAGAGGGTGGATGGAGAGGAGTCATGAAAAAGCTAAGCTACGTGACAGATATTTGGTGAAGCTTTGGTCTATACTTTGGGGGGATGCAGGCGGGTGAGTGTGTACATGCGTGTACATATACACACAGAGTATAGGTCAAAATCTTAACCAACAAAATTTACTATGTACTCTGTGACTTCTCTCAGTGGAAATTCACACCTGATATAAGTGGGTGGAAATCACAGGGTCACATTCTAGAAGGAAAATACTGTTCACTTTTGTCCTTTTGTTCCTGCAGAGGTCTGTGATCAGTTTGTTCTTTGCATTGATTTTATGCTGGAGGGAAATGTAAAGGCCTTAACATTATGGGCATGTTTATTAGATAGGGTCACTGTACTCCTTAGTTGATACTTTGTAATTGTAAGATGATTTGTTTCAAAAAGAGTGCTCAGGCCAAGATTTTCAGAAGTGACAGATGGCTTGGGATGCCCCAAACATTTTAAGGGGGCCTAATTTTCAGAAAGTGCTAAGCACCTACCCTCTGAAAATCTGGCCACTTTAAAGTGTCAGAAGTTAGTACCTATAATTATTCATCACTTTTTTGAAAAACTTGGGCTTTTTATATTTAGCATCTCAAAGGACAACAGTGGTTAGACCAGGGGTCGGCAACCTGCAGCATGTATCCCATCGGGGTAATCCACTGGCAGGCCGTGAGACATTTTGTTTACGTTGACCCTCCCCAGGCACGGCCCCTGCAGCTCCCAGTGGCCGCGATTCGCTGTTCCCGGCCAATGGGAGCTGCGGGGGGCCATGTCTGCGGACGGTCAACGTAAACAAAATGTCTCGCGGCCCGCCAGCGGATTACCCCGATGGGCCGCATGCCGAAGGTTGCCAACCCCTGGGTTAGACCTTTTTCCAAGTATTATCCGAATGTTTTTAGTTGTTGGTTTTTTGGTTTTGGGGTGGTGTTTTTTTTTAACATGCATCTCTAGTTTTTCACCTTGAAAGTTAGAGTTTGACAATGATGCCTTGATTTAATTTCATTTTTGTGGTGCTGTGTCAAAATGTATTCCTTTAATTAGAACATTTTAAATGATCTTATATTATTTAGTAACCTTGTATTTTTGCTACAAGGAGCTGAGGGGTAATTTACTAATTCCTGCAATTTTAGCTCCCTCTTTTGCATTGTACAGTACTTGGTTCTTCAGCTATAATTTATTTCTTTGGACAATTGTGGAAAATAAGGCTGAAAGGAAAAAGAGAAGTTTATAAATAGCACGTTAAACATTTGTGCCTTTCACTGTAGAGTGTGTGCTATATAATATGGACATTTAATTGTAAGAAGTATGCATTTTAATTACGCTGTATGATGAGGTTTTTTATAACTAGGTTTAAGCTCCAGTTGTACCATAGTTCTAATAATATGTTGGATTCCTATTGTAGCTTTCTTCAGAAGATCTGAAAAGTTGTTTTACAATTAATTACTGACGAGTCGCAGTTCTTTGGAGGTCGATGGCATTAATTCAGTTTACACATAGATAAAATGAGGTCAAGTGACTTGCCTAAAATCTTTCAGCAAGTGTGCGGTAGAGCTAGGAATCCTGACTCTTAGTCCCTTTGCTCTAATTAAATGATTATTTTAGACTCAAGTGCTAAGAATGATGGCCTGAGCCATAGAGTGAGCACAAAATGTATAATGCATGTCCTCTGTTACATTACACTTCAACTTTTCAACCTCTCCTCCATCTTTAGGACCAGACAGAATACAAAACCTTCACTGCCGGCCACAAAACTCTACTGCCATTGCATGTTCCTGGACCCCGCCTGACTCTGACTTCGATGGATATAGCATTGAATGCAAAAAAATGGACACTGGAGAAGTTGAGTTTTCCAAAAGGATAGAGAAAGAAAGATCTTTGCAAAATATCATGATGCTAGTACCTCACAAGAGATACTTGGTGTCCATCAAAGTGCAGTCTGCAGACATGACTAGTGAGGTAGTTGAAGACAGCACCATCACTATGATAGACCGTAAGTCCTTGATGTACCAAATACATAGGTACAGTGGCATGGAGGGAGAAGGTGAACAGGGATAATCTATCATCTGGCTGGTTAGTCAGCAGACTTTTTGACCTCCAGACCTGCCTGTTGTGTCACACCATCCACCAAAATGTGTGACCAGTGACCAAAATGGGGAACACCTGTGTTTAGTTGCATGCTGTGCCAGATTATAAGGCACTTAAACTATTAAACTTGCTTTAAAGGATGTTTTATCACTGTGTGAATCATATTGTAAAACTGGTTTATTTGACTCATGCAGTGAGAACAAACTTAAAAACAATTGTTATAATCTGTCAGTCGTGGCACAACATACAGCCTACAACTGCCCCTTTGTTCTCCTCCAGGCTTGCCTCTTTGCTACCCCCTGGCCCTTTCCTCTCACCAAATGCCATCGCCAAGTCAAAATAGTGGGAAGCTACCTAGAGCCTTCAGGAAGTTGGGGCAGTGGCTCTTCTTCAGGCTTTACTCCCTCTTCTCTCAGATGATGAGCTTGCCTCAGGCAGTGGAGATGAAGGAGGAGCACTGCTCTGCAGAGTCCTCCCATACTCTCCTGTGGCTCCTCCCTTGGGCTACAGATGGGTGGCAAATGGCAGCTTGCAGCTTCTCAACAACATACACAAGGAGGGAGGTACTGCCAGCCAGTTGTGGCAATCCATGGGTCACCTCCATTCTGGGTGGTACAGCATGACAGGGAGCCTTAATTACCCCCAAGGCCAAATGTTCCATGAAGTATAGTTGATGGATGAAGTATAGTGTGATTGAGAGGTCTGGTCACCAGTCCCCCCTTGGCTGTGTAAAGCCAAGGAGAACTACAGAGTCCAGTCACTAAAAAAATCCCTCTGTGATGGGGTATACAAATCCTACACTGGGCAACAAGGAGTTAATGAGCTAATGGGGACTCAGCTGAGAGATGTCAGAATTGGCGGGAGGAACTTAAAAGGGAGAAACCCAGTTCAGTTGATGACAGATCAGGGAGGAGAGCAGATCTTGGAAAAAGGGATGGCTGAATGTAGGAGCCCTATTGGGCAGCCACTGCCCAATGGCCCCTCTCTGAAGGAAGGGAGAACCTGATGCTGACTCACCTTGAAAGGAGACTATTCCTCTCTGTGTGTTGGTGAACTTGGATTAGGGCCACAGCCTGATGAGTGCCCTCTGAAGGAAGAGAGCCTTAACCCAGCTTTGGGACCATTCATTTGGGTCAATTCCCCTTTCTTCTGTTCATTGAAAACCCTGGAAGGGGCAGGCTATCTGGGGCCTAGCCAGTGGGCTGGGCCTCTTAGGACTGGGAGTGGGAAAACCACCCAGACATTCCAGAGCTGTGACCCCAATGAGTGCTGGGGCCCTGCCCAGAGCCTGGGAAAAAAGAGCGTGGTAACACCCACCCTTCACATGAATTGCAAACAAGCACTGTCTCTTCTCTACTACAAGAGATGCTATGAGTTCAGATAAAATCAGAGCTAACCTGAGCAGCACCAGAAACAGCAACAGAACTTCTTCGAAGGCTTAACTGTTCTCCATTATTTTCATTTTTAGACATCTCTGCACTATCAGGTTCTGGTTGACCCTGGAAGCAGGACTGTCTAAATACCACGAGGGAGCCAGCTCTCCCAAGAATTCCAGACTTGTCTTACAGATCGAAGATATCTGGCTAGGCTTCAAATAAGCATGTGAACTATTGGTTCCTTATCCACACTGAAACCCTTTAAATTTTGGCCACGACTATTAAACAGTAGATACTGACACAGTATATGTGGCTGTATAGGTTATTGAAAACATTTAGCTGCGATCTCTATTACAGTGCCGTAGTGTTCCATTGGGAGGCTTGCATCAGATGTGCTTTATTTCCCCCTCCCTCTCTTTCCTTTTCCGTTTAGTTCCTGATGTATCACTGTTCAACGTATAGCTTGTTTAGACATATGGCTGATACAAATGCCAGTTCCCTATGGAAGCAGTACTGTAAATCTGATATCAGATCATCCATGTGTAAATTATTTGTTTAATTGATTCCGTGTTGTGTATTGTTCCTTGGATATTGTTTATTGTTCCACTTGGTGTGAGAGGGGGAAATCTAGCTGTTTAAAAGCAAATTTCTATCTGCAGCCTCAATGGTCTCAAAGTACCTGGATTGAACCCACCTCTGAAAATGCTATTTTAGCGGCTATAATTTAAGACTGTGTGGATTTAATGAGACTTTAATGCAATCCTGGGCAGCTTCTGCAAGAAATCCTACTGTAAGGAGCTGCCTCTGTCATTATGTTTAAAACACTGCTGGTCTGTTACATCTTCTGGCCGCTTCTCTGCTGAAGAGGGATACACTTTGTGACTGCAAAGAGCATAATATGAGAGACATTGGGTCTAAATGGTTGAGTTTTGTTGAGATTTGCACCTCACTTGTTGTTATTATGTAATTAAAAATATATAGATGGTGATGTACTTTATTTCCCCCTCCCACTCTCTTCTTTCCCAGGCCCCCCTCCTCCACCTCTCCACATCCGAGTGAACAAAAAGGATGCACTCATTACCAAATCTTCCATCAACTTTACTTTCAACTGCAGCTGGTTCAGTGACACCAATGGAGCTGTGAAATACTTTACTGTGGTTGTGAGAGAGGCCGATGGTAAGTTTTCATTAATTAATAGGTTTCTTTCTGTAACCCATATTAACACAAGGAGGGTATTTGTCCTCATCTACTGGCCAGATTTCAGAAGAGGTGTATGGATCTGCTTCTGCATCCAAGCCAATGAACCTGGTCCTTTAACTCAGCAGGGAGAAGCTTTTAGATCCAGAGGTCCAGTCTCCACTGGCACCATAGTTAAGGACAGAGTTATACTTCATTCTCTGGGATGTTACCATCCACCTGTTTGGACAGTTTCCTTACTTAGAAGATGAGAGAACTCAAAGCGAATGTCTCGGAGAATAGAAATGGGACAGACTGTCTTGCTATGCACTGATTCAATAATGCAGCTTAGACACTAACTTGAAGCAGGTAGGAGTGTGTCTCAGCTTCAGTTTCTGTTGCCTTCAGTGTTGCCCGATAAGTCGTTATTAGAAAACAAAGGTAGCTTACAGTCTGAATAAAATGATTCATGTTGTTTATTTCATGAGGCAAATTGCTCTCACATACACCAGTGTAAATCGAAGCAGAAAATGTCCCCATAGAGTGCATATGTATTTCCTTCCTTGTGCTGTCCTGTAGAGAAGAAGAGTAGCTTTGCAGTTAAAGCCCTAAACTAGGACTCAGGAGATCCGAGTTTAATTCTTGACATTGCCACAAGCTCCCTTTGTGACCTTGGGTAAGTCACTTAATCATTCTGTGCCTCTGTTCCCATGTAAAAATAATCCTTTTTTTCTCCCACCCTGTGTCGTTCTTGTCTAGTCAGAGTGTAAGCTCTTTGGGGGCAAGGACTGTTTCTCACTATATATTGGTACAGCGCCTAGCACAGCTGACCCTCTTAGGCACTATCATAAATAATAAAACATCAGGATTCATTTCTGAGGACTACAATCGTTTCCTATTGCAACTATCCTCTGTACCCACTGGCTACTTTTTTTTAACCCCCTGTGGAAGGAGGCAGATGGCAGGGGTGGGGGTGGAGGGCAGAATTATGCAGCAGAAGTGATTCACACAACCTTCTCAAGGCAACAGAACCTCCCTGTTCATACTGTTCTAGAATGGGATCTAGAAGAGAGAGAGCAAACTGCCCTGAGTTATCTAGCCAGGCAAGCCAGCATCGATCCAAAAATGTCCCCATAGACCAACATGCAGTGTGGGTTCAAATAGAAGACAGTGTGCCTGGAACACACTGAGCTAGGCTCAGTCCAAAAATACTAAGGGTATGTCTATGTTGGAGCTGGAGGTGTAATTCCCAGCTCAGGCAGATATACACATGCTAGCTCTGATTGATATAGCACACTAACAAGTGGAGCAAATGGTGGTTCCCATCTGACACCCTATGTGCAGCCGCGGCTCTGCTGTTATTTTCAGCACACTAGATTGATCAGAGCTGGCATGGGCATGTCTACCTCCAGCTGCTGTGGAGACATACCATAAGACTTGAATTTAAGGAATTGTGCCACAAGTCAGCAGTGTGTGGAGCATCACTCACTTAAGAAAAGCGCAGATTATTTCTTTAGGACACTCAGCAATTTGAGTCTGTAGAGGTCTCTGTAAAGGTGGCTTTCATGTGGCTTAACCGTTTTGAAGACGGTATAGCACAGTCTTTATCAGACTGTAAGAAGCTTTTTAAACCACAGCTCCAGGTTGCTTTGAAACACATAATTTCCTATCTGTAGGAATTTGCTGTTTGCTGTAGGAATCTGCTGTATTCTGCTTCTTCTCCTGGGGATCAGATTGCCACACCAGACGAGCTGTTGTTTGTAAAGATAACATAGCTACTAATGACCCCTGCAGTTAAGGTTAATAATAACAATTCGTATATAGTGTGTTTCTTCCATAGACCTTTAAGTGAGTTACAAAAGAAGGTAATTTGGCAGATGGGAAAACGGAGGCTCAGAGGGAAGTGACTTGCCTATGGTCATACGACAGTTTAGGGTCAGGCTAGAAATAGATCCCAGGTAGCTAACTCCCAGTCCCATGCTCTATTCACTAGACCATGCTACCTCCCAGACAAAGTACAGAAGTTTGTCAAGTGTTAAATATGTCTATTGATGCCCTGGGCCTAAGATATTTACTGCACGAATAGCACGAGAGCTGTGGCATATGATGTGCAATTTTTTTTTTACCATTTTTTTTTCCTAGGCAGTGAAGAGCTGAAGCCAGATCAGCAGCACCCGTTACCTTCCTACATGGAATACAAACATAACAATTCCATACGTGTCTATCAGACAAACTATTTCGCAAGCAAATGTGCTGAAAACCTTGACAGCAACTATAAGAGCTTTGACATTAAGCTTGGAGCTGAGATGGAAAGTCTGGGAGGAAAATGTGATCCCAATCAGCAGAAATTCTGTGACGGACCACTGAAGCCAAGGACTGCCTACAGGTTAGATTTATTGTGGTAATTGTGCTGCGTGAGATGTGCTGTATTATTAGGTACTATGCTATCTCGATGCCTGATGTACTTGAGCTGCCATAGATTAATAACCTGTGTTACATAGTGTTCTCTGTGTTGTATTGTGCAATTTATAAAAGCTTTGTCCCTGCCCCATCTCATAGGTAATATATAAACAATTCCTTCACCAGCCTGGGAATGCTACAATTCATTATGTGCAAAACTCCGTGCAGTGAAAAGGCCTCTTTTATCTCTTTTACTTTGATGGAGAACTTTGCTACCGTTGCTAATTTCTCTGTGGAGAGACTTAAGGGCTGGATCACCAGCTGAGTCAGGGGAGCATTCGGGACAGCTAAAAGGGGGGGGAGCAGGAGATGCAAAGGTAGTTTTGTGTTCCTCTAATTCTGTGGACAGGCTGCACCAGGCCAATCTGCTGGTGCAGATTAGAGCAACCCAAAGTCTATTCTACCCTGTGCCAGCTTCCAACAGACTCAGGAAGTCTGTATAGCAGCTGAGGCTCACCAGGACAAAGGGAAGATTTAGCCACAGTCGGGCGTGGTGTGGGAGCTGCTAGAGCACGTGTACACCTCCTGTTGAGTCCTCTACACTGGCATGAACCTCCAAGGGCTGAATCCAGTTACCTTAAGGCCACTTTGCACCTATGGCACAGCAGAAAGCAGCTGTGTGACCCAGCATCTAGGCCTTAGATTTTAGCCAAAAACTAGAGTATTTGAAGTAATATCCCCAAACAATTATGATTTGTATTTCAGACAAACTGGATAACATGTATGTTTATTTAGAAGCTGCAGCTTCACATTAAATGTAATTACTTTTCCCTGCAGCATTAAATCAAGCTTAGCTACTAAATGTGGACTATTAGAAACTTGATGGGGCAGTTGTGCAATTGAAGTGAAAGCAGCTTTCAAGTGGGCTCTAGCTGGGTTCAGTGGAAATTATGCCCACTTATCCCTTCTCAGAATGAGACCTACTGTGAGTAAGGATTTCTACCTCTTAACTTCTTTGATTCTAAATTCTATCAGCTGGTCAGCAGGAACCTCCACCACAGGTTACCAAAGCCACAATGAGAGCTGAGTGACTAGATCAACAAACCATTCACAGACACTCATTTCAGCTTTTTAATGAATTTGCTTGGACTTCATTTGAGCTCCTTTTGCTTTCTGTGAATGCTCTTAGAAATGAGTTTGCTGAGAGGAAAAGTCATGGAGTTAAACAGTGAATTTCAATTGAATGTTGCAGAATTTTTGATTTTGTTCATTGTGCATGTCTGTATCAGAAACCTACTTAAGAACTATGTTCATCCAGTCAAAGAACGGACACCATGTGTCCAATCAAATCAATGTGTTCATGTGAACGGATTTGTTGATTGATTTTCAGTGACAAATTTTTGGCAATCAGGAGCTTGTGAAAATAGCAAAGACCTAAAGCCAACAAAGACACCGCTCACTGTGATTAGTCTGTCCAGCTCATGGGACTACTTTCATGATCCCCAGTAGCCTAAGGTAACAAAGCCCCAATCCTGAAAACATTTACGCACATAAGTAGTCCATTTACAGGACTAATATTAGGAGAGATGGAAGTAGGTCCAGAATATGACTATTCACATGCAAAGGTGTGTGCAGGATCAGGAGCATAAAATGTAATCCAAATCCAAGTCCCCATATGATAGTATTGAGGGCAGTTAACATATCCATAGATCAGCTAGTCAGCAGTTTTTTTGGCTTACTGCAGCCCTATACAAAGAACACGCTGCGATATATAAGCCTTCCTGCTGATCACACTTAGGCAGAATTTTATTTCCTCAAGTTTAATATGTTGTAAGTGTCATCTAGTATCTAGTCCTTTTATTTTCCCCACATATTGTTGAGCAAAAGATACTAAAAAATGGAATGAACTGTTGAGATGCTAAAAATATTGGCTTTGAAACTCTCACTAAAGCAGAAGCTGAACAACAAAAGGTATAACAATAACAGTAGTTAAAAGACACAGGAAATGTACTTAGTAAATTTTGTTAGGAAGCCCTGTTTTGTGATTTTGCTATTTCTGTGTTAACCTTATTTTTCTCCTATTTGATACCAACTCCCAAACAGATCTAATAAACCCTTCTGCTTTTTCAGGATCAGTATCCGAGCTTTCACCCAGCTCTTTAGTGAAGACCTGAGGGAATTCACTGAGCCACTCTTCTCAGATACATTTTTCTCTTTACCAATCACTACTGAGTCAGGTGACTTTCTCCTTTATTCTCTACTAACTGTACCAGTTACATGGGTATCACACCCATTGGTGTTGGAGTGGGTAGGAGAGTGCAGCAAGGACTTTGTTGCTGAACTGAGGCTGGGTCTACACTACAGCCGGGGTCCGACCTAAGATACGCAACTTCAGCTACGTGAATACCGTAGCTGAAGTTGCGTATTTTAGGTCGGCTTACCTGGCGGTGAGGACGCGGGAAAGTCAACCGCTGCCGCGCTGCCGCCGACTCCGCTGCCGCCTCTTGCCGAGGTGGATTTCCGGAGTCGACGGCAGAGCGATCAGGGATCGATTTTACCGCGTCTTCACTAGATGCGGTAAGTCGATCCCCGATAGACCGATTGCTACCCGCCGGATCGGCGGGTAGTGAAGACAGAGCCTGAGTTACTTTGAGATTCAGCTCTCCGCCAGTTAATATTTGGTATTCAGCACTGTCGGTTAAAACAATAGCTGTGATGCTTCCCCTTCCATCCATGATTTCCTTCAGAAATATAAAGCTTCCTACAGATTATAGGTGTTCGCTTTAAAAGGGAGCGAGTGAGCAAGCAAGAGAGTGAGGACTGTGCAGCATCCTGTGGGATAGAAATAATACGTAGGGCTAGATTCTCCAGTCTGCTTTCTGCCACTCAAGCTGCTCAAAGTGGACAGAAATGGCTAGTGGAAATGTCTCTTGGTGCAGGGGAGCTCTCTTCTGGTGTAAAACTGGCAGAGATGATCTAACCACCTCCTGCACCAGCTGTCCCATGTGTCCAGGGTGTCGGGGAGATGTCAGAGGTGGGAGGGAGGTGTGGCGGAACTATGCTGATCCTTCACAGTGTAAGCTCACCTAGGGACTTTATGCCAGAGTTAGACCTGCTCCTCAGCAACTCTTAACTTATGCCGTGGCCAAGCAGCACAGGATCTGGGAGCCACAACCAGCCCCCTATGTTCCCCCATCTCGGCTATGGTGGAGCAATAAGCCCGTAGGTTATAAATTGTTTGGGAAGGAACACATTGCCCAATAGAGGTGGGGTCCCTGACTGAGGGTCTTTAGTCACTGCTACAATACAAACAATAAATAATAACACAGCCCCTTGATACAAGGCTCTCAATACACTTTTCAAACACTGACTAAGCCTCAAAAACCCTTGAATCCAGGCAACAGTTACTTTCTGGATGTGAGAATGAAATGGGTTTGTCATCCAGTATAAATGGTCTCCAAATGGGACTGACCCAGTGAATTATCCTAGACTCAGTTTGAAAAATCCAGTAATTACTGTAGCCTGGGGAGGAGACCTGAACTCCTGGAAAATCTTGCTGTTTCTTTCACTCCCTAATTCTATGGAAGGAGAGAACTTTTTTCTCTTCTACCTGTTTCTTGCCTACCTGATGTACAGTGTAAGTTCTTGAAAAACTAAGGAAGTAATATCAAAGCCCAGTCCTCCAAATACATATGCAGTTGACATTCCTTTGTATTTATTTCAGTGTCTTTAACTGATAACATTGTATGTATCTAATTCCTTTGCTCTTTGTGTGTGTGTATCTATCTTAGAGCCCATGTTTGGAGTTATAGAAGGCGTGAGTGCTGGTTTGTTTCTCATTGTGATGGTGGTGGCTGTCACTGCTTTATTTGTCTACAAACAAAAAATTAGGTAAGTAGAAACTCCCTTTTTTAAATTTTTGTTGCACAAGGTCTGATGAAATTTGATTTTCCATCTGAGACACTGAGGAAGGAGTAAAATTGGATGAAAACTTTAAATTGTATTTAGGAAAGCAAAAACTTCATTCCATTTCCCTCACCATTTGTACAAATTAATTATTGAACTAAGAAGCTCCATATTATCCTTGATTTAAGGAACAGGATTTCCACTGATTAATAGGAGTTGCATCATCAAGGCTGCAGTGTGACCTTTGGCTCTTAGTAGGGCTGGTCAACATATTTTCACTGGAGCAGTTTTCTGTCAGAAAATGTGGCTTCATTGAAACCTTTCATGAGAACTTCTTGATTTCAATGACATTTTTGATGGGAAAACTTTGAAATGATTCATTTTGACCCTCTCATTTTGGAAACATTGAAATATTTTCTTTCAATAATGTCAAAAAGTTTAGTTTTGACTTTATTGTTCCATTTCATTTTGCACTGACTTTTATTCTATAATATTAATTTTATATCATATATATATATATAATTTTAATTTAAATATATATAAATATTAAATATAATATTTGACATAAAATGATAATTTTACCTTATTGAAACAAACATTTAACAGTATTGAAATGAAAATTTTTGATATTTCTGAGTCAAAAAAGTTTGGAATTTCTATTCTGTGGGAAATTTTGAAAATGCAACATTTCGCCTGGAGTTGGAATGGAATGTTTCTTTAAAATGTTGTGAATTGTTTTCCAACCAGCTCTAATTCTTAGTCTGCATGAAATTATTCTCTAGCAGTTTCTTCTAGACACTTAAGCCCAAATTCAATGCAGATGTCTAGATGCTGACCATGGAAAAAAGCATGTGCACTTGTGTGAAAACTTGCATTTGTTTGTGCATACAGACAAGTACATGCCTACATATCTGTATACATACACCGCTACCATGAGTAAAATGCAGGTTTTGCATTCACAATAGGTGTATACATTTTCTCCTGGCTGCTACTTAGGTACCTGCATTTGAAAATATGTCCCTTATCCTCTAATTTATTTTTGCTCTGTGTAGTTTGAATGTAAATCATATGAAGTTCATGTTTTCTGAACTGTATTGTGATTTCTTTGTTATGAGCTCTGTTCAATGGGTCAGTGAACGTTGGTATATTTTTCTGAGTCATATACAGTAGGTAAATATTTATTTCACTTACAAGAGAGGTTTCTGAGGGAACAAATGGTGATCAGAGGTGGAGAGACCATGTGTGTGGTTTAGTGGAACATAGGAATGTAGGACTGCAAGGGATCTCCTGAGTCACTGAGTCCAGATCCCAGCTATTGCAGGCACCCCATCATATAATCCCATTCATAAATTTATCAAGCTCCATCTTAAAACTAGTTTGGTTGTTTGCCCCCACAACTCCTAGTGGGAGGCTGTTCCAGCGTCTCACTCCTCTGATGGTTAGAAACCTTCTAATTTCCAGCCTGAATTTGTTCATGGCCAGTAAACACCAGGAAGGGAGAAGAGCTATTTAACTAATGGACAATGTTGGCACAAGAACAGATGGGTGTAAACTGGCCATGAATAGTGGAATGAGCACAGAATGAATTCCCAAAACTCCCCAAATCTATCCAAGTGCTGCCACTGACTACTGCTCTGATCCTTCACAAGTCCCAAATGGCCTGATTTTCAGAGGTGCTGAGCACCCACAACACTTGAAGCCAGTGGGAGCTGCAGGCACTCTGCACTTCTGAAAAGTGCAGCAGTAACCTGTTCCCCATCCGCACATGGAACTAGGGATAATACCTACCTCACAGGGATGTTCTGCAGATCGGTTGGTTAGGCCTTATCCTGCCATAGGTCCAGGGCCGGTGGAAGGATGTTTCGCGCACTAGGCGAAACTTCCACCTTGCGCCCCCCCC
>NW_020664419.1:60120522-60186933 GCF_002925995.2 Terrapene triunguis | reverse complement strand
ACTCATCCCTGCCCCCCCCTTGCTGCAGGCGGCCCTCCCCGCGCTCTACTGCCCCAGCTCCCTCCGCCTAAATGCTGGCGGCGACCTGGGCGGCCGAAGATCTGGCCGCCGCGGTCGCTGCTGCAGAAAATGGCGCTCCCCCAAATCCTAGTGCCCTAGGCGACCACCTAGGTCGCCTAAATGGTTGCACCAGCCCTGCATAGGACACCCGTTAGGACTGACTGGAAAACGAGAATTCCATGTCAGCAGAAATATTGAGGATTTGATTTTTTTTTTTTTTCTTTAGGGGTTGGAACAAAACCAAGACCTTTCTAAATTTTTTAAGGGAGAAAAAAAAACAGAGTGGGAGATTCAGACTAGAGACTTGAACCTGGGTCTCTGACATACCAGGTGAGCACGCTGGCTAGTGAGAGAGAGAAGCACCCACCCAGTCTATTGGTTATGCTGGGGTGGGTGCTTCTCTCTCTCACTGGAAATTCCCTCCTGGACCTGAGAAACGTTCCCCAAAAAAGGTTTTCCATGAAAAGTTTCAGTTTTGACAAATCAGCATGTCAGTTAAAAAATTCCTGACTAGCTCTAATACCCACTTTAGTGGTAGTTTGGGCTGTGTCTCTTATGGTAAAAGCAGCCTGTTATTGTTTTACATCATTTTTTCTATATATGATATAATATTATTATCCTATTGCAGCAAACTAAGGTACAGGAAAACTGTGCAGCTGCAAAGATCCACTTCAGAGCCGCAAATGAAACAGCCATCTCTTTTTATTCCTTTTCTTTATTTCCTGCCACAAGATACTTTCGTTGCCCAACTCACGTTGACATTTGAACATAGCACTACAACCAAAGTAAGAATAGCTTCCTTTGTATTGCAGTAATGGCCATGAACGACCTACAGCAAGGCTGAGCGTTCGCAGGGACAGGCCGTTGTCCGTCCATCTGAACTTGGGGCAGAGAGGGTAATCTCAAAGTTTGTTTCTAAGAGAAAACTGTTTTAACATGGCATCATAGATGAAACAGTCTCTCCGGTCACTCACTGACAAGTTGTTTCTTTTTCTTTTGAAATTATTTCTAGGAGCCGGAGAATTTCCAGGTAAAAGCAAATATTTCTTCATTTAAAACATCTTCCTTTGTAATGAATTAGATGAATAATGTCCTTGTTCTGTCCTGGGGTAACTTTGTTTTTTGTCTTGTTTTCTTCTGTCGAATGTTTTAGTCCAATAAAGATAAATCAGTTTGAAGGGCACTTCACCAAACTCCAAGCAGATTCCAACTACCTCCTGTCCAAGGAATATGAGGTACGAATCCAATCCAGTCAAACCATTTCTTTATTGAACCAACTGGTTGGGTGCTAACTCTGGCTCACTAACCCTTCAGCCCCAGAGACATGCATTCCCAGGTCTTCTTCACACAAGTGAAAATGAATTTGACAGTCTCAGCTTAGACCCTGTTTGTCCTGCTGCCAAAACCACAACTTAATTAGGCTCAGCTTGATCCAGCTGGCAGCCTCCATTCATCAAAGGCCCAGCACAGGACCACCAGGATGTGCTGAGGGTCAGGACTGAGTTGTGTGAGCAGAGTGTGACAAATCGTGAACAGTGCCTACCAGCAGTGTGCCTGGCTCAAGCCAATGCCACCAGTTCTCTAATTTGAGTCTAATAAAAATCATTTTCTTTCCTTAGCCTTGCATGCTGTACATTCCGTGTTGTAGCATCCTTTGATTATTTTCACCTCGCATTCATTTCGGCCTTTTGCAGGACTTAAAAGATGTGGGTCGAAACCAATCGTGTGACATAGCGCTTTTGCCGGAGAACAGAGGGAAAAATCGATACAATAATATATTGCCCTGTAAGTTTTATATTTGGGTATATAATATTACATCACACCAGCTATTTTTCACTTCTTTTCAGGATGGGATCGGGCATGTAGCATATCCCTGTCCTTGTTTCGCCTTGTCAGAGATGAAATAGCATTGCCAAGCCAAGCCTTGGTGCTTTGATGCTGTCGGTGTATGGCCATGAGCGGCTTTAAAACAGCAGCTCCCATGAAATTTCACTTCCCACCAGAGGTGTAATGACTAGTGCTCATTCTGTTTATAAAAGGCTTCAGCTGTTCTAGCCTTTCAGCGGTTCTGTCAGGGTGGATAGTAGGAATAATAGAAACCTTGTCACGTGTGTTATGTGTGATCAGCAACTGGGCTACGTGCTCCCTGGTCATTCAGATATAGTCAGTTCAAACCTGTCTAGTGGCCACAAATCACTTATTTGACATCGATAGGTGACAGTCGCTTCCTTCAGAGTTAATAATGAGCCTGCAGTAGCACAGTGCCCCCAGCATGGCACAAGGGGATAATCCTGAAGGAGTCCTCTTTCATACAAGACAAAGCTCCTGACCGTACGTGGCACATGAGAATGGGGACAGCCCTGGGGAATGCCTATTGGAGGTAATTAGCCTACCTTAAATAGCCCTCTGCAATTTCAATGGGCTATGGTAGCATTCAGCTTAATTTCTTGCCATGTAGCATTGCCATGTGCCGTGGTTAGTTGCCATGTTTTATCCAGAGGTGGCTGTATTTCAGTAGTGGTGATGGGATCCCTCCATGGGTATGTCTGACTGCAGCTTGGAGGGTGCTTCCCAGCTCAGATAGACAGACATATGGTAGCTTGTGCACTTAAAATAGCAGTGTAGCTGGGGGTAGCATGAGCGGTGGCTCAGGCTACCCACCCACGTACATACCCAGTAGGTCTGGGAGGGTTTGTATTTGTAGCACGCTAGCTCAAGCAGAGTTACACTGTCTACCCGTGCTGGGAAGTACCCACCCAACTGCCGTGTAGAAGTACCCAAAGTGTGTATGGCGCTCTGGTACCTTTATGTCTCAGTCTGCCCTGGACGGGCAACTCTGCAGCCAGAGACTCAGGAGGAATGCTGTCTTGCTCAGTCACCCAGAATTTTCCCAGGGGACTGCACAGTGAAGTGGGGACACTGCTGTTCTGTCAAGGGGAAGACTGTATGCTGTCCTCCATGCATAGCTGGCCCTGCCTTCAGAGGTAAAGAGGGATGCAGCCATAGTCCCACCATTACCTTAACTCCCTACCTTTTTCAAGTAGCTGGCATCCACCAGAGCACAACCAGGGAAGAGGCTTGTGCTCTACAATGGGATTGTGCTCACCTATGGAAAAATGGGGTGAAGTCTCCCTGGGCTAAATCCACAAAGGTACTTAGGCATTGCAGTGCCTAACCACTAGGTGCCCTGCCCAGCCCTTCATTCTGAGTTAGACATTTAGGCTCCCCATCAATGCATGAGGGGAGGTAGGCACCCAACACAGGGATCCTGTGAAACCATCAGTGTCATGCAAAAGGAAGGAGACAGGACTAAGGGCCCAGATTCACAAAGGTACTTAGGCATCTGCTCCCATTGGTCTGGGCCATTACTTACCTGACAGGCCAGAGGGAGGCACCTCCCTCCACTCAGAATTCTCCACCATGAATCCTCTCCTGACATTAGACACCTGAGCTGGGTAAGCCCATGCCCTAGCAGATGAAACCCAGACCATTCTCCTGAAAGACAAGAGACCTACCCCACTGTAGCCAATAGCCCTGTGTTTATAGCACTCACTTGGAATGTGGGAGACCTGTTTTCAAATCTCCACTCAGATTTGAAACCAGGACTTGAACCCACAAGTCCCACATCTAAGGAGAGTCCCTAGCCGACAGGGCGTTGTGTATTGTGGGTGGATCTCTCTCAGTCTCTCCCGTTGGAGCTTTCCACTTAGTATAAATAATTGGAGGAGGGACTTAAACCTGGATTTCCTGCATCCCAAGTGAATACTCTGGCCACTACGCTCGGGGACAGACGCTCACACTCTCGTTTGTGTGGTGGCTGATCCTGAAGGTGTGCCCCAACATCTCTGGGGTCAGGCCCCACACGTGAGATTGGTGGGAAACCACTAGTTTGAGAATCCTGCTTTGGAGCTTCAGCTTGAGCAACAGTTCTGAGCAGTTCGTTAGCTGTGGGTTGGTATCAGCTGTTAGGCAGCTTTGCACATGCCCACCATCGGAAACGTAGACACTTACCGGGGTAGGCAGGAGCTTAGCAGTAGTTTTGAGCATGCCGGTGGCACCTACATTGTGGACTGAGGTGCCGAACGAGGCAATTACGTGCCTATGGACCTTTGCGGTTCTAGCTCCTTGCATACAATCTCGTTATCGGCCGCAACGTGCCTTGGAACCCCCCTGGTGAAAGGTGTTGTACAAATGTGGGTGGCTATCATTTGCAAACAAACCTTCCAACTCTGACCGTGAAAGTGCAGTTGGTATTTTAACATGGGCACATTTCCATTTATGTGAAAGGGATGAAAAATCAAGACCTAGGCATAAACCTCTTGTAATACATTTCTTCACAGATGATTCATCGAGAGTCAAGCTTTCCAACGTAGATGATGATCCTTGCTCAGATTATATTAATGCAAGCTACATACCAGTAAGTGGCTCAGTGGTGTTTTTTATAGTCCTTGTCTCTCCAATGATAATTTCACCTTCCTATGAAACTTAACATGTAGCTAGATTCTTAGGGCTCCCTCCTTTCATATGTTCACTGGTTTTAACTAAAAGTCTGAGAACTGTTTTTGTGTGTGTGCTGAAAGGCCATGTCTGATTGCCATATAGTTAACTGAGACTGATTCAGTCAGCTCTTAAAACCTCTTCCCTGGATTGCTATAGTCATATAAGATTGTTGTTATAATTGGCCAAAGACAACTTCTGAAAGGTCACTGTTTTTATACAATTTCTGCAAGAAGCACAGCTATCACTGAGATCATACTTCCGGACTTGTATTGCATCCTGAAAGTGTTTGCACCATGTATTATGGTAAAATTGGCTGAGATTACAATTGTGCCCTTTGCCAGGGAATTATGATTGATAACAGCAGAGCCCTAACGATCCAGATTTCAATCCAGAGCTCAGTTAATTAACGGCAAACAGCAAAACAAAACAAAAAAAACAGTGGTTCAAAATGCCTAGGGCAGTGCTGAACACAATAGAAAGATGAAAAATCTCTGACTAATTCTAATAAATACCTTCCAGCAATATTTAAATACACTGGCACTTTCTCTTCCTCCTCCCTGCTCCCACCAGCCTTCTGCTTCCAGAGTTTAGGGCGTCCTTTAGTTTTCAAGCTGTGGCTGCAGTGAAGATGCTGATGTCACAACAGTGGTGGTTTGTTTGCAGTTGCTATAAGGTCTGTTTCTCTGGCATTATAGAAACTAACTGGAATTTCCTGAATTCGTAGGGCAATAATTTTCGCAGGGAATACATTGCGACTCAGGGCCCTTTGCCTGGCACCAAAGATGATTTCTGGAAGATGGCATGGGAACAGAATGTTCACAATATTGTCATGGTAACCCAGTGTGTCGAGAAGGGCCGAGTGAGTAGCGAGGTTTCTTGCTTATTCATTACTATTTTTAAATTTTGTATTTATTATTTGTATGACACTAACACCCACAGACATCAGCTGAGATCAAAGTCCCATTATGCTAGGCAGTGACACGTAGTAAGAGACAATGCCTGCCCCTACGAGCTTAGAACCAGGTTTTTGAAGCTATTTAGGCACCTAAATCTCTTTTGGTTGCAGTAGGAGTCAGGTGCCTGCATGCCTTTAAACATCTGGCCCTTGTGGCCTAAATAGACAAGACAGAAAAAGGATACGTGGGGAAGCAGAGGCACAAAGAGGTGAAGTGACTAATCCAAGGTCACACACAGTGGGTCAGTGAGAGAGCTAAGAATAGAACCCACTGCACAATGTACAAAGGGTTGAGATATGGGAGGACAACGGTGGAAATCAATAAAGATCATGAGATAAGCACCATGCATTGCATGTACTTCATGGTCTATTTATTTAAGGTTAGTATATTACAATTATGAAACTTCTCTGGGCCTTACACTTACTTATTGCACTGTCCATGACAACCTCATAAAACTTATAGTGCTGTAATCAGAATATGAGCCACCATAAAAACATCTTCTATGTATGGTACAGAGCAAGTGACTAAACTGGGAAAACCGTAAATATTCTTTCCTTCCCTGATGCCCCCATATAGACACACACAGGTAATGGTTACATCCAAGTCCATTGCATTTGTTTTGTTTTTTTAAAAAAGCCAGAGCAGCCTCCCTGCATTCCCAATCACTCTTTAAACCAGAGATTGAATTGGGGGGAAGCATGGGAAGTAGTGATCCACGCTCCATCTTCTTGAGTTGTCAAGACAAGACTCTACTCACAGCTGATCTTCTTAATATGATCATCCCTCCTCTTTTCATGTGCTTTGATCAAAAGTAAAATAGTTAACAATGTTGACATTTAAATTGCAAACATTAGGCTTTATAATTAAGATACCCTTGTCATGAATAAGACAATGCATGCTTCTTTCAGAGCTGTTGTTTCAGGCTGTCTTCAGACTAAGGTAGATATCACTAAATTGGTTCATACTCTGATCATGTATGGTTGTAAGGTTGTCTTTAGCAACTAAAGATGTAAGGTAAGCGTGTAAGGTGTAAGGTTGTCTTTAGCAAATAAAAGAGCTAGAGACTTATTTTTTTTTTTTTTTAAATAAAAGGTTAGATTCTAGCACACTCCAGGAAAAAGTACTGGTTCACCGAATCAGCCCAGATCAACCTCTGCTTTAAATATAGTCTAAAGAGTGCAAGCAATCATAACTGTATGTAGAAATGCTTTTTGCTGTTTAGGCCCTGACGTAGCAAAGTACTTAAGCAATGCCTAACTCAATGGGACCTCTTGCATACTTAGTTAAGCACGTGTTTAGGTCCTTTGTTGATTACATGTGTATATGGATTATTTTAGCTGCCTTAATTGTCCATCTACTGATGCATGACTGCTTCTTGCCTCCCTGGAAGCGGGGACAGTTAGGAACCCTGTGCAAAAATTGAGCAGATAAGTTGTTTAAATATGACAAGTTGGCTCCAGCTGTTGTTATTATTGAAACACTCTTTTCTTTGTCCATACAGGTGAAGTGCGATCATTACTGGCCCCTGGACCAGGATTCCTTGTATTACGGAGACCTGATAGTTGAGATGCTGTCTGAGTCAGTGCTTCCGGAATGGACAATAAGGGAGTTTAAAATTTGTAGTGTATGTTTATTTATTTTATTGTATTTTTTAAAAATCTGTTAGGAAAACTTAGAATGGTTAAACTTCACACATCCTGATTGCTCTCCAGTGACCTACTCCCTAGTGGCAGCTGTAACAGAACATGATGTTCGTTACAAAGACGTGGTGTGTTAGAACATCTGCCTCTTAACTGTTCTGATTATCCACATTTCTGTGATCTGACAGGAAGAGCAGCTTGACTCAAAGAGGCTCATTCGTCACTTTCATTACACAGTATGGCCAGACCATGGAGTTCCAGAGACCACCCAGTCCCTGATCCAATTTGTAAGAACTGTAAGGGATTATATCAACAGGACTCCGGACACCGGACCAACCATTCTGCACTGCAGGTATAAATGAAAGCAGGATGTCATTGGTTCAGGAGTTTTATCAAATATATTTAAAAGATCTCTAATGTTGGTGTCTGTCGGGGGTAACTTTTGCTTAAATTTCTATAGAACAGCCCCAGGCTTTAATCGAGAGACTATGGGCTAGGTGGTCCAGAGCAGTGTTTGACACACATGCCCTCATCCTGGGAGATGCGGGGTGCCCAACTAGTGGCAGTGAATAACAGTTCTTAGGAGGTCCTGCCTCCAGGTAGGACCACTAGAGCACTGTCCCTGACACACCTGCTATTCCAGGGGGACCCTCAGCTGCTGCCTTCTGGCAGATTTTTAAGACTCCTTTGCACTGCTGGCTCTGGCCCAAAGTCTCATTACCCCTTTTTAATTAAGAAAAAGTGTAACTAGGGGTAAATCTGAGCTGCAAACGTGTGTCCAGATCTTCATAGATGTTTAAGGCAGAAGGGACCATTGTGACCATCTAATCTGACCTCCTGCATAACACAGGCCAAAGAACCTCACCCAAAAATGTGAAGCTTTGTAGGTTAACTACAACATTTGGGTCCTTATTCAGGGTCATAGTCTGAATCTGCTGGTTCATCTCTAGAAAGAAAACAGCTTGAAAGGCTCCTTACAAACAGATTTGGATATATTGAACTGTCAGCCTAACTTAATCCATAGTGACGAACAGGAGATATCACAATTAGTTCTTCTGTGACTCCAAACGAAAAATCTAGCTCCACTGTAAACTATTCCCATCTGAAATCCTAGAGCTGCCACTTGTATAGTGCAGTTAACCCAAAGACCATGATGGATCTATAGCAATGCAAATCTGATCCTTGCCTGAGTGAAATGTAAAGATGGCGAGAGCTTTAACCCAGTGGGTTTGTATTTCCCATCTCTTTTCAGTGCTGGTGTTGGTAGGACAGGCACATTCATTGCACTGGATCGAATCCTTCAGCAACTAGACTCTAAGGACTCAGTGGATATTTATGGAGCAGTGCATGATCTAAGACTTCACAGGGTTCACATGGTTCAGACAGAGGTAAGCTTTGGATATGGCACAGAACGGCACATCTTCATCATTCATATACTAATAATAGTTTGAACACAGAGAGTGTTTCATCTGAGGATCTCAAAGCACTTCACAACTGTTCATAAATTAGGCCTTGTGGCACCACTGTAAGATAGTTAACAGATACTGTATAGGGTGACCAGATGAGAGGAAGAAAATATCGGGACACATGGGGCGGGGGGTGTCCGCCGGCGGAGCAAAAAAAAAAAGCCAAGTGCTGCCGGCAGAGCGAAATATCGGGACAAATTGCGTCCCAACCAAAGATCGGTCAGGACGCGGGACAAACACCTAAATATCGGGACGGTCCCGATTTTATCGTGACGTCTGGTCACCCTAGTACTGTAGCACTTAGAACCTGATCTAATTCCTGCTGAAGCTAGTGGGATTTTTTTCCATTGCCTTCCATGGAGCTGCATCAGGCCCTTACATATCAAGTTCTATTCACATCTTAGAAATAGGGATCACTTCACCCACCACTGAACTGCAGTCATCCCCATGAATGTAATGCAGCAGACCTTTAACAGCACATTGCACTGGAGTTACTGAGTTATATAAATATATTGGGGGAAGGAACATAAGCATTTAAGTACATTGGAGATGGGCACTAAGATGGATAGCTAGGCGGACATAAAGGGAGAAAACTATGGAGGATGGAGAAAATTACTCAAGTGTTTATTATTTTAAAACTGTAGCACTCTGACCTTGCAGCTGTGTGGTGTCCTTGTACTTACTGGGCTGACGTGTCCATCTTTCATTATGCTATTGGGAAGAAAGATCAATCTTTTCCTAACGCATTATACAGAAGGGACTGAATCTATACTGTTAGCACAGGATAAGCAGGTCTTTTATGCTTTTAAAAGTGCAGGAAAATCACTTTCAGAGAATGGTGGCTTAACACTTAGGGACTAATTTAATAACAGATAGTAATGGAGGCAGCTTGTACATTGTCTCTGTGGAACGTGATAATAGAGAAATTGGAGCGGGTTTACTGGGCTGTGCAACCTGATACCAGTGTAGCTTTTTGTTGCAATTTGGAGGTTATGTTATGTGTGGCTAAGTTTGCTGATGTCTGCAAAAGCCGCACATGGGCATGAGGAGACATGAATTTCATTTCAAGGCTATCTTAATCACTGAAGAGCTCTAGTTAGTACAAAGTCAGAGTTTCCCAGACCTGGTTGTGGATCCTCGGTGTCGGCCTGGCAGAAAGTCCCAATCAGATGCCATACCCAGGTAAAATGTCTGACAGGAGTGTGGAGAACTCATATACTATGCTGTGGAAACAACCCACCACAGCTACCACCACCTCTTCCATCTTATCCCGAACCCTTGCAGTGATGGCTCGAGTCCCACCTGAGCTCCTGGAGTAGACAGGCTCAATACTGCAAACTGTGAGAATCCCCAGAACAATCCCGGGGTAAAATCGTAGCAAAAATGAAAACTGAATTGAGCACAG
The DNA here is from genome assembly GCF_002925995.2 of Terrapene triunguis. NCBI lineage: Eukaryota > Metazoa > Chordata > Testudines > Emydidae > Terrapene > Terrapene triunguis. Next base: position 60,176,906 of record NW_020664419.1, on the reverse strand, counting down.
ATTAATATTCTGATCCCTTCCATTCCCAGTCTAGGGAGCGCATCCAGCACAGAAAGAAGTTCTAACAAACCTTTTATAAATGATTTTCTCCTTCTCTTGGTGCTTCTCCCTTTATTGAGGGTATCCCATAATTCTGGGGTGGAGGTAACTACTACAAGGGTTGTGTTTAGTAAACTATTTTGGGAAGTGCTGGAGTTCCAGGCTCCACTGAACCTGAGGTATCTGGCATGAACCAGATTCATGACTCATGGCTTCATTAGAAGAACTTCCAAAATCCACTTCTGTATTTGTGTAAAAAGAAGGTTTTATTTTCACCTATTAATTTGGGAGAGCCCAGGATGGGGAAGGTGGGCAGATGGAAGTGGTCACTCTATTATTTATATTGAAGTAGCACCTTGGCGGGGCGGCAAGTTTGTATAATTCTTGGTGGTGCCCAGAATGGGTCCAAGTCCTGTCCCCCGCCCCACCCCCAACACCTGCCTTGTAAGCCGATATATATTTTTTAAAATAATGTAAAAATGGACTGGAAACAGTAAGCGTTTAACAGTTTCCCTATATTGCACTATGTGGGGGTGGGTGGGGGGGATGAGGGCTCTGGCTGGGGATGAAGGGTTTGGGATGTGGGAAGGGCTCAAGGCTAGGGCAGAGGGTTGAGGTGCGAGGGGGTGAGGGCTCTGGCTGGGGGTGCAGGCTCTGGGGTGGGGGTGGGGCTGGGGATGAGGAGTTTGGGGTGCAGTCAGGCTACCCCGGGGCTGGGGCCAGAGAGGAGGACTCCACAGTCCCCCCCCGCAACCTGCTCCCCGCTGGCAGCAGTGAGCTCTGGGGGAGGGGGACCTCTCTCTCCCCCCGGCAGCACACTCACCCGGCACCATCAGTGCACCTGCTCCTAGGGACTGGGCTCCTCTCAGGTCCAGGAAGCCCCCTCGCCTCCCCTGTGGTGGCTGCCGGGGAGGGGGAGGGGGAGGGGAGGGCTGCCATCACGTGTGTGCCTCTTCCCCTCCTCCTCAGCCGCCGCCTCAGTCTGCTGCTGGTGCCGCTCCCTTTTGTAGCCAGCAGCGGCTGGCGAGAGAGCACAGAGCGGAGCAGCAGGGCAGCCGCCCACTGCCCAGGGTGCAGGCAGGGACACTCCAGGGGAGGCACGCATGGGGCCAGGGGAGAGACCCAACCCCGAACATTGGTAGAGCTGAGCCCCCATGCCCTGGATTTGCTGGAGCACGGGCACCATGGGCCCATATAACTTGCCGCCCCTGCACCTCAGCGCCCCAGTCATGGAGCAGGGTCCCATTGTGCTTCACAATGTACGGACCCAGAATGAAAAGACAGCCCCTGCATGAGACATAGATTGTAAACTCCAGACAAGAGACCACAGGAGAGCACAAGGAAACAATGAAATAATATTGGTTAGCATGATAGGGAGCAGTCTCCACAGCTGCCTAACTGGCAGGGAATCACTGCTCCATTTCACTCACAGCAAGAGCCCTTAGCAGTATCTGCTAACTGAAGATGCTGTGCCCTGGCCAGATTTCCACTGAATAGGTGGGTGGGGTGCAGAATTCTGTTCCCTGGAGACAGCAGCCTTATGTGCATGACAGCAGGTTTCATAATTTTCCCAGAGAGAGGACAGTAGAGAAAAAAGTATAGAGCAACAATTAAACTTGTTATGCAAATGAAGAGAAATTGTTGAAAAAAAATTGTATTCCCCGGGGAAATGATGCCTTTAAGGCAAAGTAAAATTAAAAGCAAGAGCCTTAGTATGAGGACGTATTCACTAATGTCTACGGGTCTATGGGTACTATAATATATTTGTCAGGTAATGCTAGTGTTCCTGTGGTCATTGCTCTGAGAGAATAGCCAGGCATGGGGAATTAGCATTTTATGTATAAGCAAAGGCAACCTGGGTAAATAGCAGATCATATCAGTTAGGTCCTGTCCACACTGGTCAAAACAACATCTTAGCTCCTTTCTAGTAAACTATTCAAACACTATCCTTAGAAAGGAGACAACACAGTTCACTTGGCCTACATAGACAAGGGCTAACCTTGCTGGAAAACTAGGGACGTCACAGCCAATATCATAGTCTAATAAACCAGTTTATAGCACATTTAAGTCCTGTCAGCACTGGCAAGGGAAAGAACATAGACTCCTTCTGGTAAAAAACATCCATATTTAAATATAATTTGTTAGAAAAGGATCCCACAGGCTTTCCTTGTCCAGTATAAACAGGGCCTAACTGCACTTCCCTGCCAAGCATGGAAGTAGCCCTGAGCACATCCTACTCTTGTTATCAGGAAGGTAGAAAAACATACTTGACTAGGGCTTACTTCATTATGTCACATGAGGCTTAATGTTTTGCATGGGTAGCAACAGTAAACTGGAAAGCTGCTATAAAGATCAGTTGTGCAGAACCCAGAATGTCCATGTCACAGGAATTTCTGCTATTTCAAAATTTGTTTAGTTCTGAATCAGAATGAAATTAAATAATTCTGCAATTTCCCAGAAAATTTTGGAAAAATTTCAAGTTTTAAGTCAATGGAAACATTTCATTTTTATTTCAATATTTTAATTTTTTCATTATTTTAACAGTATGAAATAAAAGCTATTTCAAAACTAAAAGTCCATTTTGATTTGGAAAAATTAAAACATTTCATTCCAAATTTGTCAAAACAGAACATTTTGACATTTTTTGAAACTTTTTTTTTTAATTTCTTTTTGAAAAAAAATGTTGTTGATATCGACATGCTCCTATAGGAATTTTAGTTTCAACAAAATGCCGTTTTCCAGTGGAAAAAATTTTCATTGGAGAATTTTCCAAACCCGCTCAAATAAAAATCTTATGAAAAAGATCACATTCCCATAACAACTGACATGGCTTTTTATCTCCCTTGGAACAAAGGTGTTGCAAAACACTCCATGTTTTACCATTCAATGGCATCTGAGTGTAAGACCCTCTTACTCCTTTGCAGATTTCACTCATTTCTGACACCTCCCTCCCTCTTTTCTAGTGTCAGTATGTCTATTTACATCAGTGTGTGAGAGACGTGTTAAGAGCAAGAAAGCTACGCAGTGAACAAGAAAATCCCTTGTTTCCAATATATGAAAATGTGAATCCAGAGTATCACAGAGGTAGGTAGGACAAAGTTATTGAATTATAAAGTGTTTCAGATTCACAATTTAATAGCCAGGGACATATTGCATTATCTCTTGCCTGGGTTATTATAACTTCCTGTCAGACTTTCTTTCTCACCTCTGCTCCCTTCCACTCTATCCAAAATGCTGGTGCTACAGTTGTCTTCCTCTCTTGTCACTCTGGCCATCTCATTCTCCTCTCCATTGGCTTCCCCATTAAATCCCAGCTTCACCTCCACACCTACGTCTCTGATCTCATTTCCTCCTACACCACCCACTCACACCTTATACACCTCCCAGTGCCGCCACCTTACTACGCCCTTTAGCTTTCTTTCACACTCTTGCTATCTTACACACTATTAAGATGTCCCCTATGATAGGAACAACCTCCAAGCCTCTCTCCTCCTCATTAAAATTCACTCCACCCAAAAATACTTGCTTCCTCCTTCACTTCACCAACTGTCCGTTCCTGGTTTCCCTTGCATATTCTTACCTCACATCTCACATTTGTCTGGTCCATTTTACTTATAAGCTTGTTGGGAGAGAGAAAATGTTTTATGTTCATGAAACACCATGTGTATTTCCAGTGCAACACAAGTGATTTTTAACAGTAATAAGTGACATTTGCTTTCCACTGTTGATGACCTATCTTCAAAGCCTGGCTCCTTTCCCAAGTGGAAAAGAATTTGGTGATCTGACTCCCACCTCCATATGTGAGAGGCCAAAGACTGAAATAACAGGAGTTGTACAACTCCTGACTGAAGTGTAATGGCGGAGCTGTGAGTGGGAACTTGCTCAGTGCCTCCCTCTTGTCATACCAATCGCTAGACAGTGCTGGTGCTCCGCCACTTCTCCACACACCATATTCATCTGCTAAAGATGAAAATAAAACAGACTGGTGATTTTTCTAATCTGTTTTCCTTGCTTTCAGATGCTGTTTATTCGAGACACTAAGAATGTAACAGACACCTGCTTTTGTGATCAGATCTGTTAACTTTGTGTGAGTGAGTGTGCGTGTGCGTGTGTGTGTTTCATGCACTAGAGAAGTGCCAGACATTTCTATTGAAGCTGTGTATAATTTATTGGTCTGGTGATTTTTTTAAAGATATATAATTTAAGTGTAATAGATATTATTGTATATAATTGTATTTTGGTGTTATGTAAATATGTATTTTTTCTATAATGTTTATATTAATATTAAGCTTCAGATAATACTATTTTTCCATACTAAAGTTTTTAGGAACTTTTCTACATAAACTATTTTAAACTGTGTGTCAAAAAGAACTGCTGAGTTTGGAATAGGTTATGTATTGGCACTTAATATACCAGAAAAATCCATTAAGGATAGCCAGCCTTTTTAGCTGACTCAGTGTTCACAAGATGAAATAAGATACATGTTAGATAAAAGATAGTAGTCCTACATAGGAATTCTAAACTTTAAATTGATTGCTGATTGCTTGTGATTTGATCAGAATGGATGAAATCCACAATGCCAGGGCACTGCAATGTACCATTTACCAAAAGCTCATTAACATCCAAATAAAAAACCGTCCACTTCACTATGAGCAACTGTTTCACTGTAATCTAAATGTTAGTGAAAAAATATTAACATATGTTGCCTTGAAGTTTAATAGAACTCGTCTTTTACTCTGATGGGAGGTCAGATTTAGATTTGACCTGCATGACTACGTAAATGAATGCATACAGCAGCCAAAGACAATAAATAAACTACACATGCTTTCACCCGGACTGACATGCAGAGACTTACTTCTGTGAGGATGCAAAACCTGGCAATTTTTATCACTCTTGAAAACAAAAGTCATTATCAAGAGAGTTTAAAGAGTAGGCTGGGCTGGATAACATCAGTAGAGACCCCCCAGGAATATACAGATTTACAGATGCCAAAGATGGAAACAGTTTTCACAGTAATAGTGGCATTTAAACTGCCATTGCTCTTTATTGGAGATCACTTTTCCCTTGAAGATACTGTAATCTGACCACTCCAATCAATAGCATTTGTTTCTTTGTGTTTATAAAAAAATCACTTTGAATTAACAGGAAAGGGACTGTTCACTATTAAAATATAATGAAAACTTTGTTTAAAGAACAATCCTTTCCAAAGGAGAAAGGAAAGGCTTGGTAGTTCGGCCTGCCTTCCGATCTCCTCCCACACAGGTTATCTGGCGAAAGCTTAGCCTGCCACAAGACAAAACTTAGAATATTTTTGTTGAAAGGAAGGGGCAGAGCTGTTTGGAGGAGAACTTGTTCAAATAAGCCTCTGATGCTGTAAATTCCCTGTTCTTTGGCATGTCAGTACCCCCACTGCAGGCTGTGTGGCCCGTAGAGTTTAATACTGTCCTAGCCAGCACTTCAGGAGAGCCCCAGCTGTGAGGAGAAAACAGCTCCTGTTCCACAGTATTAAAATAAAATCATGTATTAGGGTTGAGAAGAAGGAACCGAGCCCCAGGTTCCAAGAAGAGAGAAGGACATAGGCCTTTTTTTTGCATCTCTGCATGCTGGGGCTAGTCCCTCCCTGCTGCAGAAATACCCATGAAGGTGACAATGGAAGAGCAGAGGAAAACACCAAGGCTGCCCTTGCAGAATTTTCCTCAAATTTTCCACTCAGTGGAGTGGGTGCATTTGGCCAACACAGAACAAGCAGGGATTTCTACTCAGAAACACTGCAGGTCACCCAAATTCCGCTAGATAGACAGGACCATCCCTACAGTCCCTGTGCCTTTCCACTCACTCTGGCATCCCCTACTCCTTACCAGACACCCTTCCTGCAGCTGCTCCAGAGACCTCCCTTTATACAAGGTTTCACAGCTGCTCAAAAGCTTTAGGCTGCTTTAACTGTTTGGACAATTTTGTGTGACAATGACTTTGATTCCCTGGCCTGTGGACCCCTTGCGCCACAGGTGAACCCCCAGACAAATAGAGTTTAGCCATAAAGCAAGTGCGTGTGCGCGCACACACGCACACTCTCACTCACTCTCTTGCTCTCACTTACTTTATCCATAAAGCCACCACTAGCCTTCTTTGTGTGCGCTGGACTCCATCCTCATCTACTTCCCTGCTTTTTGCAGCAGTGACTGAAGCATGAGGTTAGTTACCATCAGTACAATTACACTTTGAAGGAATATCAAATGTACCCTATACATTATTCCTCACTAGCTAGTACCATGTCATTTTTTTCTGCTAAGGAACTGAAACCTGTTCAATAGTGTACGCTTGGCGGGCACGAGTCAATGATTGTAAATGGTATATATATGTAGTTCATGGTTTTCAAAAGCCTACAAAGCATATTCCTCTTTTTAAAGTTGTTTTCCCGCCGCTATGCCGTCAACGTGCACAGATCAGCAGCCAAAACATGATGTCCTAGCCAAAGCCTGTTTTCATCATTTCTTTATGCTAACAGTACCTCTAGGTCATGAACTTTTTCCTCCCGTCATTTAATAAAATGATGAGCAGCCCTTAACACTCGCATACAGTGCTCTTGAACAGCTTCCCATTTCTCCCTAGATATGTGACATTGCACACACCACACACACACACAGTATGACTGGTTCTGCGTGCTAGCTAATAAGCTGACATATTCATATGGAGCCAGTATAACTATACTGAGAACAAATAAATGGCAGAAGCGCTGTAATATTTTTGGTGCAAGCCACCAGTTAGTATAATTAATTATATTTATTGTGCCTTGAAGTAGAATGCCAGAACCGATAGGGAACTGTTAAAGCAAAAAGGCTGGACTATAAGGAACTGCAGTACTGAAGAAAGACAGCTGTTAAGGAAAATAATCCTCAACTGAAGATTTGTATATACTGTATGGCTAAGAATCCCCTTCTTGATGGTTTCCAATTGTAAGGTTAAAAAGCAACACTCAATGTTGTTAACCCTTGAGCTAGGATTTGCACAGTTGGGGCCCAAGCTTGTAAATCCCTCTCCCCCCCTTCCTCCCCCCACATGTGACTAGTCCAATTAATGGCAATGGGACTATTTACATGAGCAATGACACGTACGTACATCATCATTTGCAGGACTGGGCCCTTCGTTAACCATTTTTTTGATTGACAGGTATTTAATAACAATTGTGATGAATTGTTTTAGTCTGTGCAATACCAATGCAAGGCCTACTACCTATTTTAGCAAAAACTTTCATATAACATAGCTAGCGATTTAGAGAAGAGGTTTGTTTTTTTTAAATTACAACTAGGTCATTGAAATAAATGATTGCAATAGACACACTGTGAAGATGTCATGAAAGTGCAACTTTATAAATTATATCTGCTGCTATAGTTATTTATATGGCTTAAATGTGCTTGATAAATGCCTGCCAAAAAAAGTACTCCTTAGGCCGCTACATAAAGAATTTCCCTTCAGCTGTAGTGCCCATAAAAACCTAAGAGCGGCTTTGTGTTCAGCTTACATAGTATGCCATGGAGTTGATGCTGTGCCTTGGAAAGCAAAGCGCTGCAACAATAGACAGCAACGTGAGACCAAGCACAATTCAAAGTTACTATTCCTAAACGGTGGCAATGGCCTGAGAGTTATCATCTGGGAAAAGGGGGGGGGGGGGGGTGATCTGCGGTGACTTGTCCAAGAGCCATAGATTGTAGCTACTCATGTGTAATACTGAGGTATGGCTTACAGCAACTGCATGTCTTTGTACACAATGCACTAGCCATAACTAGCATGGCTCGCAATTGCATACAATTAGTTGCCTGTCTGGCAATGCTTCAAGGACATTCAGTTGTGTGAATAGGCTGAAGCATAAGATGACAGTCATTTTTGTTGATGACCCTGTGCTCAGCTTCAGCCTTCTGAGCATTGTATTCTGGGTCCCATTGTCCCTGGAGGGTGCATCTCTGAATTAAAGATGAGGTTGCACTAGCAGGCTCCCTGTGGCCCTGTGCCCATCCGCTTTCTAGCTGGTGTAGTGACACTCCTGTGGCACCACGCTGCACAAAGTAAAAGCAGCTTATTACTCATGACCTAGCAGATCAATGAACTAGATAAGATTGGTCTTGTTGAATGACTGTAGCAGAAAATACTTATGACTATGGACTAGTGTGGAACTGTGGTATAGAGTATCAGTAATGCTGGGTGAGTAATTTGCAGGTTGGCTTTTTTTTGTTTTGTTTCATTTGAAAGCTAAAACCATATAGTAAGTCAAGTCAAGTAGCTGACTGTAGAGTGTCCTCAAATGGCACACTAGTTTACATTGCTAAACAATTTTTTTTGTCATAAATTCTGTGCCTGGGTGAAGTTTCAGAAAAATGGCTGCAGAAAATATTCCATTTTCATATGCTATATAATTATTCATATTTGTGGTTCTAACAAACACTAGGTGAGCACAGAACTATGCTACTATTGTTTATTTATGTATTTGTTACATATACTTTTATATTTTTAACTCCAGTCTACAAAGCAAATATATTTGAGTGTATTTTACACATCGTTCATGAATAAAACAGTTCATTTAAATTCATGTCCTCGTCTTCTATTTGACGGCTTTTGCATGATGGATTTGTGTTGTCCTGCTGTTTAGGGAAAAGGTCATAAGTGAGTTTGATTTTTTAAATGAGACAGTCTTCAGAGAACATTAAATTCATCAAAGACTGTTGCCTTAAATTTTTTCTGCTCGACTGTGCGCGAGCGAGAGAAGTACATACACCATACGCATTGAGTGGTGCTTGCTTTTTCCTCCCAAATACTTTTCTCTTGGCCGTTAGTAACCAGTGTGCAAATCTCTTATCCAAAGGGCATTTTTTCAGCTGTAGTGTAGCTCAGGTGCTTGAGCTCCTGCTCTTTCATAGACGTGCCACAAGGCACCGGTACCAATTAGGACAGATCCTCAGCTCATGTAAATGGGCATCACTTCATTGACTGCAGTGGAGCAACATAAGTTTACACCAAGTTTTGAACCAGGCTAGTTAACAACTAGCTTTTTTGCCTTTAACGACATTATTTTGCTTGCAGGCCTAATATTACTAAGTAAGTCAAACAAGTATTTTAGCTGTGTTGGCCTGTATTTGCAATTTGCTGTTAAGAACAGGCCATTCTGTTTATTTGAAGGGAATAGTGACATTTGGCTACCATTTGGTATTCACCAATGCCGCTAAAGCTACTGCTACACGCGAAGCAGGGGGTGTGATTTCCTGCTTTCATAGGGAGACCTGTACTCGCTCTCATTGAGCTAGTTCACTAAAAATAGCAGTGTGGCCACACTAGCATTGGCAGCGGCTTCATGAGCTAGCGGCCCCCATGTACAAACCCACCTGGATCCCCCATGGGCATGCAGTCATGGGGGCTAGCCCAGGCCGCCGCTATCTGTGCTACTGCAGCTAAACATCTATTTTAACAGTGAGCGTTAGCGTGAGCATGTCTGCGTGAGATCGGAGTTGCACTCCCTCTCCCCAGCTCCAAGGGTAGCAGTAGCCATAGGTGATGTGTGGGGAGGCCTAAAAGTCAGCTGGAAGGTCTATGCATGAGATACGGGGCTTACCTCTCAGTCACACTCTCTGCTGAACCACACACATCTACAAACCAGTAGCACGGAGGCACTGGTAAAAGGCACTCTGTTCCATAGCTTGGCAAACGTCACTAATGTAGCAGAAAGGAATAAAGCTTAATCTTGCTCTAGATCAATGGGTCTCAACCTATTAATCATTGTGGGCTGCAGGTTGAGAGCCACCGCCCCCTCTCCCCTCCCCCACAACCCTCCTTCTACATACACTGCTATGCCCTGTGCCCCTAGCCCAGAGACCCCTCCACAGAGTGGGGCCAGACGTGGTCCCTGGTGGCAAGGCCGGGCAGCAGGGACCCGGACCCTGTTGTGTGAGGCTGGACGGCAGCCCCAACCCAACCTCAACCCCCGCCGTGCAGGGCCTGCCAGCAGCCCCAACCGTGAACCTTGCCGCTAACCCCGACCCCTGCCATGTGGGACCGGCTGGCAGCCCCGACCCTGGCTCTTGCTTTGCAGGGTCAGGCAGCCAGGGCCGGCTCCAGGCATCAGCCCACCAAGCATGTGCTTGGGGAGGCGCCTGGAGGGGGGGCGGCGCGGCGGGGCGCTCCGGCCCGAGAGCGGGGCCGCGACTGGGCTCGCCGCCCTCCCCGCGGCGCTCCGGCCGCTGGGGAGAGCGGAGCCGCGGCGGGCTCGCCGCCCTCTCCCTGGCGCTCCGGCTGGTCGGGGATTGCGGGCCCGCGGCCGGGCTCGGCGCCCTCCCCTGCCGTGCTTGGGGGGCGGAGGGGCGGGTGGCTTTTTTGCCTAGCGCGGCAAAAAACCCAGAGCCGTCCCTGCAGGCAGCAGCCCCGACTTGGATGCTGGTGTGTGGGGGCTGGGCTGTAGCTCCGACCCCGGACCCCACCGCATAGCAGCCCCGCCCCTGGACCCCACCACCCTTTAGCACACAGCAGGGCTGCTCTAGATCCCTGTTGGAAAAAGACGCAGCAGGACTATATTATTTTGTTTCTGGACTTTAAAAATGTAGGTTTCGCAGGACAGGGCAACTACAGAGAAAATATTACCAAAATCCAATGCAAGCCCCAGAGCACGGTCATATTAGCTTTTTATAGAGATAGGATGGAGCACTTTCTAGCCTGGGCATCACACCTGGCTGCTTGCTAGGTGGCCTGTTTCTCATCCCTGTGCTGCGCTACTCGGCCTGTGTCTAGGTTGGTCATTTTTTCCTTCGTAGTCATTGTCATCTATGGCAGCTGGTGCACCAAACCTAGGCAGAGCCATGACTGTCTTGCTCTTCTTCATGGCAAAGGCAATATGTCAGTGAAGAGCGTCAGATGTTACTAATGTAGGGTGACCAGACGTCCCGATATTTCGCAGCATTCTGTTTCTTTTATGTTTTTTTGCTCCGCCGGCAACCTCCCCCCCCATGTGTGTCCCGATATTTTCTTCCTCTCATCTGGTCACCCTATACTAATGAAGTCTTTATAATGCCCTCATTTAAAGTACATCTACATACTTTAACTCATGGAAAAACCCTTTCAGTTCCAGTGAACAATGCCACCCCCGCCCCATAGCCCTGTGGCTAGAGTGCCCATCAATGAGATGCAAGCCCTCCATTCAAATCCTAAGTCTGGCTGAGGTGGAACGGGGCCTTGCACGAAGGGCTTCCAGCTGAGTGCACTAACCATTGGGCTAGATGATAACCTGGGTTGGAGGTGAGCTTTCTCATTTTGCCTGTTGACGATAGTTCACTTTCTATAAAATACTCAAATAGGCATTGGGCCAAGGCAGATGAACTGAATATCCCAGCATAGGTGCTGGAATTAGGGGTGCTTCCGCCACCTCCTCCCGCCCCCCCCCCGCTTCACGAGGTTTCCATCATGTACAGGGTTTACAATTTGGTTCAATGGCTCACAGCACCCCCGCTGTACGAATTGTTCCAGCACCCCGTAGCCCAGTGCTTAGGGCACTTACCCAGGAGGTGAGCAACATGGCTTCAAGCCCCTTGCTCCAGCTCAGGCAGAGTAGGGTCTTGAACCCACCGATGACTCAGGGCTTTCTGCTTGGCCTGCCATGTGGGAGGGGAGGGGAAGGGAAGGGCCCCCGCCCCAGCACACTTGGCCCCTGTACCTGGCAGATGGGCCCAGGCTGGAAGGTCACTTCTCGCACCTGTGCAGAGTGGCTGCCTGAGAGCCAGGCTGGAGAGGCGGCCACAGGCCTACCCCACCTGGGCCAGGCTGCAGGGGACAGGCTGAGCGAATCAGAGTCTCTCCCCCCCCCCCCCCCCCGCCCTTTTTCGGGCCCGTTTGGCCCCCCCCCCGGGGGGGGGGGGGGGGGGGGGGGGGGGCGTGAGCCGCTGCCCCAGCAGAGCTCTCTCTCTCAGGCAGCTGCTGTGCCGCACAGAGCAGCGACCTGGAGCGGCCAGCTTCGGCCGCTTGAGAAGGCACCCCATCCTGCTCCCCGCCCAGGCCCAGCTGCCAGGGAGAATGGCCCAACGTGCTCGGGGAGGCACAGCAGGAGAAAGACAGAGCCCCCTTCACCCCCTGCAGGTAACATAAGAGCATGGCAGCCCCAGGCTGGGTGTGGCGGGGAGGTGGGGGTCGCTGGGCAGAGGAGACGTGGGGTGGTCACACATCTTCCTGTTCGATTGTGCCCATCTCTCCCCCCACCCCACTAGTGGGGGGCACAAGTTGTCTATGTTTGAACCTGTCGCCCCCATATTCAAGGGCAGTGTTCTAACCATGGGCTATTAGGTATAAGGGGGGAGGGCTCTTCCTCTATAGGGCATGATCTAGTGGAGATGCTCTGAGCAGGGCCTCATTGGGCCCTTCAGGGGTTTACCTAGCTGTAGGTGCCTGCTGGATTGTGTGTGAGCTAGGCAGGTGTCAAGATTCAGGCAGTGGGGTGCACATACCCACTCAGAAATTTAAGCGCCTGGGGTATTTGACTGACAGCGACGTAGGCACCTACCAAGGTGGACACCAGCTTATCAGGGGTTTTGAGGCTCTACATTTTGGATTTAGATGCCTAAATCCCAGCATAGATAGAGCTCTTAGCCCTTATGTGTAGGGTTAGTGAGCCCACTGTGCCTTCAGTCACAGCCCCACACCCAAACAATTACCCACTCCAGAATCCCTCCATCTTCTCCCAGGTGCGATGGCTCTGTGCTCTGAAGAACATAGGAGCTCCGCGTGCTGTCGTTCTGCAGCCTGCCCCTCCCTGCACAGTAGAATTACAGTAGCTAAACACCAAGCTGTTTAAGGGATTTACTCAACTTTGCATGAGAAATCTGTGGCTGACCTCAGGTAACCAGACAGCAAGTGTGAAAAATGGGGACGTGGGTAATAGACGCCTATATATGACAAAGCCCGACTATCAGGATTGTCCCTACAAAGTCAGGACAGCTGGTCAGTCGCTGACACAGGAATTGAACCTAGTTTCCCTGCAGCCTAGTCCACACTAGCCTAGCTACTTGGCCATCCTTCCTACCCACTTGCAGCTGGTAAGCATCAAAGATTTTCAACAGATGTGGGAGCAGTGCAAGACTATGAAGGCTCAAAAAAGTGAGCTAGTTGTTAGGAAGACCCCGCCTGCAGGAGGAGAGCAATGAAAGGAAACAAAAATGGATGGGTTTAAGAGCGAGCCAGTATGAGAGACTATCCGAAAAGGAGCGAGTGGAGAATGCATATGGCTGATATTTCAGTTGCATTTGCTTGCATTTTCACAGAGCTGGGGGCTGTGATGTAGGGCTACAATAGCAGAATTCACTTTGAAATTTTTAATAGATTAAAAATATGAAGATCTTCTGAAGAGCTTTTATAAACAGATGCCGGGGAAGCAGCATTGGGCCCTGTGGCAAAACACCCATTGACTTTAATGGGAACAGGATTGTGGCCAGAAAAAGCAATATGGTTTTATTTCCTATCCTACTGCGAGTAGAGAAATATGAAAAGAGCAAGGGGGTTAGTAGCAATACAGAGGGGAAAGCCAACGCCTTCCTGAAGAAAAACACATATCATATACTGTGTAGTAATGGTACCAGAATACATCTCAGTGTAAGCTGAGCTATACCGTAGAAGTAATTACTAACAACTAATTAAATGCAGAAAAATAAAATAAAGTTTCTCAAATGCCGCACACTGCTCAGGAAGGAAAATGTAATGCAAATAAGAGAGAGAGACAAACAAGTTCACATGTTAATTGGGGGCATTTTAATTGCCTGTCACAGTGATTTCACTACTGTTATTTTAGACTAAGTAAAAATGAAGAAACACAGAGGTAACAAAGAATGTTATTCAATGTAGAAAGCATCAAACAACATGAGAGAATATGGGCTCAAGATGTGATAAATGCAACCAGCCAGTTAGCTTACCACTGTATCTGAAAGATGCCTGGAGTCAAAAGAAAGAAAAAGATTTTTTGAGTATCAGACGTTTAGCGAATGAGCTAACAGAAATTGAATCCATGCAAGGAAGGTTGGGGAGAACTAAAAATATCGAAGCAGATGTTGAGTTCTCTCAACTCCCCTTGACTTTTAAATGAGAATTGAGGATGTGCAGCATTTCTCAACATCTGGCCAAACTTGGCGGGAACAATATTCACTCTTTACAGTGTTGGAAACAGCAATAGGAAGAGTAGAAAACCCATCACAGCCTTGTTTTAACAAGTTCTTAAACATGTGAGTATTTCCATTTGCCTCAGTGGGACGAGGCTTAAATGCCTTGTTGAATCAGGGACCACATGAGGAAAAGTGCAACAATCAGGAAATTTTGGGCCTAATTCTGCCACCTTAGTCATAGTTCAAATACCGCATTTGGAGCTCAGTGAGACTAAAGACAGCCTGTGAACTACAGGGATGCGAGAGGTTAGGCAAGTAAAGGACAACGGGTAAAGCCCCAAAGCACCTCCACAAACAATATTTAAATTGACATTTTGATTGAGCTTTTTTCACCAATCAATACAACATAACAAAACAGTTAAGCTAAGAGCATGAACAATTACAAATAATATGTGACATACAACCCAAGGCCAAGGAGAATGCGTTCTTACTGAAATCTCAGTACTGGCTGTGATTTTGGCATTACCAACAAAACCCCAATGACTATATGCAATTGAGCGCTGATTCTCCTCCCATTGAAGTGAATGGCAAAACTGCCATTGACTTTAGTGGGTGCAGGATCAGGCCCTTAATTGGTAACCAGAAAGTGGGGGAAACTAGTTTTTTTTTCAATAAAAGTCCCCTATTGTATAGAACTACTGTGCACGTACATATTATTATTTGTAGCATGGTAGGCAAGACGGACACAAACAAAGTGGGGAAAGAGATAGAACATACAAGGGTATGATAAATACATGATGACAAATGGACGCAGAAGAGGGGGGGAAACTGTCCCCTTCTGCAAAGAATGAAAATAGTAGATTTTAAAAATAAAAGTAGAATAAAAGAGCAGTGATCTCACATTAATTTGCATGTATTTGCTAGTCAGAATGGTGACTGTGAAGCAGGGAGGAATTACAAGGTATTACATACAAGTGACAATTGGTTATGGAAAGAATACATAGATGTCTTGTGAACTATAAGACAGAACACCACACATGAGAGGCTAAGAAAATTGGGGAAGAACTGGGGAGGCCAAAGGGTGTTGTGAAGTCACGTATGCTCCTCAACCCCAAGCCACACTCTGACACATCTGGGAATCTGATCCAAGATATTTTAAACTGCGGATTAGAAACTATATTTTTGGGAGGACTGGATTGCTCAGAGGATTATAAATGGGCTATGGCCTATTTTGCTGCTAGATCACCAGTTCAAATCCGTTTGCATGCACATCCAAGGGAAGAACTTGACTCGCAGTGTTTTATATATATATGTGTGTGTGTATATATATATATACACACACACACACACACACACACACACAGCAGACAAACATTCCCTTACCTACACCTCCTCATTTTCGTTCCTTCTCTATTACTTAACTGTGTAATTAAATTATGCAACTCAGGAAAGTGTTTTGGAAACCAGATGGTATGCAAGATGCTATACAAAGTAATGTTGTATTTTAAAGTTTTATTGCAGGCCACACTCTCCAATCTGGTTGGTATATGGCCACGGAATGAATTGCTTATTAAAGGCTGCTTGTGTGATAGTTGTCTGCTAGAGAAAATTAATAGCCCTTGAGCCTCCAACTTGATATTCAGAACTGAATAATCAATCACACATTTCACAGAGTACTGTTGCAAATCTTGTTGTGACCGCACAGAACAAGGGTCCAAGCTTGAAGTCGATGCTGACATCCAAGGCATGGCAGATGTCATGACAAAGAGGGAAACTGGTTCTTAAAGCAAGAGATCACTGAGCCAAAGGACAAACCACGTGTAAGTCTGGAAAGCCAGGGAAAGGCCCAGCAAGTGAGGATAAATAATATGAAGTGGGAGAAGCTACAGTACAGCTCTGAAGGTGAGACAGTAAATTCGTGAGCCCTTCCTTGGGTCCTCCATGGGCTTTTAATTTATAAAGCTGAAATTCATTAGGAATAAATTTATAAATATATATTATAACTACTCTTTTATCATTTGTTTTCTTCTGTGCAGAGAGGGACTATAGACCTCTAAATACTGGTACCGTATTGCATACAAAAGCGTCTCCCTTCCCCCACCATTCTAAGCTCTTCTTGACATTAGACTGATTTTCTTTACATTTATGAGCACTGGAATAGTTCCACTGGGGAGAGCAACAGCAGGTGAGCTAGCGTAAACCAGTTGCCCATATCTGTCAGCATTAAAACACCTTGTCAGCTAGACCTAAGCACGAAGATTAAAATGCTAGTGAGCCAGCCAGGCTTCCACCACTGATGGAGCTGCACCAGTGGCAGCACTGGTGGGAAATTAAAGAAAAAAGTCTACCAGATTCACAGCCTAGGAAACGGACCCGTTGCTGACATGAATTGTCGGCACCAGGTCCTCCAGAATCAGGGTTGAGAATATAGATGGGCCAAAGCTCCTTTCAGGACCAATACAGTCCACCAATTTGCACAAGTTTCAGTCACGCTGTCTGAAATGGTGCTGTAAACTGTTCTCTGCCCTCTCTACAACAGTAGTTAAAACAATGTCCGTGAGTTAGGTGGGACCCACTATTGACAACCATTACCACCAGCAGGTCAATATCCTAGCATAGATGGAGCTAAGCTGACTTTAGTCTCAGAGAGGCTCATGTGCAGAGAGAGTCTAAACAGCTAAGCTAAATAACAGCAGATGTTTAGAAAAGGGATAACAGACAAATGTGTGAGTCATACAGTGCATGTAACAAACATCATTAGACAAAAAAGGAAAGGCAGCATTAGACCGAACGGTAAGAAGGGAATAAAACAAAAGCAAAGGAAGCGTACTGTCTTCATTCCCTACGAGACTGCGAGTGCCTCCCTGGCTAGTGTTATGAACACTGCAGTTTCAAAGTCAAAGCCACATACATATCTAAAATGCTGTGTTAGATGGAGCTTTTGCTCTAAGGTGAAACGGGCAAGCTGGGGTGTTCTGCTCCTTTGGGAGTAGCACATCTGTGAATAGTGCAGGTGTCCAGTGGAATGGACTGGGCACTCCACAGCGACACGCGGAGGGCTCAGGGGTTGGGGTGCACCAGTTGCTAACCTGTAGAGGGACAGCTCAGCCTGCATGCGCTTGTGTTGCCTGCGGCTGGAGTTGGGAGGCTGACACATACACAAAGCTTCCTCACGCTAAAGGCAGGTTGTAGCAAGATGCCTTGCAAACCTGGGTACCCCTGGGAAGTGTCACACGGTAGTAACAGGGCTTCTTTAAATTGAGATTAGGTGTTTTTTTAAAGAGAGCCAAATTATCAGAATTTCTTTGTGATACAGTAATTAATATTACCAATGCCATCGTTTGACTCAGTTTGAGAACGCTGCAAGCCAGTGAAGCATAACGCTTGCATAGAATTTTAAATTGATCAGTTAAAATAGATTTTTTGTCAAATTTTAAAAAAGAATCACTAATTTGATGTTTGATTTTTTTTTTCTGAGACATCACTAAAACCTCAGCCATCTTGATAACCAACCCAGAAAACATAACCTAAGGGAAGAGGATTATTAGACAGACATGGCTGATAGAGAAACAATACAATGAGGAGGAACGCAGCTTGGTACAGAATGTCTTAGTGCTTGTCTTCACTATGGGGGTAAGTCGACCTAAATTACGCTACTCCAGCTACGTTATTCAAGTCGACGTAATTTAGGTCGATTTACCCCGGTGTCTTCACTGTGCTACATTGACGGGAGCCGCTCTCTGGTCGACTTCCCTTACTCTTCTCCGAGAGCTGGAGTTCCGGAGTTGACTGGAGAGCGCTCTGCCATCGATTTAGTGGGTCTTCACTAGACCCGCTTCATCTATCCCTGCTGCATTGATTGCACCAGCGTCAATCTCCCCGTAGTGGAGCGAGCCCTTAGATAAGAGGTGGGCAAACTATGGCGGGACCCTCCTGCCCGGCCCCTGAGCTCCTGCCTCGGGATGCTAGCCCCCAGCCCCTCCCCTGCTGTTTCCCCTCCCCCGCAGCCTCAGCTCGCCCTGCTGCTGGTGCAATGCTCTGGGTGGCGGGGCTGTGAGCTCCTGGGGCAGTGCAGCTGTAGAGCCGGGGCCTGACCAGGTGCTCTGTGCTGCGCGATGGCATGGCTGGCTCCAGCCGGGCAGCGCGGCTGCCTGTCCTGGTGCTCTGGGTGGCGTGGCTGTAGCGCCGCCAGCCAGTGGTGCTCCAGGCAGCGCAGTAAGGGGGCAGGGAGCAGGGCGGGTTGGATAGCGGGCAGGGGAGTTTGGGGTGGTGGGGTCAGGGGTTGGGGATGTGGATAGGGGTCGGGGCAGTCAGAAGGCGGGGAACAGGGAGGTTGAATCGGGGCAGGGGTCCCCGGGGGCAGTCAGGAAGGAGAGGGGGGTTGGATGGGGCAGTGGGGGGCAGTAAGGGGCAGGGGTTACGGGGGCAATCGGGACAGGGAGAAGGGGTGGTTGGATGGGGCAGGGGTTCCAGGGGGGCAGTCAGGAATGAGAGCAGGGGTTGGATGGGGCGGCGGGGGTCAGTCAGGGGCAGGGGTTCCGGGGACGGTCAGGGAGAAGGGGTGGTTGGATGGGGCAGGGGTTCCAGGGGGGCAGTCAGGAATGAGAGGAGGGGTTGGATGGGGTGGCGGGGGGGTGGTCAGAGGCGGGGGTTCCGGGGGCTGTCAGGGAACAGGGAATGGGGGGGATTGGATGGGGCAGGAGTCCCAGGGGGCCGTCAGGGGGTGAGAAACAGGAGGGGGCAGATAGCGGGTGGGGGCCAGGCCACACCTGATTGTTTGGGGAGGCAGAGCCTCCCCTAACCGGCCCTCCATACAATTTCAGAAACCCGATGTGGCCCTCAGGCCAAAAAGTTTGCCCGCCCCTGCCTTAGATGATTAACAGCTAATTATCAAGACAGACAGAGCTCAGTATCAATTAACGCAGAATGTTGAGGAGTTTGGTAAATCTTTGCCACACCATTCAGTGTGTGTGTGTCATCAGTATGATTAAGAAAGAAACAACAAAGTGAAAGGGGAAAGATGTGCGTTATAAATGAAGGAAGGAAGGAAATGAGACTATTCTCAATCCATATAATTAAGAGACATAATTAAAGTTGAACCAGCTTCCATTATAAAGTCCTAGGTTGGCACACGTATCAGTTTGGCATGGGTTCTAAACCATCACATTTACTCTAAAGGTAAAAAGAGAGAGAAACTTTCTTAAAACTTTGCAGGAACAAACCATTTTTGAGTAATTGGTCATTCAGTATAACCCTGATTGGAAATGCTGACTTTTATCTAACTTTTCTTTGTTTCAGTTTTGCTCAAAAATGGCTTGTTATTGCTCAAACTTCCCATATAGTGAAAACTCCTTGACAACTCCTGCACCTACTGTAAATTAAGAAAATAGGTTATGATCGAGCACATTTATTAAGGATTTCTTTTTGTGAATAGTTTTGGGCCCAACTGATTTCAATGGGAGTTAGAGACCCAGTCCTGAACTCGTGGATGTCAGTTGGCAGTTTTCTGCCATTGAGTTCAATCGGAACAGGAGCAATCATTATGGATGAAATTCACCGCTGTGCAAAGGGCCAGTACAAAGTCGATGCATCACTTATTCCCACTTTATTTTCTGTTTAAAAGTGTAAGTAGGGCTTAAGTAGGATGTAAGCCTTGTGCTAGCCTACTGCACATGGTGAATTTCACACCTATATAAATATGTTGTCCTCTAGTGGCTTGTTGCAGATTAGAAACAAATTCAGAGCACTTCTAGAGGTGACAGTTAACAGAGATCGCCTTAAACACAAGGGGTAAGAAGAGCCTTTGATTTGGTTGCTAGAGGACCAAGATTCCAGGCCTGACTCTGCAGGCGTATGCTATTTGATTATGGAGAGTTAAGGTTGCTTCCACGGTCCCATTATAAGGCTGATGTTGAATCCTTCTCATATTCAAATAAAAAGAAGAGAAAAATCCAAATGCTTTCAAATTTGTAAGTGTTAAACCACATAGTCAATTGTAAGGTGTTCTGAGCTCTTTGATTAAACTGAGTAAAACCCCCAGGGAAATGTAAAACATAAATGCCACGCAGCCATGCGTAATCTCTATATACACATGCAAAACCCTTTGGAAAAAGAAACATTATCCCCTTAATCTTGCAGCTGGATCCCTGCAACCCAGGGAATCACACCAAAGTCATGGGGCTCTGCCACCTGCACAGATGCAACTGCAGTATCAATGCCGGTTAAAGACACAAGCTGATCAGCCGCAAATGCAAGCCAACATCTATCTATCATATCCTGATAACCATGCACACCTTTCCTGCCCAAACTCCAGATGCAGAACTATTCTAAAACTAACCTGTCAATTGATAGCTCTGGTAACTGCCTTCTCCCATTTAACAGTATCACTTTAAAGAAAAACATGCCAAAATTGACACACAACCACACCCAGAGTTAAGGTGTTAATAAAATATGCAAATATACTGGAAAGGCGACTCGGTTTCCCAAGAAGTGGGTGATTTCAGTCCTAGACACCAATTCTTCTACATCAGAACCATGTATAATTAGCTTTGTGCCATAACCACTCTGCAGTCTACTATCAGTCACGGCTCTTCTTTTAGCATCTCTGCCTTCCAAGTAGCTTCCTCCCACTGCATCTGTATTTGCTGTATCCCTCCTCCACCACTTCTAATGTATTAGCTCATATTTTTCAAGATATCAAAGGCATTTTATCTCCTGCTCCTATTTCTAACCTGTTGTGGTCTCCTTTGTATTGTCTATCACTTGATGTTCATAACTCCTCCAGATTCTGTATGCTTTAAAAATGCAATTAATTGGCTCTTTCTGTTGCCTTTCATATAATAAAGAAAAGCTGCTGAGGCACTTCACCACACACCTTAATGCAGCTGATGTATGCCATTTACTATTGCTTTGTGTTGACAGTTCTTCAGCCAGAACTCCGTCTTTCACTGCTCGTAGCCAACCTGATTTGAATTAATTTTTCAAATGAGATCTTGAACCACAGTATAAAATGCTAGTTGTTTTACTTCATGCATAGTCCCATTATTCTCTAGGTTGGCTGTAAAAAATGTAATCGGGTTTATTGGACAATATTTGTTCTTAATAAATCCATGCCATTTGCTGGTTGTGATTCTGTTATCCTCGAGGTATTTTCAGATTAATTGTATACAGTCCATCATTTTAATAAGGATTGAAGCTAGATTTCCTAGATCTGGATGGATTGATTTAATGTTGGTTCGGCATTTTCCTTTTTCCTTTCTTCTGATACCAATTTTTCATGACTTTTCAAAACTGATTGCCAAGTGTTCAGTATATTTATTAGGAAATCTTCACAATCTGGGATGCATATCATCTGACTTACTGACTGGTGTATATTCAATTGTCTTCTCTGCTGCTTATAAATAGCATTAATTCTGACTGTCCAGGCCTGTTTTCTTAAACAGACTGATTTAAAGGATCAGTTCAATAGCTCAGCCATTTTAATGTCATTCAGGATTTTATCACCTTCATTTATTAATGGGCCCACATCCTTTCTAGCATTTCTTTTCTCCCCGATCTAAAAGTCCTCTATATGTTCCTTAGCCCTTTGGGCTAGCAGTGAGTCTACTTTTTTGCTGTCCTGATGCCCCCCAAGTCTTAATTGCATTCTCATTTAGCTCCATCCTTCTCCTCCATTTCTAGTATGGGGTTCTCTTTTACCCTAAGACCTCGGATTACTCTCTCATGAGGATACATTCCTATCAACAGAAGCCTATATTTTCAAAACAAAATTCAGCAAGGTTCTAGCCTACATCAGATATTTCTTGGCCTGACTTTGGTTAACTGCTTTTAGGCTGTATCATTCTAGGGTTATTGGGTTCACAGGGGGTTACATCAATTACGTCTCTCACCAGAAAATGAGCAGTGTCAGTTTGTTCCATTGTCATGACAACACTTCAGTTCATTAATGTTTCTTTTTTATCCTTACTCACTCTTTGCTTCACAGTATCAGTCTCCTTTGTTATTATTCAACTGGAAGTAATTGTCGGGTATTTTTGAGTTAAGAGAAGGCTCGTAACTCTATTCCCTTCCGGGATCATTTAACAAGCATAGTCAATTTTGAACTTGAGGTGGCTCTCCAATTTTAAGTCTCCTCTCATCAAAGCAGACATTCCAGTGCTCAGTGATTCCAAAATCTTCCTCTCTCTACCTTTGATACAGTCTTTGTTTGGTCTCAACTATCAGTTTTTCCTTTTTCACTCACAATTGGCACTGGAAAGATCTCTAAGATTATCTACTTCAATCCCATCTTCCAGTCTTTTAACCCAGGACTCAATAATCCGCCACTGTTCCACCAAATCTCTCTTTGGTATGTAATGTAAACGGTACTGCTCCTCCGGCATGCAGTTACAAAAATTAACTTGCGAATTTCACAATGGCACCAATTAGCTTGGCTGAGCGGGCAAATACTATCCTGCAAAATCAAAGAAAGTCATAGCCATGTGTTAAAACGGATACTCTTTAAAACTCAGCTTGCAGCCCCACAAACTGCCTGCAGAGAGGCCCAGGCTTTCCATATTAGCCTCTTGTCAAGAGCCAGAAGGTTGCATATGAATTTATATATATAAATTTAAAAAAAACCCACAATCTATAATATTTACTTATTCCCTGAAAAAGGACTAGAAATTGCTTCTTATTTCAGCCCACCAGCAAGAACACCCAGGTTGGATTTGTCCTCAGGCTGCAGTTACAAAGACAGGGAAACTTCACTGGTCTCTGAACAACCCTGCTTTGGCATTCCTGGATTTTGAGAACAAAATGAAAGTACTAACTTTCTTTGAGACCTGTTCTTTCTGAGACTCTCTTCAAACCATAAGAATTCTGTCCATTTAAACTGCTTTGCCTAGGAAACATGTCAATTAGTGAAAGCTAGTATGCAACATCGAACCAGCTTGTGAGAATTTATTTTCCTATACTATTTCTAGAGAGCAACAAATGAAACTCAAAGCCAGAATGATCCAAAAAACTATGAAAAAGCTTGGCATATATTTTATGCTGCTGTATATTATTAAAATAAAGACTCTTCCTCAGCAGATCACCCTTTATATAAACAGGACCAGAGAAGCTTCTAGTAGTCTTAGGCTCCTTGCCTTTCTGGGAAATTTATTTTCAGGATGATTAATCTATGCATTGCAGACTCTTTGGAAATGGGTTGTGCATTTTTTAAATGTTTATTTCACATACAGTTATACAGTATGATGAATCATTCTATTTACTTTTCTCATTAGCTTTTTAAATTAGGGTTACCATATTTTAATATTCTAAAAGGAGGACACTCCACGGGGCCCCGGCCCCGCCTCCAGCCCCTCCCCAACTCCGCCCCTTCCCCAAAGCCCCCGCCCCAACTCCACCCCCTCCCCTGAACGCTCCGCCCCCCGCTCCTCCCCCTCCCCTGCTTCCCACGAATCAAATGTTCGCGGGAAGCCTGAGGCAGGTAGGCAGCAGGTAAGCTGGGGCTGGGGCGGTGAGGGGGGCGTGAGGAGGTGCGGCCCAGTCCGGCCCCCCTAGCCGAGCGGCTCCCTCCAGCGGCCAGCCCCGGCCAAGAGGCTCTGGCCCCGGCGTCTCCGGCCCGGCTCGGGCCCTGGGGCGCTGGCCCCGGTTCCGGCCGAGCGCGCCAGCCCCGGCCGAGTGGCTCTGGCCCTAGCGACTCCAGCTCGGCTCCGGCCCCGGGGCCCCGGCCGAGCAGCGCCGGCCGGCGGCCGAGCACCCCCAGCCCCGGGCCCAGCAGCTTGGGCCCTGCTTCCAGTCGAGCGGCTCCGGCCCGGCCCTGGCCCTGGCCGAGCGGCGCCGGCCGGCGGCTGAGCACGGCTGGCCCCAGCAGCGCCGGCTCCGGCCCCAGCGGCTCCAGCCCAGACCCAAGCCCCACGATCCCTCCCTATTTTCTCAGACATGTCCGGCTTTTTGGAATTTCCTCCAGGACGGGGATTTGAGAACCAAAAAGCCAGA
The DNA here is from genome assembly GCF_002925995.2 of Terrapene triunguis. Taxonomy (NCBI): domain Eukaryota; kingdom Metazoa; phylum Chordata; order Testudines; family Emydidae; genus Terrapene; species Terrapene triunguis. Next base: position 60,152,769 of record NW_020664419.1, on the reverse strand, counting down.
CATGTCCAGGAAAATCCGGACGTATGGTAACCCTATTTAAATCTACAGGATGTATGCATAATGAATAGAAAATGGTTTTCTGGACTATGAGATTGCAAACCTCCATTAGAATGATACAACTGAATTAAACACTGCACATGTAGGCAATCGCTTTTGTATCAGAACATCGGTTCATATGGTACACCCCCTACCCTCTGCCAGTTAGGCGTAAACATCCAGTCTGAGCCATTCAGCAAGGCTGTGATCTTCCAAGACAGTTTGATTGATTACATAATCATTCTTTCCAAGGTTTTCTTGTTCATGTTTTTAATGCTTTCCATTGGTACAGATGATAGTTAAACTGACATTTCATCTTAACTTCTTTAGATGACAAAATTAGGGAAGGCTTTTGTTTTAAGTTTAATAGAGGCTTGGCAGCTGCTCCATGCTGAGGAAAGGGACTGCTGATTTTCATGGAAATTAAATATGGAAGCAAACCTACTCCATGTTTTAGATGACTTCAGCTATGAAGTTTCTGTCACTTCTCTTGGGAAACTATTCCACAGTCTAATAGGTTACTTATTATAAACCCCTCCCTGATGCTTTTTGCACTACTCTAGATAATTCCTTCTGTTTCACCTAGGTCGCTCAAATATTTTAGACAGTTTAATGTTTGCAAAAATGGATATTTGTTATTCAAAAACATGTATTTACAATACTGACAAAAGATCTTTAGCAATCCACTTCTTTTATAAACATGCAGTCCACACTATCCCAGCATCTATATTATTCCCTCACTGGTATACATTTAAACATTTTAAATACATCTATTACTCTTTGTGTCATGGATAGGAATTACATCTCTTGCTGCCAGGGACTTGCACTTCTTGAAGTTTATTTAATCGCTATAAAGAATGGTCCATTTGCTAGGGATTTAAAGACGTTTAACCTATTTTTCCCTTTGGCATCTCCCTTATTAAACCAAGATCTTTCCTTTTGCTCTGTCATCTGGACGCTGGAGGATAAGCAAGCTATATAGACCCTTTGTTGTACCAAAAGCAGAGATTTGTTTGATATGCCTCACAGTTGTAGGTGTACATATATGGTACTGGAAGGATAACTTCTGTATGTCTGGAGCTGAGGCAAAGGACTACAAGAGGACAAAAGAGGTGAGAGCAACTTTAAAAATTCTATTATACTTCCACAGCATTAGAAACTGAGAAAATCCAGTCACATCATCTTTATGGTGTCTAATTCTCACCAAAGGAATTAACCACTCTGTGAAGGTAGGAGTATCCAAATGACTGTTTTGTTGTAATGCTTGGCTATCACATTTTGGTTGATTAGGGCCCAGCTCGCAGTCCATTGGAACGGGCTATAGCTCAGGCCTTTGGTGTATGCCACTTTTTTTTCTGCTGGTGAGCTTTAGTGAAGTCCTCCCTCACCAGAGATTACACTCAAGAGACCAGAATGTTGTCTAAACCGGAACTCTTTATTGGTAACCCTGTAACAACCCAAGGCAACACAGTTCACACAGACCACTGCTTAAGTAGTTCAAACTCCTGCTGCAACCTCCCGCTGGCTCACCAGAGCTGATTTTTGAGCAGAGGCCCAGCCTTAAAGAGACAGACTATGCTCTGAAATTCCAACCCATTATGCACAGAACACACACTTTACTCAAAACGGACTATATTTACACTACAGAGTGTGCATGTTTACTTTTGAATGCTACGCAGACAGAAGTGCCTCTCCTGCTCATGTAAACTGAGTTAAGCTTCTTAACATAGCAGTTAATTTTTCTAATCCACCTCTGAATGTTTATTAACTTATTACAACTACAAAAACATGCAAAACACAATGTCAGAGAAGATGGGCTCAAACAAACAAACAAACAAACAAACAAACAATGTTCAAATCATTTCATATGAGGTTTATAAAAAATAAGCATAAGAAGCGAATGGATTTGAATATTATATAAACAAACTGGTGCACATGAAAGAGAATGCACATTTTTTATAAAGCTGTGCACTGGAGAGCATGATGAACCAGAGTCCTTCAAAGTAGTGGCAATATAAATATTGATTGAAATGGAGAACCAGTCTGATCTGCTTAAAATTAGATGCTTTCTTAGCAGGAGATCTCTGGAGAATATGCAATAAGTATTGGAAAATATACTAAGCCAGTGGTTCTCAAACCTTTGTACTGGTGACCCCCTTCACATAGCAAGCCTCTGAGTGTGACCCCCCCTTATAAATTAAAAACACATTTTTATATATTTAACACCATTATAAATGCTGGAGGAAAAGCGGGGTTTAGGGTGGAGGCTGACAGCTCACGACCCCACATGTAATAACCTCATGACCCCCTGAGGGATCCTGACCCCCAGTTTGAGAACCCCTGTATTAATCCAATAGGGAATCAATAAAAACAATCTTAAGGTAAGAAATCCCGAGAGGCAGTCATCAAGAGTAGGGATTAGATGGAAATTTCTATATCACCAATGCAAAGGCTGTGATAGAAGAATTAATTCTTTCCTCAACTATTCCACAGCCTGTAGAGCATGCTGGAAAAAGACTTACTGCCTTTCTTTGCTTTCCAATTGAATTCTCTATGTTTACTCATGCTGCAACTGCTCTGCAAGATGAAAGGTGATTTAGTATCATCCTGGTAACTGTGATTTACTCCCAGTGGCGTCCACAAGTCACAATTCTAGCAGGTTTACAGTTGTGATGTCCGAACAAACTCAGTTTGACTACAGGGATTCAATTCACGCCTTACCTTTGCTCAGGGAATCAGCCACACAATTCAGTCACAAGAGCTTTTACAGCAAAGATAGAGAGGATTTAGTTAATCTGGATTTATGAGAACCAAGCTGCTGCCTCAAACTCTGGATGAATCTCACCACATTTTTCTATCTCCTTTGGAAAAAAAAAAGATATTTTAATGTGCATCAAATAAAGATTATATAGACTGCCTGTAGCGAGTCGTTCCCAGTGGGTGTCAATGGAACCATATATAAAGTGGGCTTGCCACTATTTCACTCAAATGGCAAAATTGCCCAAAGACAGCAATTTTCTCTGATTTGCAGTGTGACAATAAAACCCATGGAATGGTTCAGTTTGTTGCTAAGGTAGTGTGTTGCTAAGGCAACAGGATTGCAGCACATGAAACAGAGGTCATGGTATCTAGACACTGTCACTGAATAAAAAGATATGTCCTCTGCTAACTAGCAGGCTTGTATTTTCAAAAGGTGCCAAACTTCCATAGGCAGTTTGAAAAAAAATCACAACCTGCAATTCATCATGGCAATTCCCCCCCCGACTCAGACGGTACCTAAAGGAGGAGGATGATAAAAGGTACACTTCCCGGTGAATGAGTCTTTGAGCAGAGCATAATGTATACAACATTTATATAGCACTTTTCATTCCTAGCTTTCAAAGCACTTTATTGAGAAGTGTAACATTATCCCTATTTGACAGATGGGGAAATTGAGACACAGAAAAATTAAGTGACATCCTAGAGATCAAACACCAGGGGAGTGGCAGAACTAGGAATAGACTGCAGGCCTACTAAATCACACCTACCCCATGCTGTCCCCATTGTATGCTAATTTCCAAAATAAAAAGCTATTAAAGTATTTGAATATTTGATTGTTATCTATACAATAACCACTGAAAGGATAATAGACAATGGGAATCACCTTATGACAACAGAACGTTTCCTAGGGTTTAAAGTTGTTGGCTTTTTCTTGTGGAAACATTTCTACAGATAATTGTCAAATGAGCGGAATGAGTGGAATCTCATTAATAAGACTTGTGACAAAGGTAGAGACAGCTTTGCATTGAACTAAAATGTGCCTCCTACGTTTATTCTCTAACCCAACTAGGATAAATATCCCTCAGGTTTACGATGCTGAAAGTTGGAAATGGCAGGGTAAGATACGGAAAGTAGATATTGAGTTATTCAGTTACTAGGACATCTTATTTTTGATGTTGAAAAACATCCTTTTGCTGAGACTGTTAGTGCTGTACACAGCAATGGAGTGACTGTGACAATGGTAGTTTAGTTACATGCACTAAGGGCCTGTAAAAAGTTGAGATCTTATTCTTTTAACCATCACTTGAACAAAGTGATGTAAAGTGACTGCATGGCTCATAGAACTTTCTAATTTAAGTACACCTGTACCCCGATATAACGCTGTCCTCGGGAGCCAAAAAATTATAGGTGAAACCGCATTATAGGTGAAACCGCGTTATATCGAACTTGCTTTGATCCGCCGGAGTGCGCAGCCCCTCCCCCCCCCACCCTCCCAGAGCACTGCTTTACCGCATTATATCAGAATTTGTGTTATATCGGGTCGCGTTATATCGGGGTAGAGGTGTATGTGATTAGAAGTGTCACACAGCATCTTAGTGGGATGTCTGCTACAAAACGATGTGTGTGTGGTTTATATCACCACTTTGTGAAGCTGATAACACTAATAGGATAACTCACAGAATACTATAGAACTGCTAAGGACTGAATGCTATTGAGTCAATAGGATTATTCCCAGCACTGTTTTCCTCTTTCAAATAAAAATCAGTTATTTGTTTTCCAGTTACAAGAAAAAAATTCCTCAGGGATCTTAATATTTTGCAAGATAAACAACCGAGGATGAAAGAAGAATTTTGTCTACACCCAAATTAAAATGTCAATTTCAAAATGAAACTCTCCAGTACAGTGAAGAAAAATAAAATCAGTGGAATATGTTACTTTAGAACTTTACATTAAAAAAACTGAACTGAACAAAGGTAAAAACCAAAACCACCATCCTTTATTATTTCAGAAATACGGTCTATGATAAAGTAAATAATATTTTAAATATTTAATACCAAATACTAACAACAAAGATTGTTTTGCAAAGATGAAATTCACCACCTTTCGGGTTTTCTGATATCGTCCCTCAGTACATCTAAGACCTGGATAAATTAGCCATTGTTCAAGTTTAGTCTAATACAGTACAGCATATTTGGTGCAGTTTAGAATCTTTTGGTGGAATATTCTTGTTTACTGTCATAGCAGAAGAAGCAATTAGTTGATATTTCATAAAGCTGTCCCCAAGAATAATCCTCAGGCATCAGCAACACCAAAGCCCGATAAGACCCTGGCAACGGGCATGTCTGGCTAGAGATGCAGGTATGTCGAATTTGCCACTTTCGACTTTCTTACAACTTTTTCCTTTTCCTTCAGTGACTTTTCCATTTATGAGTGTTTCCTCTTTTTTATTGCCTCTGCTTTAACGGCCAAGCTCTTTGCACAGATTGTCAGGACCACAATTAGGACTCCTACCAGGAAAGTAACCAGAGGCCAGAGAAAGCAATGCAAGAGGACCGTCTCATCGTGGGTACGCCTAAGCAGCACATCATCTGGTCTGTAAAGGAGGGAGGAAAGAGAGGAGGAATCAATTATATATATCAAACAGGCATCAATTCATCCTTCAATGGAAGGCATTTGACCTGGAAACAATAATGGCATTTTATTTGTAACAGTGGTAGAAAATGATTAAGTGGATCATTCCATTTCATCCACCACTTTAATTTGCAAATATATGATTAACATTCATGGCATTCTGCCAGGGTGCTTTATCTGAAGTATTTTGCAGAGAAAAACCCATTCAGATAAAAATGGTCTGGGATTTTAGGTTATCATATAAAGCAGTGAAAGAGAGCACAATGTAACAATGTCGGAGCGTGATTTACGAAAAGCAGTAAAATGATCATTTAATACAATAAACCAGTACTCTAATATGTAGGTGTCAAATTGCATCAACATGGGGTAATTACTTTAAAATGTAATTTAAACATTCTAACTCATTAACTTTTAGCTTTGACCACACTGGGCATGGGGGTGTGGAGAGAATTATAATGCTTGAAACAAAGTATTGGTAACAGTCAAATCTAACATAGGCAGGGCCTATGCCAATACCACCCTTTTCCCCATAGTTCTGCCACTTGTCTGCATTAGGGGTTTGCTACAGCCTAACTACCTCTGTGGATTGCCATCAAGTGCTCGAATCGAGGCAAATTCCTAATACAGACACGGCTTTCTTCTCATCCCTTAACTGCTACAATCGCCTAGTACAGGGCTTCATGGCAGCAGACTCTATCAATCATACTGAGTAGTGTCAATCTGTGGTTTGCTCATGAAAACAAAACAACTGCCAATGGAAATGATTGAGTAAACTTTTCAAATATGCCTAAATCCCCTCAAAAGTCACGGGAACTTAGGTGCTATTGAAAATTTTACCCTAGGCAGAGGCCAATTCCATTTCCATAGTGACCAATTCATTTTAATAGTCAGGTCTGTAGTAGGTTTGTTAATTTCCAATAGGGAAATCTCAAAAGGTTTAGAAACTCAGTTTGGATAAAGCGCCTGAAATATCAACTGTTTATCTGCACCTCCCAAGTCTGAAAACTTCGTCTGGAAATCTTATGGACAAGTTCTCTCATTTCTACCTCTTTCTGTTCCCACTGTAACGATTGTAATAACCTTAAATCAGCCTCATGATACATGGACAGTTCTGCAATTTTTGCAATCAGAGCCATAAAGTGCAGAAACACACATACAAATAACTATGAGAGGGGAACAGAACTTTTTCAAACCTCAGAAAAGGATTTGCGTTGATGTTGGTTCTGACTTTTCTGGACATCTCAAACATTACCCCTCTGCACCAGTGCCACCTGATGCTTGTCTTCCCATAAACTGCTCTGCTTAAAATACTAACCAATAACTTGCATGTTGATGTTATTAAGCCCAGTGAGTTGAATATAGCTGGCATGGTTCTCCTCTCAGTGGTTTCAATCAGAAGCACCCTCACTGAAGTCAGTGGAATTATACTGATAGAAAACTGGTGGAAATGAGAGGAGATCTTGGCCCAGTGATTACAACCCTACTCATCGGCTGCTGATCCTCTTATTTCCAGCTATACTGTCCCTTTCTGATTATTATAAGACAAACAAACCTCATACTTCAGGGTCAGGAGAGTCGGGACAAAACTCTTTTGCCTCTTCCTCACATACCTCGCTGTGGAAATCATTAAATATATTATGGCTTTTTTTCCTTCCCTGAAACATCCCAGCCACCAGAAAAGACAGAATTCCAGGCTAAATGATGGATAGTCTGTGTTGATATGGTAACCCTTAGAGTCCATGGACATCCCACTGAAATCAGTGGGAAATGGTTAGTTCACTGAATATTAGCCCTTTGGATTTGAAGTTCATAATAGTAGGGTCAGTGTCACTATACATTTACACAGTGCCTAGCACAATGGGGCCCTGATTCTGCCCTAGTGCAATATAAAAAAAATAAACAGCAGCAAAAGAACTTGGCATATTCAGGAGAACAGCAAGTGAAGTGCACTCTACTGGGTGTTCCTGGAGCATACTGAGACAGTAAATTAGTTACTATAACTATAATACCCCCCCTCAATATCTGATATTTGAATGATAGCACACATATCTAAACTATTTTCTCAGAAAATACTACGTTGTTTTTGTCACACTTTGTACCTACTGTTTGACTAAACAGAGTGGAATTTGACAATGAATGGTTAATAAAGAGCATCCCCACTCTCAGATCTCAACTTGCAAGGAAAGTTAAGACTAAGTATTTTTTTTAAAGTGGGTACTAATCAAAGAATAAGATAAATAGAACAGTGAGCAAGCAAACTTGAAAACTGGATTCAATTAGGGCAATGAAGGTGTAATTAGAGAAAGCCAGACTTCCTTTCAGTTGTGTCCTATCAGAGAATTTGGAACGCATTTGTACAAATTACAGGAGTGATGAATTGTAACTTTCATTATAAATAGATATTTAAGTCTTATGCTTGATCTTTTAAAAGTTTTCCATACAGGAAATGAGCCAAAGGCATGCTAAGCATTTTCTTCAATCCCAAATACCTGTGCAACGTATCCGATATTGGAGTACTCAGTAAAGGTCCTATTTTTTAAATCTGTATTATTTTTACTGTATAATTTTCTGTGTACATGACATGACACGTTAACATGCTTACTATATGTAAACTGACATGCCAGGCCTAAGTACATGCTACTGCTGCTCTGACTGATTTTTGGAAGGTTCTAAAATACAGAATATAGAGAGCACCATTAAAGGGCTCACAAATTATTTAAAGGGCTATTATCATATTCTTATACATGAATCTACCATTTTATATTTGATAAAGAGGAAAATGAACACTGAGGGCTGGTCTATACTTAGCCGCTAGTTCGGCGGCTGGAAATCGAACTTCCTGGTTCGATTTATCGCGTCTGGTCTGGACGCGATAAATCGAACCAGGAAGTGCTTACCGTCGACTGCGGTACTCCATCTCAACGAGAGGAGTACCGCGGAGTCGACGGGGGAGCCTGCCTGCCCCGTGTGGACCGCGTCTGAACCGCGGTAAGTTCGAAGTAAGGTATGTCGACTTCAGCTACGTTATTCACGTAGCTGAAGTTGCGTACCTTACTTCGACTTGGGGGGTTAGTGTAGACCAGGCCTGAGAGAATTATAAGAATTATATGAGCCCCCTCTTTAAATTCAGATGCAAAACAATGAGCTGCACTCAAGTTACCAACTCCACCCAGGTCAATTAATGTGTAAAAACGTAGTCATGAAGCTAGAAAGAAGGGCACAGGCCCCGTGAGTGTGGGGTGTTCCACTGAAAATGAGACGTGAGGTTGGCTGGGAAACAATTGTTGTGGGTATGGCCACAAGAGGGAAGATTAAAAAAAAATTGTCTGTCTGGGTATTCTGCATTGCAGAGCGAAGATGTGATTGCAGCACGGGTAGGCATAGCTTTTATCTAGCTAGCATGGGTAACAGTAGCAGAGTAGATGCGGTGACGCGGTCTTCAGCATGGGCTACCAATCTGAGTAGAAGCCCTCTGGGGACCCTGGGTATGTATTTGGATTGCTAGCTTGTGCCACCACATCTACACTGCTTTGGTACCCATGCTAGCGAAATGAAAACTAACACACGTATGCCTACACATGCTGCAATCACGCCTGTGTTTTGCAGTGTAGACATAGCCTCTGACATGCTGCCTGCAAAAGGGTCCCAGGGGAGGTAGAACACCTTCCAGAAAGGTAAGGCCTTGCTTATTTTCCTATAACACATGTAAGAACAGTTTTTGTAGTGTACAACCAGATATGTTGTGTATGCCATTTCTTTGGTTTTAATTTAACTTCCCCTTCTCAAAAAGCTCTGGTTTTACTACCACCCTGATTTGAGGCTGCTTGGAGATTTCACTCAGACTGCCTCAAAGAGCTGAGGCCACCTTCAGCCTTCAGGAAGGGGCAGTGAAGGAAGAATGCCTGATGCCTACGCTGCTTGGGATTCTTGGTCAAAAGGGGTCCAGACTATGGCGTCTTCTCCCAGAAGGTGTGGCCCTGTCAGGCTGCAGTCCTAAGGCGTGGGAAATGGTGGGCACAAGCTGACACTGTGTGGGTGGAGAGCGCAGAATAAGAGAGAAACCCCCTTTTCCTTTCTTTCTTTCCAGGGTAAGATTAAGAGGAGGGCAAAAGAAGACTTTAAAAAGGAGCAACAGCTCAGAGATCGAAGCAGAGCAAGAAATCTCAATCACAGCATAAAAACCTAAACAAAGAGCAGCTGACGGAGGCACTCTGTCAATGGGACTGTGAGCTGCAAATGCGAGACATGTTGTATGACATGCCAGGGTGCAATCCAGACCAGTGAGGGGCTGTGTCACCCCTGCCCTGCAACCTGGGGTACCTCACAATGCTTTGCTGGTGTAGCTCCCAAGCAAGCCACTCATAAACAGCATGTAGGTCACATCCTGAGTGTCTGTGTATAGCTGCAGTCCTGGGTCAGCAATGCTGACCCCAGCAGTCTGTCAGTAACACACCAGCCACACTCTGGCTTCCACCAGCCTGGGTTACTACCTGCAGGGTGACCCCAACACACTCCCACTTTCGAATTTTCCCCAAAACTGTGTGTTCTGCACTGTCCACTCCTCTCCTGGGCAGTCCAGGTATATTAGGTCAGTCGGCCTTCTAAGGGGATCGATATACAACAGTGTGTTACCCTAAATGGAGTTACTCACACAGTTCACAACACTGGATTAGTTTTGATTAAAGAATAAAACAAGTTTATTTAACTACAAGGAAACAGCTTTTAAGTGAGTACAAGTATAAGGCATTAAAGGCAGAAATAGTTACAAGAGAAATAAAAATAAAATGCTTCCTACGACTAAAACTAAACAAAGTAGACTTGGCTCCTTACCATGTGTTTCCAGTAACACTGCTGACCAAACTCTAAGGCCAGGATCTGATGCCAAAGTCCAGCTGCTGTTTCTTGTGTCTTCTGGGGGCGGGGGGAAGGGGGAGGAGAGATACCTTGGGGTGGCTTTGCCCCTTACTTTTATAGTTCAGTCACCCTTTGAAATATATTTTCCTGAGGGTTACCCTAGATAAAGTTCACTGCTGCTGTGAGGTTGGTGTCAAGGAGTCTGGTGGTGAAAGAGGTTCCATGGTGCTATTTGCTAATATGCAGATCTTTGTTCCTGCCCTTCTTCCTTGCCAAAGAATGGCCACTTGACTGCCCATCAGCTCTGATGACACCTGGCTAGAGGGGTCAGCTTGTCCCTAGGCCTTGGCTACACTTGGGGATTCACAGCGCTGAAGTACTCCACCTCTCCGAGGGGAATAGCTTGCAGCGCTGCGAGCGAGCGTGCAGCGCTGCAGGCGCTGATTACACTGGCGCTTTACAGCGCTGCACTTGCTGCGCTCGGGGGGGTGCGTTTTCACACCCCTGAGCGCAGCAAGTTGCAGCGTTGTACAGCGCCAGTGTAGCCAAGGCCTTAGTCTCTGAGAAACAGGTTTACCCACTCCCCAGACTTGTCTGGTAAACACACTTCAGTCATGATTTCAGCTTATGGTCATAACTTTATATATAATGTTGCTATGCACATTTCACCATGATATTACTGACCAGCAAGTTATTAGTTTTCAAAGCTCACACCTCAACTGCTAGAAGAGGGCCTCATCCTCCCTGATTGAACTAACCTCGTTATCTCTAGCCTGACTCACTCTTGCGTGCATATTTATACCTGCCTCTGGAAATTTCCACTACATGCATCCGACGAAGTGGGTATTCACCCACGAAAGCTCATGCTCCAATACATCTGTTAGTCTATAAGGTGCCGCAGGACTCTTTGCTGCTTCTACAGATCCAGACTAACACGGCTACCCCTCTGATACTAGTTTTCAAATGATACTTTATGAGGCATATTTTGTACAAAGATTATTACAATGATTTGGAGGGTGTGAATACAGGAGTGCATTCCACCACACCTTGAAAGTCATCATCCAGGTACAGATAGGGCCATTAAATACTCCAAAATCAGGGATTAAGGAGAGGAATAGATTTATTGACCAGAAAACCAAGTGGATCCAAAGAACTGAGCAGGAAGCTGATGAGCAACAGGAAGACCCTGACGAAAGAAACAGGCAATGAATAGAGCAGAGGTAGGCAACCTATGGCACGCGTGCCGAAGGCGGCACGCGAGCTGATTTTCAGTGGCACTCACACTGCCCGGGTCCTGGCCACTGGTCCAGGGGGCTCTGCATTTTAATTTAATTTTAAGTGAAGCTTCTTAAGCATTTTAAAAACCTTACTTACTTTACATACAACAATAGTTTAGTTATGTATTATAGACTTATAGAAAGAGACCTTCTAAAAACATTAAAATGTATTACTGGCACACGAAACCTTAAATTAGAGTGAATAAATGAAGACTTGGCACATCACTTCTGAAAGGTTGCCGACCCCTGGAATAGAGTATTCACACCACTAAAGACGCAGACGGGGACCACCCAGGAATGCTGGAACCTGGTGTGGGATATGCTCCAGCTGGAGAAAAGAGAATGTAACTGCAGAGAGAGAAATTTGCCAAGTGTCAAAAGGAGCATACAGCATATGAGAATTAGCTTCTGTATAAGGAGAAATGGTGCAGGCAACAGCTGGGAAATCAAGAGAGACTGTGTTGCCAGCATTTCGGTAAGTGGAGATGGGAAACCAAACGTCAATTCTCTATACAAGAGGGATTATAAATTGATCCCCAAATATAGGAACGGGGATGTAGATGTTTTCCCGAAGGCCTTTGGAGGGGGTGTACCTTAATCTCAGGAAAAGAGCAACAAGAATGATGCTGAATTTTCAAGTCAGCTGGGAAGAGCATCTCGAAAAGTGGCTGTAAAGGAATGGAGTTTACACTACAGAGGAAATGTTGCCGCTAATGGGAACAGAACAATTTTACGAACTATGTACCTTAGACTTGAAAACTTGGATTGGTGATCCCTACCCTGAAAACACTGAGCCAAGTGACCAAGCTAACTGATCACTAAGGGCCAAACTTGGATAGCCCTCCTCACACCGAGTAATACCTTGCCCCACTAAAATCAAATTGGGCTATTCCTGGAGCAAGGTTCTTCTCAGTGTGGGTAAGGCTATCACAACTTGGCCCTATGGAACCAGCTGGCTAAGATTTAACTTGAAGCTGGAGTCATGCTTTTAGGAGCTCGACTCCAACAGTGACTTTTGTTAACAAACTGCATTTTTAAGTAAAACATAATAATTGAAGCCTAGAAATATGATGTAAAAAAAAGAGGAAAACAAATAAGGGAAAAAGCAACAATTTTAGAAAGAAAATCTGAATCAGAATTAATTAGACAAATTAATCCAATATCAAAATGTCATTAGTGATTTGTTCTGAGATTTGTCCACGAAGGTAGAATTTCAACTCTTCTCCGCTTTTGGTTATCCTGGGGCCACAGAATCAGCCTGGGATGAGACTAATCTTGAAGAAAGGCTATTTAATTATCACACAGAGATGTTCCAGTTATCACTCACTGAATAAATCTGTTGTGTATACAAAGGACTTGGGGGGATTGTTTTAATAAATTTGTAATACATATGCAGATTGAGGAAAGTAAAATATTTACAATCCCTGGGGCCTTTTATAGGAGATTCTGTAATAAATGTAAGTAATAAACTCTACTTGGGGAAAACATTCGTAATGCCACTCCTGACTTTACAGTCCTGTCTGGCTTGGGGGATAGAGCCGATTTACTACAGTGCTTTATTAGAGTGGGGTCTACTGGCAGCATTCATGGTTGTACCAATTATTAGAATTAATAATTAACTCCCACTACTGCATCAACTCACTGTAGGGTTCAGCTAGAGCCGACGTACTTCTTTTACGTTGGCATAAAATCCTAAATTTTGGCTCTAAGGCATGTGCAGTGGGAAAGTGGAGCTATGCTGATGGGAGAGCATTGACAGGACAGTGATGTGCCTGTATGTGTACATGTAAACACACCCACCCATGCACTTCCCTAGCTACACAAATACAGACAAGAGATGTCATGGGGAGGGGAGAGGGGGGGAAATGTTCAAAGTGCCCCTCCACTGACACTGATGATTTGATCCTTCAAACTATTCATTTTCTTATGCAATTTTTTCTGTGCTCTAATACTGTAATAGGGGAGTAAGGATGGCCTGGAGGTCAGGGCATTAGTCTGGGACATGAGAGACCTAGGCTTGATTCATTGCTCAGCCACGGACTTCATGTGTGACCCTGGGAAAGCCACTTAGGCACTCTGTGCCCCAGCTCCCAATCTGTAAAATTGGGACAGTAATGCTTCTCTACCTCACTGAGGTCCCAGAGAGGAGACAGGCACCGCTAGGAAAAAAGCAACTACCCACTAAAACATCATGAAAAAAAGTTACACACTTATGGAGTTGGTCCTGGGATATGTAGACATAGGTATATGGTAGGTTAGATACAGACAAATATAAAGTCTTGTTTGCTAATGGAAGCACATTCCCATATATGTCTGTGTACAACTGTGTGGTAGTTGTGATGAACAAGGCTCAAAAGTTCAGAGGTCTGTTGTGATAATTGGCTCCCCAACAGAATGTGCATTTTAGTGACTAACAAACCATGCATGAAGCACTTGCACGTACATATTAGAAAAATAAAACAGCTACCGAGAAACCTTTCCTATGGTAAAGGGGAAGCAGGGGTGTCAGAAGCTGTCATTAAATCCACTGCTTGAAATCCCCTTCAAGTTCAATAATTTTCCCTAAGAGAGCAGAAATATGAGCTTAAGAAGGTGTAAAGGAGCCACACAACTAGGGGAAGGAAACAGAGAAAAGTAAAAGAACAGCTGGTAGAGTGGGGCAGAGAATACACCGATTTTTGAATTTTTGAGGAGATCCTGGCAATTACAGGCTGCTAAGCCTAATTCAGTACCAGGCAAATTGGTTGAAACGATAGTAAAGAACAGAATTATCAGACACACAGATGAACACAATATGTTGGGGAAGAATCAACATGACTTTGGTAAAGGGAAGTCATGCCTCACTAATCTATTAGAATGCTTTGAGAGTGTCAACAAGCATGTGGACAAGGGTGAGCCAGTGAATATAGTGTACTTGAACTTTCAGAAAGCCTTTGATAATGACCCACATCAAAGGCTCTTAAGCAAAGTAAGCAGTCATGGGATAAGAGGGAAGGTCCTCTCATGGATCAGTAGATGGTTAAAAGATAGGAAACAAAAAGTAGGAGGTCAGTTTTCATGGAGGAAAGAGGTAAATAGCAGAGTTTCCCAAGGATCTGTACATGAACCAATACTGTTCAACATATTCATAAACAATCTGGAAAAAGGGTGTTAATAATGAGGTGGCAAAGTTTGAAGACAATATGAAATTACTCAATATAGTTAAGTCCAAAGCAGACTGCAAAGAACTAAAAAGGGATCTCACAAAACTGGATTACTGGGCAAGAAAATGGCAGATGAAATTCAATGGTGATAAATGTAAAGTAATGCACATTGGAAACCATAATCCCAAGTATATATACAAAATGATGGGGTCTAAATTAGTTATTACCACTCATAAAGGAGATCTTGGAGTCATCGTGGATAATTCTCTGAAAACATCTGCTCAATGTGCAGCGGCCATCAAAGCTAACAAAATGTTAGGAACCATTAGGAAAGGGACAGATAATAAGATAAGAAAATATCATGATGCCACTATATAAATTCAAGGCACACCCACACTTGGAATACTGCGTGAAGTACTGGCCATCCCCCTCTCAAAAAGATATACTAGAATTGGAAAAAGTACAGAGAAGGGAAACAAAAATGATTAGGGGTGTGGAACAACTTCTATAGGAGCAATTAAAAATACTGGTACTATTCAGCTTAGAAAAGAGATAAATAAGGGGCAGGGGATATGATAGAGGACTATAAAATGATGAATGGTGTGGGGAAAGTGAATAAGGAAGTGTTTTTTACTCCTTCACATAACTTAAGAACTAGGGGTCACCCAATGAAATTAATATGTAGCAGGTTTAAAACAAACATAAGGAAGTACTTCTTCACACAATGCACAGTCTACCTGTTGCCAAGGGATCTTGTGAAGGCCAAAAGTAGAACTGGGTTGAAAAAAAGAATTAGCTAAGTTCATGGAGAACAGGTCCATCAATGACAAGATGGTCAGGGATGCAACCCCATGCTCTAGGTGTCCCTAAACCTTTATTGCCAGAAGCTGGGACTGCTTAACAGGGGATGGATCACTCCATAATTGCCCTGTTCTATTACTTCCCTCTGAAGCATCTGGCACCAGTCACTGTCGGAAGACAGGATACTGGGCTAGATGGACCAATTGGTCTGACCCAGTATGTCCATTCTAGTGAGTCTTTTCTTCTTAAACAGGAAGGGGTAGCAGTGGGGGCAGAAAGACATACATAAGGTGTGAATGACAATAATGGGAAGAGAAGGAGGAGTGCTATGCTTACGTGGTAGTGGGAGGTTGAGGGAGCACAGAGAAAGACCAAACAGGACAGAGGAAATTAGATTCTTGTTAGTCTTGATTGTGTCATGCTATGTAGTTTGTGGCCCACATACACAACTCCTTCTCTTGTTTGCTGGGTGAGCTCTTCCTTCACTCATAGTGGCGTTCCTCCTCAGCAAGAGAATGATAAATAACTGCCCCTCCTAATTCCAGATCTTTAAATATGTAGGTGGGATAGTAAAATCACCCACATAGTAGATATCTCAGTTGCTCACATAACCCCAGACACTATTCTATTATTTCTTTGTGTGGGACGACTGTTCTTCTGGCTATCCTCGCTGGTTTAAATCCTGATCAGTTTCACTCATCCATATCAGTTTGCTACTTTCACCAGTTGTCCACCTCGGCACAGTAGGTACCAAATTCTGACAAGTGCTACCAACTGGACCAGGCACAAGGACTGGTCATTGCAAAACATTTTAAAAGGTAAAAAAAACCCTTAAGGAAATAATAAAAAAAAAAAAAAAAAAAAAAAAAAAAGATAATTGGTTTATTGTAGTTGGCTTTTTTTATTTGTTTGAAATGGAAAAGTACATCATGGTTAATGAGCATCATATGTTGTTAATGAAGCAAATTGTGAGACAGGAGTATCTTATGAATTCCTAAGCACCTATTCTCACACTTATAAACAATCTTCTTCCTTCGTCTGTCGCTATTATTTTGATATGATCATCCTAGCCCCAGCATTGCCACTAGTCTTCCAATGTGCAAGACAATGCTTATTTTTGTGCTGCAGTCCCACATCTTGCAAAATTGGCTTGCAGGACAATAAAAAAAAGTCTCTGAATTTATTTTCAGGTGTTGCAATGTAATGTTACTGTGTGCTGCTGCTGCAGCTTCTACAATACCTGTTGATGTTGCATTATGTCATGCAGCTCTGCATCCGTGTGAACACACACTAGTAATATTTTAAAGAAGATCTACATAGGATTTAAAAAGAAAAATCCACAATATGGGCATGTGTCCTTTTTGCTTCTTTAGGATGTATAAAGAAGACCAGATTTTTTTTAAAGGGGTGTGCCAGGCATTGTGCTTGTTTTTAAAATTAGAAAAATGAAGATGTCAAGTCTTATCTTATCAGGTTTCCTTGGGAAGGCCTCTTGGAGGGTCTGAGATGCTTAGTTTTGCAGTTCTCAAACTGTGTATTTGTGTCTCTAGAGATAACATGCTTGTTAACAGCAAAAATGTTTTAAATAAATAAATAAATAATATATAGAGGTGAGAAATAACAGACCTCAACCCTATTGTCCCTCTGCAAATTTGTGTACACAGAGTCAATCCCTTACCTCTCTCTAAAAGTGCAAAGTTTCAAAAAGTTCAATGAATAGATTGTTGGGGACGGAATAGATCTGGGCAAGATCTGGAGAAGAAGTCTGGAGATAAATGTGAGAAGGGAGGGACAGGCATTCTCTCACTAGAAGGGAAAACCTATAATGGCAGCAAGCCATAAAAGAGACCCAGTTTGGGAATATTTTAATGAAGTTCCTCTACCTGTGAGTAAAACAGGCATGCGTGCAAAATGCAAACAGTGCAACAAAGAAATGCAAGGCCTAGTTGCCCAAATGAAACAACATCATGAGAAGTGTTCCTTCTTAGGAGGAAGCTGTGTTGAAGATGATGAAAGGAACATGTCTGAACATGCAGGATCTTTAGGTTGGTAAACTTTTTTATTTCATATTTCTTTCTTAAGGACTGCCTGTCTTCCTTCTGGACTATTCTTGAATTCTCATGTTTGAGCAAAAATATAGTTGTTACTCTATGGTACTATCATTTTAGATTCAGTTGTGATAAAAAATAAATAGCTGAAATAGGCAGATCTTCCTTTTACAATTTTACCTTTAAAGTAGTACTGAGGGTCAGTGAATGCAATGAGTAATACTAAATGAGCAGTATCGTAATAATTAAATAACTGCATTGACTTATTTTGTTTAGGAGAATCCATCCTCAACATACTGGATTCTGAAGACTATCCACCTTCAAGATCACCATCATTTTCTATCATTTCAGAGTTATCTGCCAATGATAGTGTTTCAGTCTCATCATGTATGTCACATAGCCACAGTATATCACCTGTAGCAAAAAGAAAAAAAAATCTCCATCATCCAAAAACAACCATAGATAAGTTTGTGATAAGAACCAGCAGATTACAAAAAGAGGTAATGGATGAAAAAAGTGCCCGGTTTGTTTATGCAATAAACTCTCCTTTCTGTATGATTGAGAACCCACACTTCATTAACATGGTTCAGTAATTAAGACCAGGATACAGTCCACCCAACAGAGCAGCTGTCGCAGGCAAATTGCTGGATAACGTGTATAAAAGAGAAATTGAGCATGTGCAAAAGGTCTAAAGGGTAAAATTGTTAACTTGAGTCTTGATGGGTGGAGCAATGTCCACAATGATCCTGTTGTACGTGCTTGTGTGACAACCGAAGAAGGGAATGTCTTCCTTACAGAAACAACTGGTACATCAGGAAATGCACACAGCAGACTACTTACAAGAAGTAGCAGTAAAAGCTATAACAAACTGTGAAAAAAAATTCAAATGTCTTTATGCAGCTTGGTCACAGACAATGCTGCAAACGTATCCAAGATGAGAAGAAATTCTTTAGAAGAGAGCGAAGAGAGTACCAAGCTAATAACATACGGTTGCAGTGCTCATTTGATGCACCTCCTAGCCAAAGACTTCAGTGTTCCAGAAATAAAGGCCAATGTTTTTGAAATTGCAAAATACTTCCGTAACAACCACTTTGCAGCAGCTGCTCTGAAAAAAGTGGGAGGAACCAAGCTAACTCTCCCACAAGACACGTGATGGAACTCAGTAGTGGACTATTTTGAACACTATATCAACAACTGGCCTAATCTGATGACAGTTTGTGAACAAAATCGTGAAAAAATAGATGGCACTGTCAGAGCCAAAGTTCTCAACATTGGGCTTACGAGAAATGTTGAACACATTCTGAGTATCCTGAAGCCTATTTCTGTAGCCTTGAACAAATTGCAGGAAAATAGTTTTATTGCTGACACTGTTGAAATTTGGAAGGAACTGAGTGAGATCTCAAAAAGAGAAATATGCAATGACAGAGTTAAATTACAAGCATTAAAAAAAATGAATGAAACAAGCACTATCTCCAGCTCATTTTCTTGCAAATATTCTCAATACTCAGTACCAGGGTCAAACCTTAACTGCTGAAGAAGAGGAGTCGGCTATGACATGGACATCCAGCAATCATCCCTCCATAATGCCAACTATAATAAACTTCAGAGCTAAGGGTGAACCATTCAACAAATATATGTTTGCTGATCATGTTTTAAAGAAAGTCACACCAGTGAACTGGTGGAAGTCATTTAAGCACTTGGATTCAGAGACTGTTGAAGTGATAATCTCACTTTTAACAGCAGTTGCTTCTTCTGCCGGTGTAGAAAGAATATTTTCTTCCTTTGGACTAATTCATTCCAAATTGAGAAATCGTTTGGGACCCAAAAAGGCAGGAAAGCTTGTTTTTCTTTTCCAGATTATGAACAAACAGGAAAATGAAGGTGAAGACGACCGAGTTAGCGGCAGAAGCCAATATTTTACGTTTCTCATGTTGACCTGGCTGACATAGTCGATTTAATTTTGGTTTGTTTCTTTTTAATATTTCATTTAATTATTTTAGTTAAAAACAATTTTAACAAAAACAAACCTGATTTTAAAAAACTTGAATGTTTAACTAAATTAAAAAATTCATATGCTTGTTTTGTTAAAATATTATATGCTTGCTGTTGAAGAAAAAAAATCCAGAATACATAACGTTGATTTAGTTAAATAAAGCAATTTAAATGTCTGTCTGGTGATGTTCTCCTCCTAATACAACCTGGCAAGAAAATCCTTCAAATATTAATGATTAACCTGTTGAACTGGACATAGTTCACCTCCCAATGACTTCATAAATATCTGCTTCAATTACCTTTGGTAAATGAAATAACCAAACAATCATTCATTTTCTGATATAGCTGTAAAACTAATCTGAAAAGTTTTCAAAATAAATCACTTTAAAAATGTATAGTGCGTACCTTCTAAAAATGAAACCTACATCTATCTCTGAGTTGTGAAAAATATGTATTAAGATTATAACAACCAACAAGAATGCACTTTTATGTAGAAATCCATGATTAAATCGAGTCTTCCTGATTCATATTTAGGCTTGGGAGGTTGTTTGTTTGTTTGTTTTTTAAATCTTTTCTTATGCCCATCCCAGCAGATATATAGTCATTTTTCATTGGAGGGAATTCAGGGAAAAGCAATCTGGCTGTACATTTCTGGTAATGACATGGTGCAGTTTTACAGATGCAGTCTCACCAAGGATGTATAATACTTACTCCTGGACACATCATGACCAGAAAGATACAGACAAACAGGAAAAGAGAAGAACAACAATAATCAATGCATGTACCTGAGAAGGGAAAATATATGCGGAGGTAAATTGACTGCTTTAAGCTAAGAGAGCTATCTATCCCTTGATACATGTGTAAGTCCCACTACTGCTAATGGGAAATACAAAGACACCCAGAAAGAAGAAGAATTCCCTAAGCAGAGTTGCCTAAAGCCACAACTCTCCACTTTGTAAGTATGAAAGAATGAAAAGTGATAGTTGTGTGAACATACATGAATCAAATCTAAGGCTCATTTCCTCCATGAACACAACTCCTCACAGTGAAAATGGTAGAATTCCTCCCTCTTTTGGGAAGAAACACAAATTTGTTACAAGTAAGGATTTTGTCAGTTTTGGTAGCAAAACAAACTCAGCTTTTGCAATGTAGTGAAACTTTTTCTGGGGCAACTGCCTTTTGGTGTCACCAAAAAATTCAACAGCAAAAAACTAAAAATACTTTGTTCACCAGCAATGAGAATTCTCTCACACATTTTTTACCATCAAAATAAAATGTTTTCAAATAGTTTGCTTCAAACAAGGCCAATGGAGAGCGGAGGATGGAAAGGTTTTGTAAATATTTCTAGCTATGCAAATGTAGGCAGTGACTTACCTTAGATGCTCGTTAAAATAACACGTAAATGGCTGTGAACCCACTTCCACTTTCCAGTATTCCTGCCAGTGAGTGACAATTTCAGAATTCTTCTGATTTTCTCTTTCACAGGGAGGGATGTATGAACACTGTCAAAACAGGGTCCAAAATGGAATTATTTCTGTACTCAACAATACAAGACAACATTCTCTCTGGATTTTCCTCACCAAATTCACACATAGTGATAAGACTGAACCTATGGATGCAAGTCTTCAAACAGAAGGGAACAAAAAGTTAGATGAACATCTCTTGATCATTAATTGCCCAATATTTATGTTTTAATGATCAATTACAAAAGAATGATTTACTATGTGCTTTACTAACTTAGAGAATTTTTCACTTGACCAGAGCTCAAAGAGCCAAGAAGCGATCCTGCTCTCTCTCTCACACTCCTCCATCTTTCCAGGAAACATGCTAATGTTTCACATGTTGAAATTAAAAAAGACAAAAAGGAGAGGATTAATTTTCAAGGGGGTTCTAGCTAGCTGTACTCATATTTTGAAAACTAAAAATCATTACAAACATTTACGACATGTACAATCACAGTTTCCATTTAACAATGTAAGAATAAATAAATAAATAAAATAAATAGTCAAATTTTCACCAACAGATCTCAAAATGCTGTACAAAAGATAGGTATTACCCCCACATTAACAAATACAAGGTTTGCAGGAAACAAGCACAGGATGTTGAAATCCCAGTTCAGCATAACACTTTAGCACGTGCTTAAATCACACTGAAGTCAACAGGATTTAAGCATGTGTTTAAGTGCTCTGCTGAACTGGGGCCCAGATGCCTGATTCAAAGTCTACTGAAGTCAATGGGAGTCTGTCCATTGACTATAGTGGGCTTTGGATCAGGCCTTAAGTGACCTGTTGCAGGTCACAGAGGAACAGAACCAAGTGTCCTGCTTCCCAGGCCCATATTTAATCACAATGCCTCCCTTCGTACCGCTTATACCTTAAACACATATTACTAGAATTAGTACCACAGTTTATTCTTTGGAGAAATATTTATACCTCAGTGCACAAGCATAATTCTTGTCATTAATAGGCATCCCATCCATCCAGGAGAGAGAGAATTCACCCTTTCATTTTTGAAATTCAATAGGCAAAGGTAGCACTACAAACACTTACATTGCTTTGTTAACATAAGCAATAATGGAAACATTTTTATTTACCTTCCCTCCTGCGAGAGGGTACTGAGTGTGGACTCACATGTGCATAGCAGTGTGAATGGTATGACCTGTGTCCCTTTTAAAATTGGGAGCTGTAGTCACAGGACATATGACTAGGAAGAACCATGTGACCAACAGGAAGCCGGATATAGGATTTACACACTCTTCTGTAGGGGTAGCAGACAGGAACCTCAGGCTCAGGGAAGTCCTAGTGCAGGTCTCTCCACAGTAACCTGAAAGGACAACTAACAGGGAGGGGTCTGTCCTCCCTCAGAACTCTCATTTGAAAACAAAGACAGCTGTGAGGAAAGGGTCTTGATTAGATGGCTGGTGGGCACTTTTCTACCATCCCATCGGTGAGCTTATGATTCCACTCTACCATTGAACTACTTCACGCTGTACAGAGCTGGAAGCCTGTCTCCATTATATCACTGTGAATTTTCTGCAGGTAAAAACAAGTTCTTAGGTATTCATCAGTCTGATCAAGTAAAATTTGGTTATTTCTGTCAGCATCCACACTTATTTTTGATAAACTCCTATATTCTAACCTGGAACAAAGTGCAAATTCTCACTCGTTTGTTTCAAGTTAAAACTTGCCTTTTTCATAACAAAGCACCCCCATTTTCACAGCAACACATTTGGTGTTGCTGTCATGTAGAGCTCTTCACATCCTGGTGCTGAGAAGATAATCCTACCCTAAGATTCTTTTTCAGGTTTGTATTTTTAGAAATAAGTAGCATCACAATGACTGTTGTTCTGCAGATGCTGAAACAGAAAACAGAATACAAGTGTTTTGTTGCTTTTTGTTATTTCAAATTTAAAATCAGTTCCCTTGGCCCACAACATTTCTTGGTTCAATAATTCAGTTTGGGAGTTTGTTTGGCAGTGACCTTTAGGACTACCACATCCACCAGAAGTCTTTTAGGGCCTGCTGGTTGGTGGAAGGGTTAAGACTTGTTAGCAGGGCGTTTTCTATTTATGAGGGTTATTGGGCGTGAGGCTTCTGCGCCTTTCTGCCAGGCTGGGTAGACTCTGGTTGAAGCTAGGAGATTTTCTTTGGGCCATGAACTAACATAGGCCCCGCCATGGGAGTGAGGAGAAAGGAGGAGTGTGCCTGTGCTGCCTGCTGGGCTATGTTCATTCTGTTGCAGTAATGTCTTTTGCATGGTATAGCGTTTGAGCTCTGTTGGAGATGTTTGGAGGTCACTCCTTTTACCATTCTGTCATCGTCTGGCTCTGCTGCATTCTCTGCTGGATGAAATTTACAGGCACATCCCAGTGTTTGACAGGAAAAGTGAGCCACCACGATTTCCTGGGGAGAAAGTCCACCCCTCCCCCACCCCCCATGCATGAAATTCCTCATTTCTCAATCTGGCTAAATTGACATGGCTCACCTGTACCAATCCCACCACTATAATTCCAACCTGAAGATGGTAATTGCCAAATGAGGTAATAATGGCTATTATTTTTTATAAATATCATATGCACCCTAGTTCACCTGGTTGGTATTATCCTGAGTGAGTTCAAGGCATTAAATCAAAGGAGGATGGCAGAAGAGAAACAAACAGGTAACAACAAAACAATGGCAAAGATAAGGTATGTCCAGAGAATACCAGGGGTCCTTGAGGAAACTATGGGGAATACATCAATCAGCCAGGCCCCAAACAGGCTGGTAAGGTTTACTCTTCCCATTCCTGAGGCCAGGATCAAAGGGGACACTAAACCATTAAAGCATCCAAGGCTTAAAAGAGTAAAGGGGGTTGACTGAGTTGTTGGGGGCTGCTCAAGGAGCATCAGTGAGCACTGATAGGAATGCAACGAGACACAGAGACCATGCTGCAGCAGGGCAGTCTGTGTCTTCCAACCCACAGATGAAGGTAACTGGGCTGAAGGGGGCTTACCAATATAAAGATACAGGTAAGGGGAAATATGTGTATAGCCTTTTTGTTTTATCCCTTTGTTCAGTGTGCTACATGCCTTTGGGTGAATGACTAAATAGTGCTTTGTTCTGAAAAAATTGTTTTTGAGTCACTCTCATCAGCTGTTACAGGCTCCAAGACGAAAAGGGCTAGAAGGTGCCTGTGATGGGTTGGATCACAGAAACCCCCTTGGGGCTGCCAACTGATGTGCCAAGACTACTTCTGTCCCTGCTTTCCCTGCCAGCTTGGGACTCCAGCACCCTGTCTTGTTGAGCCAGACACGCCAGTCTGCTCCAGCACAGACCCAGGGTCTGAACCACGTGCCCCAAAGCTGCAGACTTAACTTAAAGCAACTTAAGAATCGTTCCTGTCTTTAACACTCAGATGCCCAACTCCCAATGGTGTCCAATCCCCAAATAAATCCGTTTACCCTGTATAAAGCTTATACAGGGTAAACTCATAAATTGTTTGCCCTCTATAACACTGATAGAGAGATATGCACAGCTGTTTGCCCCCTCCCCCAGGTATTAATACATACTCTGGGTTAATTAATAAGTAAAACGTGATTTTATTAAAAACACAGAAAGTAGGATTTAAGTGGTTCCAAGTAGTAACAGACAGAACAAAGTGAATTACTAAGTAAAATAAAATAAAACAAGCAAGTCTGAGTCTAATACAGTAAGAAGACTGAATACAGACAAAATCCCACTCTCAGAGGTGTTCCAGTAAGCTTCCTTTTACAGACTAGTCTCCTTCTAGTCTGGGTCCAGCAATCACTCACACCCCCTGTAGTTACTGTCCTTTGTTCCAGTTTCTTTCAGGTATCCTTGGGGGTGGAGAGGCTATCTCTTGAGCCAGCTGAAGACAAAATAAAGGGGTGTCCTAGGGGTTTAAGTAGACTTTCTCTTGTGGGTGGAGTGGAGACCCCCTCCTCTCTCCTATGCAAAGTCCAGCTCCAAGATGGAGTTTTGGAGTTACATGGGCAAGTCACATGTCCATGCATAACTCAGTTTTTACAGGCAGCAGCCATTGTTTACATGCTACCCTGAACATCCTCAGGTAGACTTATGTGGATTGGAGCTTTCCCAGATTCATTGTCCTTTAAGTGTTTCTTGATTGGGCACTTAATTTTCACATTCCTTTCTCAAGAAGCTGACCAAATGCTTTACTAAGGCTACTTAGAAATCAAGCAAGTACACAGCCAATATTCATAACTTTGAATACAACAATGACACATGCATACAAATAGGATGAATAGATTCAGTGGATCGTAACAGGGGAGGGACAGCTCAGTGGTTTGAGCATTGGCCTGCTAAACCCAGGGTTGTGAGTTCAATCCTTGAGGGGACTACTTAAGGATCTGGGGCAAAAATCTGTCTGGGGATTGGTCCTGCTTTGAGCAGGGGGTTGGACTAGATGATCTCCTGAGGTCCCTTCCAACCCAGATATTCTATGATAACCTTTACAGAGATATGTTACATGGCACATGTAGCATAAAACATATTCCAGTTATGTCATACAGATACATTCATAAGCATATTTCCATGAAGCCTTACGGGGTGCACCGTCACAGTGCCAAACCCAGTTTAGGTTGCAGCCTCTGAGCTTATCACCTGTGTTAACCCGACAGCCCCGAGATCCAGTCTAGGAGTAGTAGGACCATAGGGCTCCACCCAGAGAGGGATGAAGGCAATGAAACCTGCCTCCAAAGGGGTGCACTTAAGAGGAACTGAAAGGGGTCTGAAGTGTGATTTGCCCCATAACCGTGACAGTCAGTAAAATACTTGTTGCCCTGCTGCCATCTTTGTACTATATAATTCAAGAAGTGGGGGGAAATCAGTTGAGAGGCTTATCTCTTAGTGCCTAGCAACTCTTGGAGCATTATTAATTATTTGTAGGGCCTACAGGTCCCAATCAAGATCAGGCCATCATTGTGTTAGGCAAGGTCCAAATGCATTGTAAGAGACAGTCCTTGCACAAAAGAGATCACTTAGACAAGCCAAACAAAGGGTGAGAACGAAATTAGAGAAGGAAGTAAAGTGACTTGCCCAGGGTCAGTCCAATCCACTAGACCACACTGCCTCTCAGCTTCCAGTGGAAGTTGAATGTTCGGGACCTCCTTCACAACAGCCCAGAAAATTGGGCCTGTTGCTTCCATTGAAGACAATGGCAACTCTCTACAGCTTCAAGGGGAGCAAGATGGGGACCATCATTTATGCAGAACAGTTTTTTATTTTAAGTAAATGTCACACAAAAGATGCCCAATAAGAGAAAGAAGGCTCCTGCACTGCTGCTCTATCACTTCCTCTAAGCTGTGACAGGATGTCTTCCTGCACCAGTTACTTGATCACAGTACTGCTACTCTTTTCAGAAGAAAGTGTTGTGTTTTAAATAGCTGGGGTCATGCTGATAATTGTGTTCAGTGAAGACTAGCCAGAGAAAACTTAAACTCACAACATGATTATCTGCTAGATTATTTTTTTTTTTTTTGCCCACCCCTGCATATTTCCTTCCCTTTTTAATTACCTTGCTAGGACATTCCATTTTATAATAGCATTGGAATATTGCAGACAGCGACTTGTGGCCATCATGGCACGTCTCCTGGGACAAAGGGCTCACCATCACTGAGTAACTTATAACATGTGCTGTAATGGTTCCATAGTTTTATGCAGTTTGCTAAGTACTTTTGTACCTGTATTTTATTTGTTTGTATCTTCCCAGCAGTATTGCTCATGAGCAAGAAAGGGAATGCTGCATAGTGGCTACAATGACGCAGTAAGGCTTCCCCGAATAGAGTATTTTTCAGTGCTGTCACTTGTAATCAGATAGAGGAGATTCAGTGTAAATTCTCTAGTTTCTACTAAAATTAGAGAGTGTTTTACCTGAAATCAAGGACCCTGATTATCCCGTGCATTGCTCACAGAAACTGATGGAAGTTGTGTGCGCCACCGAAGGAATGATCAGGCCTTTGCGTTTTGAGTCAGAAAACTATCATTAGGCTTTGATCATCGTGCATTCCCCAAACGAATGGGTAGCCTTTAGATAAAGGTCAGTCCTGATTCTGCAGCCTTTACTGACATGAGTACTCCAAGTGGGTTGATTAATTTGGAATGACCCACATGCTTTGCTGTTAGAGAATTGCTTATAGAGCTAAATGCAAAATTCCCTCCCTCACCCTCCACATACTGCATGAAATCACAGATACTCTTAATTAGCAAGTAATATATATAAGGTGTTAGAAACTAAAAAGGGGATCTTTGGATATCTTATGATAATGTGTGGCGTTATTACAAAAGTAGTAATGCCCATTTTTGGTGGAAGTTTTCCACCCCACCTTCCTTGATCTTAGTCCTATCTGAGTTTTGATGGAGCTGAAGGATAAACATTGCACTATGCACTGAGTATATAATGAAGATAATGAAGTGGAGAGTTTTTTGGAAGTTCTGTTGGTGCACGGCTCCATAATCACACATCCTACAATGTATTGTAGCACATATCAGATTATACAATTCAAATATGGTCTCAGTTACACAGCATCAGCTAATGAAATTCCTCCCTTATTTCAAAGCTTTGTTTGGATAAATGACTCAGGATCCAATTCAATAAAAGTGTTAGGGAACAGATATAAAAGCTTAGAGTACATACAGGTATTTTAGTAGAGCCCTACCAAATTCACAGTCCATTTTGGTCAATTTCACAGTCATAAGATTTTTAAAATAATCAGTTTCACGGTTTCAGATGTTTACATCTGAAATTTCAGTTTTGTAACCGTGGGAGTCCCAACCCAAAAGTGGATTGTGTGTGTGGGGGGGTGTCGTAATGCTATTGTAAGGGGGGGCGTGGGATTGCCACCCTTACTTCTGCAGCGCTGAAAGCAGCACCCCTGCCAGCAGAACTGGGCAGCCGGACAGCAGTAGCTGCTGGTCAGACGCCAAGCTCTAAAGCCAGCACCACCATCAGCAGCAGCGCAGAAGTGAGGGTTGCATGGGGGCATGGGTTACCATACATCCGGATTTCTCCAGCAGCCTCCTGCCCCGTTCAGAGCCTGATGGCTGGGGCCACAGCCTCCCGCCCAGGTCAGGGGTTGACAGCTGGAGCCGCAGCCTCCCCGCCCAGGTCAGGGGTTGAATACCACCCTCACTTCTGCACTGCGTTCAGAGCTGGGCTTCCAGCTAGAAGCCACAGAGCTTACTGCAGGGGGAGATTTTCAGAAGTGAGTCTGACCCAGCTCTGGGAGCGACCCCTGCAGGGGAAGAGGAAGTCACGTCCCTCCCCAGTCCGGGCTGGGACTAGCAGCTGGAGCCTGGCCCACGGTAGAAGCCGCCAGCTGGGGTGCCCCCAGCCCTGCAATAGTCAGATTTCACAGGGGAGATCAAATTTCACAGTCCGTGATGCATTTTTCATGACCATGAATTTGGTGGGGCCCTATATATTAATGTTCGTAACTGGCATATGACAATAGGTACACTCCCATTTGAGCCTCTCTTCAATTATCTTGATAAAATGATGGTTCTCTGCACTGGTACTTTGATCAGTGAGAGTGTGCCCCAGTGTCATGTGGGAGGTTCACATGCAGGTTCAGATGCTGCTGAGAGTCTTGATATGGTCTCTGGGGGCGGCTTACTGCATCCCTGAAAAAAGGCAATACCTTATGTATCACTCAATAGGCACCCTATCATGAATTAAGGAGCAGAACTGAAAGGCTCTGAAGTGAGTTCTCTCCAGCCTGTAGGCCAGTGATGACAACGCAAGAGAGCAAGGGGAATGGCAGGTGAATGAATGTAGAGTGTGAAGTGAGCAAGTGTGGTGGAGAGGGAATGAGAATCCACATGAGACACGGTCTCTGTCTCTACTAGCTTTAGCCCAAATCTCATTCAGAAACTATGCACAATTCTGCCTCCTTGGCTGTATGCATTATGAAACAAGCTAAATAAATGGGCACATACTAGTTTTTCCACAGGACCCCTGCCTCATTCAGTGCCCAGGACGGACAGTGTTTGCAGAATGAACAGGGTTATGCAGTAAAGGGGGATGTTGTCTGTAGGATGCCTGCCTCATTTGCTGCAGAAGTTGGAAGGTGTGAGGGGAATGAGGCAGGGGATTGCAGGAAGAGAAAGGACAGTCATATGGCTAAGGCACCTGAAGACTACCCAAAAGAATGGGGTCTATCCCAGCCTCACCAGAGTTTGTGTATGATGCTGGGCAAGTCACTTAAACCAACATGTTTAGAGTTGGTCACTCATTGTGTGTGCCTCATTTTCTGGGTGCCTAACTTGACACCCCTAAGCTCTGGTTTACATAAGTGCCAATCATTCACAACTGCAACTGAACTCAGTGGGACCTGTAATTGCTCAGCACCTCTGGCGATAAGGCACGGTGTGGTTGAGAGGAATGAGCCCAGAGCTGGGAATCAGGAGGTCCTGGCTTCTAATCCTGACTTTGCCATCAATTCACTATGAAGACTCAGGCAAGTCACTTGCTTTTCTGTTCAGTTCCCCAGCTATAAGATAGATAGTGAGCAAGCATAAATTTGTTTAAATATGTTCTGGGTACTTGTACAATCTATATAAAAGCACAATACACAAATAGGACTAATGTCCCAAGAATTAGACCGATTCCAAAGCCACACATAACTATATGTTTTACATAACTATATGACCCTCATCATAGCATCGGAGACCTCACAATCTTTAATGTATTTATCCTCTCCACACCTCTGTGAGGTAGGAAAGTGCTGTTATCCCCATTTTACTGCTGGGGAATGGAGGCACAGAAACCAAGCAACTTGCCCAGGATCAGACAGGGGAATCTGTTACAGAGCGAGGAACTGAACTCACATTTCTAAACTCCCTGGCTACCATGCCGACTACTGGACCAGCCTTACTCTAAATGGTCAAGGCAGGCAGAGAGGATGAACAGAGAGTTGAAGTGACTTGCCCCTGGTCACATAGCAGCTCAGGGTATTCCTACACTGCAGTTGGAAGCAAGCTTCCTAGGCCAGATAAACAGACTGACACTAGCAGAGCTTGAGCTAGCACACTACAAATAGCAGTGTGGACGTTGCAGCTCAGGCTCTCAAGACCACCCTATGCCATGGATCTGAGTTCAAGTGGCTAGCCCACGTCTCTGCTCGAGCTGCAAGTCCATGCTGCTATTTTTAGTGCGCTAGCTCAAACCCCACTAGCATGAGTCTGTCTACCCAGCCTGGGAGACTTGCTCCCAAAGGCAGCATAGACATACCATCAGTGTTCAAGACAGAAGTGCAGGGGAAGGTTGGACGGGTCAAGGGATATGGGAGACTGACAATATGCTTGCAAGAACTGGGAGGAGAGGGTACTTACATGCCTTATAGGGGTGTGCCAATGTCCGTACAGTGCTTTGAACATATAAAGTGCTATTAAGTACGCTGAAACATCAAGCCCCAGATGTATCAAGCTGGGCATTCAACCACTAAAATGCCTAAAATTAATGGACTTAATCTCACTGTGTCTCAGTTCCCCATTTGTAAAAACCCTACCTACCTCACAAGAGTCTGGAGAAGACAAACTCATTAATGGCTGTTAGGGTCAGCTACTGTGGTGAAAAGACCATGAGGAAATTAATAATTCTGTATCCAGTGCAGGGTTTGGATGTGTGCACTAAGTATGGCCTGGGCCCACAAACTGAATAATGAATATAAAGAAATACAAAAACAAAACAGCTGCTTCATTCTCTGCGCACAGTCCATCCTATGCACTGAATGAGGCAGGGGCCCTGTGTAAAACAAACAGTATGTGATCATACAATTACAGACTGTACCATAATGCATATACAGAAGGGGGCCAAGTTAAGGTTGCACAGGCGACCTTAATTCTAGCGTTTCCTAATTTTGGAGTGCTTGACCTTTGCAACCTTAATGTTTTCAGTGCAGTTTTTTGGTGATGTAATACATTATGCCCTAGATAGTTGTCTGAGTTGGTATAGCCCAGAGGTGGGCAAACTATGGCCCGCGGGACCGTCCTGCCTGGCCCCTGAGCTTCCAGCCCTTCCCCTGCTGTCTCCCCTCCCCCGCAGTCACACCGCTGCGCGGGCAGAGCTCTGGGAGGCGCAGTTGCGCGCTCCTGCCGAGCAGAGAGGCAGCGTGTCTGGCTCCAGCCGGGTGGCGCGGCTGCCAGACATGCTGCTCTGAGCGGCATGGTAAGGAGGCTGGGGGGTTGGATAAGGGGCGGGAGGTCCCAGGGGGCAGGGAGCGGTTGGATGGAGCGGAGGTTCTGGGGGGCGGTCAGGGGACGGGAGGGGGGATTGGATAAGCGTGGGAGCCCTGGGGAGGCCTGTCAGGGGGCGGGGGTGTTGATAGGGGTCAGAGCAGTCAGGGGACTGGGAGCAGGGGGTTGGATGGGGGCGGGGTCCCGGGGGCGGTTAGGGGCGGGGGGTCCCGGGAGGGGGCGGTTAGGGGACAAGGAGCAGGGAGGGTTGGATGGGTCGGGGTTCTGAGGGGGGCAGTCAGGGGGCAGGAAGTTGGAAGGGTCAGATAGGGGGCAGGAGCCAGGCTGTTTGGGGAGGCACAGCCTTCCCTACCCGGCCCTCCATCCAGTTTTGCAACCCCAATGTGGCTCTCGGGCCAAAAAGTTTGCCCACCCCGGTATAGCCCAATATTAGGGTGATGCAGCATACTCCATCCTCTTCCCCCCACAGTATATGAGTCATGGCTAAGGCTAATCCTTCAACTGATCCTTCTGGAACATTGTACACATGGGGGAATAACTAGTAAGCTATCCTTGAGCTTTCTTGAGCAGTTCTATCCAGCCATTATATGGGCAAGGCATACTATTTACTTCTTTCCTTCTTCCCAGCCACTTACGGCACCCCCACCTTCATGGCCAGGAAGAATCTAGACATATATATACACATATACATACATACACACACTATATTTTATACATAGCTAAAGATACACACATGTATTCATTCAAATAGGGTCTTTTCTAAAATAAGTATAAATCAGACAAGTAATTTTTTGCATCATGCTCAGTTGCAGGCATAAAGATAAAAAAAGATTCTAAACAAACGAGTAAGGAGGCAGATGTCAATTTATTTTTTAGCTGCAAGCTGACATATTCCATTGTAAATTTACACAACTAAATGTATTTTTTGGCACGCTGCATTATATGTATTAACAATAAATTCAGAGTTTGGGATTAGCAGCAGCATAACTGG
>NW_020664419.1:60031284-60120512 GCF_002925995.2 Terrapene triunguis | reverse complement strand
GTATTAACAATAAATTCAGAGTTTGGGATTAGCAGCAGCATAACTGGTACTGGATCCTGGCTCCATAGTTAATCTATTCTGCTTGATTAATGGTACAGAAGGCATAAGTCTTGATATTTTTTGTACTTGTATTTTATATGGAAGGCTCCAATGCCCCAAGCTGTTAAACTTTGGCATGAAAATGGTTATTGCTATTGGAGCAACTAAAGAAAGTTTACAATAAGTATTATAATTAATTTAATCTGAAAAATCCATCATCCACAAATCAGGCACACTGAAAACAAACATTTAAATTGCCGTAATCCTATACAGTATTTTACATTCATATTTCTGGATTTACTCTGACCCAGCTGCCTAATCTTTTAAGAATCAAAATGAATCTGGGATTGTGCAATTGTATGATTATTCCCTGCAATACAACTTTTACTTTATTACATACTCGTTGGAGAAAATTTGAGGAGATCTCTGTTCATACAATACATACAATACATACTAGCATGGCAATATAGATACCTGAAGTTATGAATCTAAGCTCAAATGCTAAACTACAGAATTTAGAAAATACTTTTGCAGCCCAAAAGCACTGAAGGGCTAGGTTGCCACTAATTCAGTTTTGTTGTGTAGAAAGTTTGTAATGAGACCAAAGCACACATTTTTCACACTACTGATTCATACAGAAGGTACAGATACCCTAGTGAATAATTAAACCAAGATAAGGAAACTAAAGGGTCTTTTAATAAACTTTAAGACCATTAAAAACAAGTTGTTCAGGATTTTTGCCATGGTTAATAAGAGTATACCCAGTCGATTAACATACTGGGTGTCTACTGCTGCAAACCATAACTTTGATAAAAACATTTGGGGTTAACACAGCTGTCCGATTGTTCATTCATAAAATATTCTTGACTAAAATCATTAAACTAAACCACACTTATAATCTGTTAATAAGGCTATTTTAGATTAGCATAACATTCAGAAAGCTTTTAAAAGCCTATGATATTTGATGACAAAACTAAAAAGAAGCTATTGCCCCAAGACAAAGACATTAAACTTAAAAAAAATAATCTGCTATGGACACAAACCATGTATGTCACTACTTTTAAAGTAAACTATTATGCCAAACCAAAACTCAGGTTTTTGTTTTTGTTTTTGACATGAGTTTCTAAAAGTAGGTAAAATAATTGAGGAGCATTTCCTTCTATGCCTTAAATTTAGTTTAATTAAATTACTAGAGAATTTACTTATGAGAAATATATACATTCTACTCTTACAGTCTCATCTAGTAAATTAGCGTCAGTCAGCAGCAGCCTATATGCCACAATAAGAGACTAAGGAAGTTTAAGATGCAATAAAAATTTTAAGTAAAACTAATGACAATATTAGTTAAAAACTTTTAACAGCAATATGTAGATGTATATTTATTTGTTTATTCAAGTTTCTAAACTACACTTATAGGTGCTCATACAATGTTCTGCCTGCCTAGCCCCATAAACTAAAAATCACCAACCAAATAACGGGTTGCCCATCAAGATACCACCTCAGCCAACCCCATCCTCAACAGCCTTGGAGAGCAGAAGAAAAAAGAGGGTCTTACCAAAGGTTAACAAATCAGTGGTCTGATAGACTAAGATGAGAGCTCCAGTTGGAGTGCCTCTGCTGATTTCAACAGTGGCTGTAATATGAAAGCAGCCTCTGCTTGTTGGGGCTTTGGATCAAGCCTTTTTTTCCCTTTTTGGGGCTGCTTATCTAATGGGTAACATCCAAAAAGAATCTCAAGTAAAGGGGCCTGGAAAATACTGTCCTCTGTGGATGCTTGAGCAAAGTCAGTGTTCTGCAGTGTAATATAACTAGGGCCATAACAAATTCACGGCCATGGAAAACGCGTCACAGACTGTGAAATCTGGTCTCCCCCAGTGAAATCTGGTCTTTTGTGTGCTTTTACCCTATATTATACAGATTTCATGGGGGAGACCAGCATTTATCAAATTGATAACCCAAAAGAGAGTTGCAGAGGGGTCGCAAGGTTACTTCTGCGCTGCCTTCAGAGTTGGGCGGCTGGAGAGTAGTGGCTGTTGGCCAGGCGCCCAGCTCTGAAGGCAGCACCTCACCAGAAGCAGCGCAGAAGTAAGGGTGACAATACCATATCATGCCACCCTACCCTTACTTCTGCGTTGCTGCCTTCAGAGCTGAGCAGCCGGAGTGGTAGCTGCTGACTGACGGCCCAGCTCCGCAGGCAGCAGCATAGAAGTAAGAGAAACAGTACCGCAACCCCCCCACAAGAACCTTGTGACACCCCCCCCAGCTCCTTTTTGGGTCAGGACCCCTACAATTACAACACCGTGAAATTTCAGATTTCAGTAGCCAAAATCATGAAATTTATGATTTTTAAAATCCTATGATTGTGAAATTGACCAAAATGGACTGTGAATTTGGTAGGGTCCTAAATATAACTCAGGGGCTTTTCCTAGGTCAGGGGTCGGCAACCTTTCAGAAGTGGTGTGCCGAGTCTTCATTTATTCACTCTAATTTAAGGTTTCGTGTGCCAGTAATACATTTTAACATTTTTAGAAGGTCTCTTTCTATAAGTCTATAATATATAAATAAACTATTGTTGTATGCCAAGTAAATAAGGTTTTTAAAATGTTTAAGAAGCTTCATTTAAAATTAAATTAAAATGCAGAGCCCCCCGGACCGGGCCAGGACCCAGACAGTGTGAGTGCCACTGAAAATCAGCTCACGTGCCGCCTTCGGCACGCGTGCCATAGGTTGCTTACCCCTGTCCTAGGTCCTTCTTTTGCCCATCATGTTACTGACAGCTAGAGCTGGGTAAAATTTTTCAACCTAAACTTTTATTTTTTGCATGAAAAAAGCAGATTTGATGACATCCACACATTTCACAAATTCATGTTGATTCCGCTGCATTTTTTTTTTAACCTCCTCCCCAAAATCAAAATTTCATTTCAATCATTTCAAAATGAAATGTTTTAGTATTATTCAAAATTATTTTATCTATAAATTGTTTAATTAAAAACATTAAAGATTAAAAACATTAAATATTGCTCAAAATCTGAACAAAATGGTTTGTTCAACCCAAACTAATTTTCTTTCAAGTGTATGATTCACCACAAATTTTGAAAAAAAATTGTTTTCAGTTCTTTGGGAAACTGAAATTTTTTTTTTTCAGAAATGACAGTGAACCAAAAAAATCCAATATTCACACAGCTCTACTGATCACCAATATCCCTACTGAAAAGGGCGCTGCAGTAAAGCAGGGTGGTTGGAACAGTTTGAGGTATATGTGGTACATCTTTGTTCCTTGCCAAATGACTCTCACCAATGTCTACTGTAAACAAAATGTGTGTCAGTCCCTAAACCAGCCTGGCAGGGTTGCAAGAAGCTTATGGTTTAATGTCTCACTCCATGATATAGGATGTTATGCTGCCCCACTGAAGTCAATGGGAGCTTTAGCAGTGACTTCAATGAGTACAGGATCAAGCCCATAGCAATGAGCTACTTACCTTTCCTACTCCTTCAATCAATTCCTATTAGATTTTAGTGCCCTGTTTTCCCTTGTACGGACTTCTGCCCCCTCCCCACCTCTTTCTCCTTGCTTATAAGTTTGGTCTCGGGGGAGGGGGGGGCGGGAGAAATAAAAAGACCTTAGTACATGTTTCTTCTTTCAGGGCATAAACAAAAACTGGCACTAAACATGAGTGTTCGAATGCCTTCCTCCAAATTACTTCCCTCCATCATCGTCCTAGGATGATTAAATACTTTGGTCCTTTATCTTGCAAGCTCTGAATGAACATTAACTAATCTTCACAACACTCCTGTGAGCTAATTAATATTACTGTTCCCATTTATTAACTAGAGAAAGACCAAGAAGATAGAATTTCCTAGGCTACCCAACAAGTCAATCTCTATCAAGTTCTTCATCCACTGAAGTAGTTCACCCTTGTACTATCCCTACTGTGATCCTAGTTTACTCTTTTGTGCTGAGCCATATCACAAGTGTTACTGAAGCCCTTATAAGTTTTCTGCACTTTAACTTCTCATTCTCTCTAGCAAACTAATTCTGTCAGATTTTCAGATACTTTCTCCCTTTTGTAAAGATACATTATACTGAACAAAATTTCCTCCAGCCAACCAGAATGCTGGAAAATTGACTTACTCATTAAGAAGTGCTTTATAAAAAAACAAAACAAACAAAAAACACTACAAAAAATTGAAGGGTCGATGCCAAATCACATTTCAAACAAATTTCCTTCCCCATTTTACCTAAACAGTACCTCAACATCTTAGTTTACTAAATTTAAAAGAGTGAAATATTAAACATCAATTCTGTTTTTATTCAGTCAGTTTCACTTTCAAGATCTCTGCTGCAATATTTAGAATGCAAACATTGCTGACCAATGCTTGCTTAAAAACAACATTTTCTGCTGTCTTAAATAAAACCATAAGCTCTTTGAGGCAAGATGCTAATGATCCTGTTCTGTAAAGTACCTTGCACTTTTGGACATTGTAAAAATAAATACATAAGAGCAATAATAATTGATAGTTGTGATGTTAGGCATAGCAGAAGCTCATTTTTATAATTTTGTTCAAATTTGACATAAAAGATCAAGTTATTTATGAACATACAAGCAAAAATTGTCTAAAAGCCATTTGCCACTAAAAAAGTAATAGATATACAGGAAAACTGTGTTTTAGTTAATTTCCTATTTTCTGATTAGCTGCACCGATCCAGCAGTTCTGAGATCTACCATGGTGCCATCCTAGAATCCATCTGGAAGATAAAAGAATCCAAGTAGGTGTTTTAGAAATTTTAAAATCTTCCTCTCTCAAACACACACTTGGATCCATAGCAATGTCAGGAAAACATACACTTTTGCCAAGTAATGGTGCGTAACCACTTCTAAAATGAATATCATGGCTTCAGTGAGCTGATGCAGAGACCATTATTGAAGAACAAACTTGAATTCTATTAATGTTCACTTAACTCAAATCGTAACTTTGGATCCCTAAATTGAGCTCACAGAAAACTGCCCATGCAGTACAGGTGTAATAAATCTTTAGTCTCCTGAATCTTCTCTGCATAATTTCTTGTATCCTTCATTCAGATAAGTTCCTCAAAGCTTCTGTCTGCAACTAATTTAGTACTGAGAAAATGAGGTACTTACCTCACTTATGGCAGTGCTATATTATATTACCTTAGTTCATCAATGGTGTTTCCAGAAATTTCAAATCTGTTGCAGCTCTCCTTGACTGAAGCATTCTTGAACACACTAAGTAGATGTCCTTTGTGGAGTGCGTCAGACATTCTAATCTCTTGGCCATTACTTAAGAAGAGTAGTCAAGCATGACTTCTTGTGTTTGCTCCAAGAGATACAGGAGACAAACAGGTTGATTGCCAAAAATATCCCAAGCATGCACATATTACCAAGCTCTGGATTAAGCCACATTATGAAGAGAAACATTAAAAGAATATCAACAGAGCTCCCTAATTTCATGCTCATGGATGTGACATTTTCCAGATTTTCTTCAAGATTCTTTACGTTTCCCTTGATGCATAGCTGAATCGGTATCCTAAATGCTTTTGTTAGCACTGAAGTAAAACTTTTTTTTGTGTTTTGTAACTGACACAGTGTAGACTTTCACGGAGCAGAGTAGGCACACTTCATTCACTCTCTCCTTGATGTAGTTAACTCTTCATGCACCACCTTTGTTTCTCGTCTCTTAAGTGTTCTACGTTTTAAATTTAACTTCCAGGTTTCCATGCTCAGTGTTGTGTACCCATTCATATATGCCTGTAACTATAACACCCTTGAATATTTGGCACTCCCTTGTTCATCCACAATGGTATTCTTATGCACAACAATGCGTTGGAGACTTGCAGCTTTGAGACATAGCTATGAATCACAACATACTATAGCCTGCCAGCTAATCTAAATCAGGAACTTTCAAGTAGGAGCCAAATGTAAGAAACAAAAACTTTAAAGCAAAAACATGAAGATAAGCATTTGCTTTTGTAGCACTTGAAATATAAAAAGGGGCTAGTAATTCTCATAGCATAAATACACACTCAATGCTTACCTCTCTGCAATAGTTGTGGGTTTTTTACCCTTCCTTCCACTTGCTTATATTAACTGTGTGCCAACTTAGAAAAAAGTGTTCAACTCCTTTGCTAGCTACTACACATAGGGCAGGAATCATATTTTACAAATATAGCCACAGAAACACACCTCATAGCCCAGGAGAACGTTTTTTTGTTTCGTTGGTTTAAAGATGGGGTTGCAAAGGTGAAATCTTACCGGCATGTGCTCAAAGCAAAGAATACTCTGGCCTTCCCTTCCACATCATTTTTCTTGTTTAATTGCTAGTTGCTGAAGTTGTGCGTTTAACTTCTTTTCCGGATGGCTCTCCCACAGTGGGAGCCTTTTCAATCGTTTCCCTGGAATGGGGATTTCCTTAAAGGGATCAATACGGAGCAGCCAGGTTGGAAGGAAGAACCTCGGATCTAAACATCTGCAGTAACCGCGAAGGAAACGCAAACGCAGCTGACTGCGTGCGATTCTTTTGCCGTCCCCAGCGCGCCTCCTCTCAGGACCCCTGCCCCTCTCTCTCCGAGCAGCCGGGGGATAGATTGCACCCAGGGGAGGTCGCAATCCGTTGTCAATGATGTTTCTCTCTGGCCGTGTGTGGCGGTCCTGGTAGATCGGGTCTCAGCCACAAACTCGGCGTTGTTATCCCCGCAGCCCTGATGGATTCCGCGGCTTCAAGCTCCCATCAATTATTGGCTCTTTTACTGGACACGATTAACATTGGGGGGGGGGGGACTCCAGGCTCTTCTTCTCATTAGACCTGTGATCGCTTTCAAAGAACCTGTGAGCAGGTCCGTCCATGCCGGGGGCGGGAAGAGGAGCTGCGAGAGACCGGGTGAGGAGCTTATCCACGAAAGAAGTTAACTCTGGAGGTAAAACTTTGCTGTCCTAGGGAGGCGGGTGCGAAGCAGGCGGGGAGGAGGAAAGGCTCCAAAGGCTGCAGCGCCTCAGTTAGATACTGACAGGAGCGCGGGGCTCTAGCAACAGGCGGCGGCACAACCGGAGCAAAGAGGGGGCAGTAGGACGCGAGTGGCTGATCTGCTTTTGCTATTCAGGCCATTAGATCCAGTGTCCGTGAATTCCCCACCCCCGGGATTCGGAGACAAACCCCAAAGCACGGGCTGGCTTCCCTGCCTCCGCAGCTGGGACGTTACCAGCGCCCCAGGGCCTCCCCCTGCCCTTCTCTCCCTGGCACAAGTTTACCTTAGGGTTGGTGATGAGCTGGTGCTCGTCCTGGTGCAGCAGCGCCCTGGAGTTGGACTCGGAGTTGTTGACGTAGATCTGGAGGCAGGGGTACAGCGAGGTGCCCTTGCAATCCGTGCCACACGTGAACGTGCATTCAAACATCTCCCCGATCTGTTGCACCGAGAGCACCGTGCAGTTGGCAGCTTTGCCTTGCAAATCTTGCAAAGCGGGGTTGAGCCAGCAGAAACCCAGGATGAAGAGCGACACGATGCCGGAGACGATCAGGAACAAGCCGAGCCGGATGCTTTTGTCTTCGGCTTCTGTGTACTCGTAAGACACCCTGATTTTCGCCATCTCCCGCTAGACCACAGGCAAGCGCTGCCCCAGCCTGGCAGCAAGAGCAGCAGAGGGTGTGAGAGGAGGAGGAGGAAGGGGGCGATCGGAGACAAACTCCCTCCACTCCAGCTGCCAAGCTCCCCTCAGCTGGGGTCCGGAGCTCCCCTGCTGAGGCGAGACGCCGCCGTGCAACTCTTCACTCCCCCCGCATGGTGCAAGGCGGAGGGTGCCAGTCACCAGTGCAAGCCCCCTCCTCCTCCCCCCGAGCTAGAGGTGTTTCCCGGGCCTCTCGGCCTCTCTCTCCGCCAATGATCGGGGCTGGCTGGGAGCCTGACAACATCTGCCGGGGGCTAAGCCGCTTAGCGGGAGCGAGCTCGCTGCTGCCCCAGCAGCCCCTCATGCCTGCGAGACTCGCCTGCTCAGAACTGACCCGGCTGATCCGCAGCAGCCGGCTGATCCAGCCCCCGGGCGAGGCAATCTCCTCTCGGGACAGCTTGGCCCGGGATTATCTGCCCCCGGAGACGTGTTCCAGGAAGCGCCTGATTACTGCTCCGGATTAATGCCATCGAAAGGCGCTCCTGGGCGGGGGCGAACGCCAGCCCCACCCGAGGGAGGGCCGCGGAGACGGCGGGATCAGCGCCGCACGTGTGTGGGTAACTCGCTGGAACCCAGCCCTCCGCGAGGAGGGGCCGGTGGGGAGCAGCCTCAGCCGAGACACACTTTCCATTCAGCGCTTTGATGGGCGGCGATGCCGGGCTGGCTGGGAGCCCGGCCCCGCCCAGCCGCACGGGTGCCGGGCGCTGCCTCTGGAGCTGGACCCTGCTTCCAATCCCGCCCGCGCCTCGGCGCGTCCCCCGAGACCGAGCTGCGGGGCCTGGCCCCCCGAGCAGCAAGCGGCGCGTTCAGAGCACGGGCCCAGAAACCAGCACCCTCGAGCTCAATGGGGGGCTTCAGTCCTTCCTCGGCTTGGCCTTGTCAGGCAAGCGGGACTGCTGAGCCCGTGATTGACCCGAGCTGGGAGCAGCCCGCCCGCCCTGGGCCAGGTAATCAGCGTGGCTACAAGACTGTCTCCGCCGGGCGCCGGGAAGACACTAAACCTGGCGCCTAATCTCAGGGCAGCGCACAAGCGGCCAGCTACATAAACCGACCCCCGGCGGGGGCTGAGAGCGCTGAGCTGATCGCTCCGAAGCACGTTGGGCGCCCGGCGGCCTTTGCACACGGTGCTTTGGAAAGAGGCTGAGGGCTGGCGGCACAGCCAGAAGCACAGGAGTAGGGTTTGGCACATAGCGTTTGCCCAGGAGAACAACCCCGACCCCTCCTCCACCTCGCTGGAAGAGCCTCTGGGTGCTGGCTAGGGTTGCCAGGCGTATTCCTGGAGGTTTCATCACATGACATCATCTTTAATTAAAGATTAATCTTTAATTTTTGAGGAGTTGCAACCCTAGTGGTGGCACTCCTTGCTGGGCAGAGGGACCATTAGACAGACCCACTCCTCCCCCCTCAGCGGTGTTCCTCTGCTGATTCAGCAGCAAAAGGACCTACCTGCTGTTGGGGGGGCGAAATACACACACACAGTTGTGGACATGCCCACTGCCCTTCACCTTACCTACACTCAACATGGAGATGGGGGAAGATCAGAGCTGCTAAGCCCTGGTCTTTTTTTTTTTTTTGTTCTTTCTTTTTTTTCCTCCTCACACACAGCCACATGGGCATTGGTTTGACTTTCTAACAGCTCAAACTCAGCTTCAAAAATTAAAATGTTTTACAGGGCTGTGCTCAGAACATAACTGCAGGAATGATAGAACGACGATTTAGACAATTTTTGAAAGTCTAAGGTCACCTTCTGTCACCCACAGCAACTCCACTGCAGAGCAGATTGCCTGATGTAACTGGTAGAAGTAGCAGTTACAGTTTTCAAGTAACCTGGCTTCAGCTTTCCTCCAATTTGTGAAATTAATTATGTCCTTTGCATTAGAAAGGGGTCATAAAAGCAAAGTCTTATTCAATTAAGTTAAAAAAAATGATCCTGCTGAGTCAATGTGAAGTCAGCAGGAGAAACATTTCTATTTGCAAATCTGTTCTAGTCCAGCATGTACTCCACAGGAAAACCTAGCAACCAGAGTTAAACATAGGTTGTACCCTGCCAAAAAAATGTGGCAGTCCAGAAGCCTGGTAAGTCAAGGATAACCATGAAATAAATTCATTGGCAGGAAGGCCCACAAACGAAGACTGGGAAAAACCAAGTCCTGCTAAAGAAAGTACTGCTACAGAAAATTGTAGCAACCGCGTGCATTTGAGTGGCTATAAGCAGAAGTGGAATTAAAAAAGCATTTTATTTTTGCATAATACTACAGCAAACATTTATCTTCTAGACACCATTCTCGGTGTCAAGTGGTCTGGTGTTGCAAACAACCGTGAGTGACAACCTCAGGGCAAACTGCCAAGAAACAGGGCAGAGACCACAAACTGGTGGTGTGTTCTATATTTAGATTTCTCTAACCTAACCAAGTATCAAGTGTGAACTCCTCAAGCACTACAACCGCTTTATCCTTGCCCCCCAGACAAGCCTGCCTTTGTGATAGGCCAGGGGTCGGCAACCTTTCAGAAGTGATGTGCCGAGTCTTCATTTATTCTCTCTAATTTAAGGTTTCATGTGCCAGTAATACATTTTAATGTTTTTAGAAGGTCTCTTTCTATAAGTCTATAATACACAACAATAGTTTAGTTATATGTAAAATAAGTAAGGTTTTTAAAATGCTTAAGAAGCTTCATTTAAAATTAAATTAAAATGCAGAGCCCCCCGGACCAGTGGCCAGGACCCGGGCAGTGTGAGTGCCACTGAAAATCAGCTCGCCTGCTGCCTTCGGCACGTGTGCCATAGGTTGCCTACCTCTGTGATAGACGATCCTTCCTTACACCAAACATCACAACAATATTCAGTTTACTCCCAGTCCCAAAGGACCAGTCACTTACTCCAGGTCAAGTGCACCCTGATCTCACCAATGTTTGTAATCAATCCTATAATTAACTAAAGTTTTATTAACTAGGAAAAATTGGAGTTATTTACAAGATTAAAGCAGATAACCATACACACCAATGAGTTACAGTCTTAGGTTTCAAAATGTAATAGAAGCAGCTGTAATGTTCAAGGTCTTTTTGACCTTTAGGGCTAACCATGCTAAACAGCTGGGGATCCCTTGCTTATGCTTACAAGTCTTGCCCTCTTCCTGAAGTCCAAGCAGCATAGGGATAATTTCTTCTTGACAGGGATTTTTATTCCCTTTCCCCAGGTCAAACTGTGATAGGACCAGGGTTTGTGTACATCCCCTCTTCATGGGTGTGCGGGGAGCAATAAGCAAAGTCCTTTGTCCACTGATTTTCCACACTGGTTCATCTAGTGTCTATAGAGCTGCTTTTGTTGAGCAGGAAATGACCCCTCCTGTGATAAACTAGTATTTCACACTTGGTATTACTTCTCTCCTGACTGGGGGATAGCAAACACTTTTATAGTTACAGAGCAAAACATTTAAATATTACCTTATAACAGGGCCAGCTTTAGGCCGATTCAAGCAATTCCCCTGAATCAGGCCCTGCCCCTAAGAGGGCCCCGCGCCCAAGCCCCCGTACGGCGTACCGGCAAGAGCCGGTGTGCCGTACCAGGGTGGCCCGGCTTCCCCAGGGGGCAATTTAAAGGGCCTGGGTCTCCCAGCAGGGGCTGGAGCCCCAGGCCCTTTAAATTGCCACCAGAGCTCCACTG
Source organism: Terrapene triunguis (assembly GCF_002925995.2). Taxonomy (NCBI): domain Eukaryota; kingdom Metazoa; phylum Chordata; order Testudines; family Emydidae; genus Terrapene; species Terrapene triunguis. Next base: position 60,109,133 of record NW_020664419.1, on the reverse strand, counting down.
CTGGAGCCCTGGGGTAGGGCTGAGGGGCTCAGGGGGCTATTTAAAAATTCCAGGGCTCCCGTTGCTTCTACCTACCTCTGCCACCCTGGTCCTTTAAAATAGCCGCCGGAGCCCTGCCGCTTCCCCAGGGCTCCCTCGGTTATTTAAAGGGCTGGGGCGGTAGAAGCAGGGGAGCCCCGGGCCCTTTAAATAGCCCCCGAGCCCTGGGCTGCTGCTGCTACCCCGGTGGGGGAGGGGGGAGGAGGAGGAGGGGGCACTTACCGTACAGGGTGGGCTGTACCCCCTGTACCCGCACCCCCTGCCCACAGCCAGCCCCTGCTGCACCCCCTCCCCGCACCCCCTGCCCTGCCCGCACCAGCCCGTCTCCAGCCAGCCCCGCACCCCCTGCCCTGCCTGTAGCCAGCCCCGCACCCCCTGCCCTGAAGCCAACCCCTGCCACACACCCCTCCCTGAAGCCACCCAATCCCGCACTCCTCTGTCTCCAGCCCTGCCAACCCATGCTGTACCCCTCTGTGGCCCTGCCTGAAGCCAGCCAGCCCACCCCACACACCCCTGTCTCCAGCCAGCCCCGCACCCCTTGCCCTGCCTGCAGCCAGACCCTACCGCCAGCCAGCCCCATGTCCACTGGTGCCCTGCAGTTCCCAGGGCAGTAACCCTGCACACCTGCTTCAATGAGGGGGTCAGGGAGCAGCTGGGACCCACACATGTGCACACCGGCACACCCTCAGGGAGTGGCGGGGACCCACACCATGTGAAACGGAGCTCATTTCTAGTTCAGGCCCATCTTTTTAAAAAAGAACTTTAGGTAGGATTAACATACATCCGTATTTTCCCGGACATGTCAGGCTTTTTGGTTCTTAAATTGCCATCAGGGAGGAATTTTTAAATTTTAAAAATACAGACGTATGGTAACCCTATTGATACAAAAAATATGTACTGTGGCATATCCTTTAAATCAGAACTTTTTATAGGGAACCGGTTGCTAAGAAATGAAAGGCTTTTTTTTACGTTTTGTTTTTTTTTAGTCATCCCTGCTGGGGCCCCGCCAAAAATGTTCGAATTGGGCCCCACACTTCCTAAAGCCGGCCCTGCCTTATAACATGGTCTACAGATATTATAAGTGAGATTAATGCATGCAGCAACTCATCAAACATTTCATAAAGTCTAGATACACATATATAAACCTAATACCTATTTTATCAATGCTAACACACAGTTGAGCCAGATGGTTTCCAGCTATGCCTTTATCAGCATTAAGTGAGGCCTATGAACCTTGGCATGAGCTGGCACCTGATCTGCCAGTGTCAAACTTTGCTCCTTCCTTGTGCAGTATCTTAAGTAACTGCTTGGTAAAAAGTTCTGGGTGGTTATGGGTGCATGCAGACCAGCAAAAAGAGTAGTTATGGGGTACATATGCAAATTTAATTCTAAGTGCAGTCAGATCTAGTGTTTCTGATTAATGTAGCTTTATGGTCACAGAGAAAAGTAGCCTGCCCCAGATGGGTCCAACCCCACTGAAGAGCCAGTTGTTAAATACAGCCTGCGAATAGAGTCAGTGAGGCATCCAGGGTAGCAAGTTCATTACCTTGTCTCACTGGCCACTGCTTGTTCATGGTATTCGCTTTCAACCCCATACAGTTTATTGCAGTAGTTGATCCTGGAAGTGACAATTATGTGGACTACTGTGGCCAGGTCCATAGCAGAAAAAGGGCAATCTCATGCCTGGCTGCAGCTATTGAAAGGCGCTTCTAGTTACTGGTGGCAGTAAGGAGTCCTTTGGGACCCCCAAGACTCCATCCACACTGGTGCTCAGAGGACAGACACCTTTGAAGAAGGGTAATGTTATGATTAGGGCCAGTACTTGAAAACACTTTCCTTTTTCCACTCTCACTTCCTATGTCTTCCCTGGATTTAACTAATATGGGTTTTACTGTTACTCAGGCACTGACAGTGTTGAGTAACGGGGCCGTGCCTGATGTGAAGTTACATCATCAGTACCAGCAATATGCAGAAGTACATACAAGCTTCTTCTACGGGATTAAATATAGATGTTGAATAGGAAGAACAGGGGTGATTACTGCAGGACACTAGGAGTGGATGCTCTTGAGGTGAGGAAGTAGCAGTCATCACAAACCTCTATGGTATGTGTCCCCCTAGGCACATCTGTATTCACACCCTACACACTGCTACAATAGTATCTGTACAAAATATGCCTTGTGAGGTGACATATGAAAGCTAACGCCATGCTAGTTATTAATATAATTGTAAAATGCATGTGTTAACATAATATGTGAAGGTTATGAATTCCCTTGGTATGATCAGTGGGGCCACTAGATGATCAAGGTGCTAAAGGAGACACAAGGAAGACAAGCCCCTTGGAAAGAAGCTAAATTAATTCTTTGCATTGGTCTTCACTGCAGAGAATGTGAGGGAGTTTCCCATGCCTTTTTAGGTGACAAATCTGAAGAAATGTCCCAGATTGAGATGTCAGTAGAGGAGGTTTTGGAACAAATTGATAAATTAAACAGTAATAAGTCCCCAGGACCAGATGGTAGTCACCATCGAGAGTTCTGAAGGAACTCAAATATGAAATTGCAGAACTACTAACAGCAGCATGTAACCTATCACTTAAATCAACCTCTGTAGCAGATGACTAGAGGGTAGCTAAATTAGTGCCAATTTTTAAAAAAGGTGATCCTGGCAATTACAAGTCAGTAAGCCTAACTTCAGTACCAGGTAAATTGGTTGAAACTATAGTAAAAATAGATCAGACACATAGATGAACATGATATGTTGGGGAAGAGTCAACACGGCTTTTGTAAAGAAAGATCATGCCTCACCAGTCTAGTAGAATTCTTTGAGGATGTCAACAAGCATGTGGACAAGGGTGATCCAGTGGATACAGTGTACCTAAACTTTCAAGAAGCCTTTGACAAGTCCCACACCAAAGGCTCTTAAGCAAAGTAAGCAGTCTTGGGATAAGAGAGAAGGTCCTCTCATGGATCAATAACTGGCTAAAAGATAGAGAAAAAAGGGTACAAATAAATCGTCAGTTTTCGTGGAGAGATGTAAATAGTAAGGTCCCCCAAGGATCTGTACTGGGACCAGTGCTGTTCAACATACTCATAAATGATCTGGAAAGGGGGGTTAACAGTGAGGTAGCAACATTGGAAGATACTAAATTACTCAAGATAGTTAAGTTCAAAGCTGACTGCAAAGAGTTACAAAGGGTTCCCAGAAAAATGGTTGACTGGGCAACAAAACGGCAGATGAAATTCCAGGTTGATAAGTGCAAAGTAATGCAGATTGGAAAAAATATTTCTAACTATGCATACAAAATAATAGGTTCTAATTTAGCAGTTACCCCTCAAGAAAGAGATCTTGGAGTCATTGTGGATAGTTCCCTGAAAACAGCTGCACAATGTGCAGCAGCAGTCAAAAAAAGCTAACAATGTTAGGAACCATTAGGAAAGGGATCGATAAGATAGAAAACATCATGATGCCACTGTTTGAATCCATGGTACACCCACACCTAGAATACTACATGCAGTTCTTCTTGCCCCATCTCAAAAAAGATGTATTAGAACTGGAAAAGGTACAGAGAAGGGCAAGAAAAATAATTAGGGTTATAGAACAAATGCCATATGAGGAGAGATTAAAAAGACTGGGATTGTTCATCTTATAAAAGAGACCACTGGGTCGGGGGAGGGATACAATAAAAGTCTATAAAATCATGAATGGTGTGGAGAAAGTGAATAGGAAAGTGTTATTTACCCCTTCATGTAACCCAAGAACCAGGCTCACCTGATGAAATTAATAGGTAGCAGGTTTAAAACTAACCAAAGGAAGCACTTTTTCACACAACACAGTCTACCTGTGGAATTTGTTACCAGAAGATGTGATGGCCAAAAGTAGAACTGGGTTAAAAAAAGAATTAGATAAGCTCATGGAGGATAGGTCCATCTACTACCAAAGATGGTCAGGGATGCAATCCCATGATCTGGGTGTCCCTAAACTTCTGACTGCCCGAAGCTGGGACTGGATGCCAGGAGAGGATTACTCTATAATTGCCCTGTTCTGTTCATTCCCGAAGCATCTAGCACCAGCCAATGTCAGAAGACAGGATACTGGGCTAGATGGACTATTGGTCTGATCCAGTATAGCCATTCTTATATTACAAAAACATGGCTAAGACAGCCTAGCCTGGGTAAAGGTGATAAACAGGTCTGCCCTAGACAAAAGAATGTGACTTTACCTCAATTTACATATTAGCAGTAAACAAAACCATTGAGCTGAACTGGCAGGGGCTCTCGTGATCCTGAACTTGAGAGACAGAATTAACATGGCTTCTGTACCCCAAAGAGACATAGGAGACTGAATCCCCAGGAGGTCTTCCTGACTTGTAAAACAAAGACATTCCTTTGGGGATATAAGGAACCAAGAGAGACTCCATCTTTATCTTTCCCCTCAGGAGACAAAGAAACCAAGCAATTTGATCTCTGTGATGCATCCTGGCCAATGAAAAGCAGGAAAGGAGACTAGGGGGTGAGAAAAACCTGCTTGAATAGACTGCATCTTGCTAGGTTAAGTTGTAGTCTTTTAGATGTGTGTTTTCACTTTTATTTGGTTGTAACCCTCTCAACCTTTCTCTCTTTTGCATGGTATCATTTAATCCATCTTTTAAAATTAATAAACTTGTTTTACTTTTGCTATTAACCAGCTCAGTACTGTGTTTAAAGGGTTGTGTGTATTTACCTCAGTTAAATTAATAAACTGATCTATTGACTCTTCATCAGAGCAGCAAACTTAATATCTTCAGTGAATGCACAGTAGTAGTCTGTGTATTGCAGAGAAAAATCTGAGCATGGGGCTGGAGTTCACTGATCGTTACTTGCTAGGCAAAGGTTTGTGCTGAGAGCCTTGAGGAGTTTGCTGGGGAGGGGGACAGACTGGGTGGTAAGGAGCTGATACACTCTAGTTTTCCACAAATCTCTCACTTGCTGCGGTACAGAGGCAATACAGTGGTTCACAGCTCTGGGTATCCCCTTGAGCGGGTTACAATATGAGACTAACAATCAGGGCCAGCGCAGTGTGATTCTTTCTACCCTCCCAAATCACCAAGTCAACCATGAAGTTTACAGTCCTGATCAGCACCATCTCAGTGCTGTATCTGGTCTGAAATCCAATTCAAGGGTCTATGTTGTTGACAGATCAGCTGTTTGAAATGTGGTCTTCAGGAGCATTTCAATCACTTATGCAGAATATGGAAGAGTAGATGGTGATAAATGACAATTATTTTCATACAAACTCCAGATTTTTTTGAGGGGGGGGGGATTGCACATTTATAGACTGCCCCCCCCCCTACAAGTATTGATCTCTTTGCAAAAGGCATTGGGTGTTTTCAGAGACCTATTGAATAGCTCACTGACAAATTTACATTGACCAAGCATTGCCTAAAGTTACAGCTGTGAAAGAGCATGCTCAATTGTCTCCTACCTCACCTGTTCTGATTCCATAGCCTTTAGTGTAGGCACTTATATACAAACAGAGCAGGAGTAATTCCAGAGCAGAAGCTGAGCTTGCAGTTCTTCAGGTGACACATACATTGGACAAAATACAGAAGTAATCAGAATAAATATGGAATAGCAGTGTCACTTTTCACTGTCACTTCTCTCATATGTCAAACCTTTACAAATAAGTTGATCCATAAGTTCTTCAAATGTTATATTCAGCAATATTTGGCACAAAGGCTATCAAGAATCTACTTTTGTGATATGAATATAAATGCTATTGAATATTATGCACAGTTGCACCACTGCATGCTTTATCCGGAGGTTAGCTCCTGTATATCACATACATGTTTATAATCAAATATTTTTCAGGAAAATTACGCCAATCCTAGGTGTATGGCTTGCTGTCTTTAGTTCTTCATACTATCTGCTGCCATCTATTTTTATATTTCTAACATACTCCTCATTTTGGCTGGTTTTTATCATTATCTGTCCCCTACAATCATTCTGCACTGCTAGCATTTTGGGGGATGGTGCTCTCTTGTGAACCACATTGCTGCTCTTTGTGCGCAGGCGTATGTAAGTAAAATACTAAAACTTCTTACAATGATTCTAAACCCTCTGTGATCTGCATCCAGCCCTCTGGTCCCTAACAACTCATAGGTTTATTACCTGTCATGTCTACCTTCCAAAAGGACAGCTCCCATGCTGACAAATTCTTTGTTCCTCAGGCTCCTGATTACCTCATTACATTGTGTTGTTCTTATATGAAAGCATGACTAACCCTCCCGCTATTGGTCTTCCCCTTTCAAACAATTAGCAATAGGAGCCTTCTCACATTTGGTATTCAATTTTGTACCCTCCCCTACTCCCTTCCAGTATCAATACCCATCCATGTGTTCTGTACTCAGTCGTTATAAGACAAAGGGTCTTTGCATGTAAGGGGGACATTAACTTTCTGAGATTCATCATCCTTTTCATTGTACCAAAACTGCATACATTCCTCAGTTCATCCACCTGCTAAACAAACAAAACTAACTTACACACATTTAATCAATTCTTCATCTTGAAGCCTTTTTTCTTACATATATCACCATTACATTGGTTAATCTGCTGGTAAAAGAACACTATTTCTTGTCTTGTAAGTACTACAAAACCACTTATAGATAACTTTAGCTCACTGAACAAATGTGCCTTCAGAAGGTGGTGAAATGAGAATGGAGTATAATGCTGAACACTTACCAGGCCCTTTACCTTTACAAAGGGCTTTACAACTATTTACATTCCATACATTTTATTTGGGTCAGAAGAAGTTACATGTACAATCATTAATGCCCCAGTCATAGGATTTGTGATTGGCTAGAGCTCTGCACCTTGAATGGGGCTTTGCGTGGGCAGGCCCCAGCACCTCTGCAGTCCCTCTGAAGGGCTGAAGGTGCACCTGTACAGATTGTGATTGCAGGACAGTTGCCTGAGTGGTAGCACAGGTAATCTTGTCCAATTGGTCCAAATCAAATCAGTGTTGAAGGTTAACATTTATACAGCACTTTGAAAATAGATAGGTAAGTATTAATAAAGTTCCACTAGTCATAAGTAGATTAAAATGTTCAACAAAGAAAGGTAAACATTAACTATGAAATGTATATCTAATTTGTGCAGGTTTTTAATCCTTTCAGATGTCTAACTATATTATAATTTTTTTACTTTTGGTACTGGAAAGACAGCTGGAAATGCCCAGTGAATGTATTAATTCAAATATGCCTCAAGCTGTTTGCATTTATTAAGAGTATTAAGGAGAGGCCAATAGACATGTTTTCAAAAATTGGAGGAACTGAATATTTCCAATTGATAATGTATGTTGACAACTGGAAAATCTCACATAGCTTAACTACTCACCAGTTTCAGATACATTTTGTCTTTTTAATTTGTGGACAGACTGCATTCTACAGACAAATCTTCATATGAAAAGTAGAGTGCACTTTTCTGGCATCTGAAGACTGTTTGAGACAATCTACAACTATGGGCAACTGGGTAGAATAAGCTCTGTTAAGCAACCTGTATTTCTTTGTGTGGTTTCCTGTAATTCTCTGTAGTAGCAGCAGCGACGGTTCCTGTAATATTTGTCAAAGTGTATGTGTTTAGTGTAGCCCTCTTACTTCAGTTTTAGTTCAGCCCTCTTACAACGGCCAATACAATCTTTTGTATAAGCCAAACTGAAATGGGCATCTTACTTATGTAGACAGTTATTGATTGGTTCATCTGAGAAATTGAACTTTGACTATAGGGGAGGCAAATCACAGAGAGATGGGTATGAAGGTAAATGGCAAAGAAAAGATCTTCCTCTTTATCCAAAGCAGAGCCACAGAAAAAACTGGTCCTCTACGTATACTCTTTTTTTACCATATATCCTAAAGCATGAGGGGACAATTTCATTAACAAGTGTCTTTGGTGTTTAAGTCAAAGCTTGAATATGAAAATAGTAAATATTGTTTAATCTTTTATAGAGGCTTTTATAGACAGTGCCTGGACTAATAATGTATACAAGTATTTCTGCAATACTAGATTGACCGAACTCTTGCCATATTTCTTGAAATCTTTCAATACAATTTTTAGGAGCATGTAGATAAGCTTAGTGAAGCAAGGCTATTGAGAATGCAATGCTTATGATACCATAAGCAGTTCGTTTATTTGTAAACATGAGATGTATAGATTTCATCCCATACCTTCGAAAAAAGTGACCATCAGGGCTCAGGAACAAAAGGAGGCATCACTTTCCCCTTCTTCTCACAAACATGTCAACACAAGTGCCCAACTTTTCATTAGCTCTTGATCAGCAACAATGCACAGGCATATGAAAGAAGCAGCATATAATATGACAGTTGCTAGTTTACTTGTACAGTGGACAGTGCAGACTTTTTAACAGCTGTATACAATAAAACAATTGTTGAAATGCTCTTTGACATCTTCACAGATAAAACATGGTATGTTTATGTAAAATAAAATAGGAAACTTGGGCATATAAAAATCTAACAAGTTCAAGTTGAAATGTTTTATTTATCCAACTTGCAGTACTATATTTTAAAGTCAGTTTACTTCATAACATTCAAGAAAAGTGTGTCAGCTAAATCTAACTTTACTTAAAAAAGCTGAAAAGTAACTCCAATAGTAGACTGTTTTTAAAAGGCAAATTAAATCTACTGAGGTTATTCAAACCACAATTTAAAAAAATCTGTAAAATTTAACTTCATTATTATTGAAATGCCTAGATGTAAACTCTTTTGATGCCCCCAAAATGCTGAGGAGGGAAACAAATAGCCAATCCCCCAAATTCTCACCCTATCTGAAGAGTCTCAAGTGAGAATCCTGGAGAAAAAAGTTACAGTACAGTAGCCTGTACCCAACCCAAACTCCTATTACCATAATTCTGAGAGTATCCTCTTTAAGAAAAATGTGGGGGGAAGCATGGTATCCAAAGAATAAGCTCATTCTGAAATGTTTAACTATTTTAACCTATGCAATTTTAATATATTTAGTTATTTGGAATACAGAACTATGCAGCTCATTCATTAATTAGCATCACAATTCCCCTTCTTGAATAAGGTAGACTGCCAATGAAGTTTGCATTCAATTTCAGTCAGTGTAAATACACATTCCTGTGGAAGTAGTTTTAATTAAAGTTACTGGGAGATTACTAAAAAGTAAATTTAAAATGTGTCCAGTATAGTTTAATATATTTTAAACAATTTTATTTAGAAACTGACTAACTTGTTTGAATCGTTGAGTCATTACCAACTAGATATCAATGCCAGGATCTAGCTGTTTGCTAAACAGACTTACAGAGACAAAAGTATTGAAGATTTCCAGAGTTACTTTCAGCATTGCCTCCGGGTCAGTACAAAAAAAATTATAATTCAAAGTTAGTGGCTCTTGTTACTGAAATGCAGCACATTTTAGCACTTCAGTTAAATATGAACTACAGTATATGCAGCAAAGAGCCTTGTGGCACCTTACAGACTAACAGATGTATTGGAGCATGAGCTTTCGTGGGTGAATACCCACTTCGTCGAATGCATGACATGCATCCGACGAAGTGGGTATTCACCCACGAAAGCTCATGCTCCAATACATCTGTTAGTCTGTAAGGTGCCACAAGGCTCTTTGCTGCTTTTACAGATCCAGACTAACACGGCTACCCCTCTGATACATAACTACAGTATATGACTCCGCTTATTTTAAACAAAATCTTCTGAAAATTGAGAGTCAATAGTTTCTTTGAAATAAGATTATCTACTGTAATAAACTATAAGAATTCAAATCAATTGCACTGATCTAAAGATACAACATTGCACATAACGTATGGCAAAATAGCAGCAGGACTAAGTTCCTGTGCTGGATAACACTGTGTCAATCAGCAATCTGTCAGTCACTAATATTAAAATACATAGGGCAGACAGCTTTGGTATCTAAGCCAAAATATTGTACATGAATAACCGTATACATGTGAGTAGCCTCACACGTTCAGTGGAACTACATGTGTGTTCAGTAAGACTCAAGTGCATGAAGTTACTCACATGTGTAAATATTTGCAGCATCAGGACCAATCGCTGTAATAAAACTCAGACAGGGAACTGAATGCTAAGATTGCTTGTTTTTAAACTCAGTTTTGGAAAAGGCCCAGTGGTTTGAGATAAGGCAGGAATAGTTGTCTAACTGAATAGTCCCTTCAGTACTATTTCTAGACAAGTGTGTAATGTCCATTTAATTTTTTTTCCCAACAGAGAAGTGATTATCCAAATAAACTGGAATAATTCTGCATCTGTTTCAATGAAGAGGGCTTTATAACAAGCATTAACAAAACCACAACTCTAGAAATGACAGAACAAGGAGCAATGGTCTCAAGTTGCAGTGGGGGAGGTTTAGGTTGGATATTAGGAAAAAACTTTTTCACTAGGAGGGTGGTGAAGCACTGGAATGGGTTACCTAGGGAAGTGGTGGAATCTCCTGCCTTAGAGGTTTTTAAGGACAGGCTTGATAATGATTGAGGATGATTTAGTTGGGGATTGGTCCTGCTTTGAGCAGGGGGTTGGACTAGATGACCTCCTGAGTTCTCTTCCAACCCTAATATTCTATGATTCTATGAAATGTCCTTGAAACACTTCAAAGATCTAAATATTTCCAACTGTTTTGAGAAAGCCAGTTTTATATTGCTACTCAAAACTTATCTTGCACACGGTCCACAGAGGACTACATGTAATTACAGAAAAAGACTTAAATGAAAATAGTAATCTTCTTACGCCAAGAATAATAATGTTATAGTGAATATAAAATCCCCTTCAACGTTTTTTGTACATTAGCTGCCACTGGATATACAACAAACCAGAGTGTTGTAGCATAGGGTTAGAACTCAAGTTAGCAGACCCTGGGTTTGTTAACCTAGGGTTTGAGCATCTACACTCATTTGTAACCTCAGGTTAGGAATTCATAAACCATTGGTCCCAACCTGGGGCTTCAGCATCTACACCACACTATGCTGGGCCCTCCCAAAATGTGGCTGCTCTAGCCTTTGTTCATGGTGCAGGGTGGGAAAACTTGACTGTCTACCAAAACTTGACCGCCAGAGAACAAAGAAAGTTGGCCAGTGGGATACTTTTGGTGGACTCCCAGAGCATGAGTCCAGTGGGGCTGCATCTATACTGCAAAGCAATTGGGGCTTGAATCCTGGGTCCCGGCTTGACTCAGGCTTGGATCCTCCACCCACCCTGGGAGCCTGGGTTAGTGTGATGTGTGTGTCGACAGAAGAGGGGTTAGGTTGAGCCTGAGTTCAAATCCTGGACTTACACTGGAGTGTAGACATACCCGCAGGATAGGTCTACAGCGTAATAAAATGTCCTCAGTACCAAGTCTCAGAGCCTGGGGCAGCTGACTCAGGCTGTGGGGCTAAAAATTGTAGGATAGATGTTCAGGCTGGAGCCTGGGCTTTGAGAACCACCCCTCTCGCGGGGTCTCAGAGCGTGGGCTCCAGCCCAGGCACAAAACGTCTACACTGCAATTGTATAGCCCCGTAGCCTGAACCCCGTGAGCCCAAGTCAGCTAACCCAGGCCAGCCATGGCTGTGCCACGGGTCTTTTATTGAAATGTAGATATAACCATAGTATCCCAAGTCAATTCAGTCACCAAAAATGTTTTCTGTAAGTTTTTTCTGAAGTGTTCTGCTTTTTATTAAGGAGCCCTGTAATTGTTCCTGGAGTACTTCAAGTTTTATATCTTTTGTTTTGTATTCAAAGCTCCTTCTCCTACTTTGGCACAACATGATACAAAACTAAAATAACTGAGGAGTTACAAATCTCTGTATCCCCTTTTTTAATCACCAAGAAGCAGGATAAATGAGCCAAATCATTTATTCCCTTGGAAAGGATAAGTCATCAGCTCCTGCACTGACACTTGTGCATTGTATTTGATATTAATTTTAAGCACATCAAGCTTCTGAATTAGTGTAACTGAATGCAAAGTCTTTACAAAAGTCACTGTTTGGAAGATGCGGTTACATTCCCAATTCCAGATTAATGATTGATTTTAAAATGTCATCACATACTTTGCAGCATGTAAGGTTTTGTTTTGTTAATTTCACTAACTGTCTTGCTCCTTACTCTACCTTTGTTCATTTCACCAAGACTGATATTGTGCAGGAAAAAATATATTAGACCACAAATAATCACATCTAAATTAAAGTTATATGTATTCTTAGGATACTTTTTAAAACCTAAATCTTGAAGTCCAAGCAGGCCTTTTAAAATTAGAAATATTTACCATGAGTGAGCATTAAACTGTTGTGATTTTTTTCAATACATCATTCCTCAGTTTATAGTTTTTGTTTCTTAATAGTTAAATGTTTGATTCTTTTCTGAGCTAGGGAAAAATCATAGGCAACTTTTTTTCATCATTGTTTATAACCATTTAAATTATGACCATCACTTTCCTTTCAGATTGAGAAAGTTGTTTGCTTTAAATAATAAAAAGATGATATATAAGTAGTTTTATATTTTTATGTCTCTCTTATCCCAAAATACATATAAAAATGTAGAATTTAAAGTTGCTATACACCTGATACAGAAACACAGCAATGTCATTATTGGTCAATTTCCAAACATTATATGATAAATGCCAACAAACTGTTTTGTACTACATAGAAAAATAGGTTAAAAACTAAAATTAAAAAAAAAAATCAAAGATTCACTGACATTGTTTTGCTGTCTTTTCTTGCTTTGGTAACCGCAGGTTTTTTTTTAAAAACATAGTTTGCATCATCAGATGTAATATAGTCCACAAGTTGTTGAATGTAAAATAGCTGTCACATTAAAATAAGGGACACACACTACCCAGGTTGTTGTTGTTTTTTTTTTCCTTTAGTCTAGAGAACAGTTACAGTACTTTCCAGAAATGGTGTATTCAGGTTTTGTTTATTGAGGTCTCAGCCTCAGGAAGTCATATGCATCAAATGAAACATACTTCTCTGTTTGAAGTGGTAAAATATCAGCTTGGAAGTAAAGCTGTGACGAGTTAGGATATTTTAATTCTAAACCAACAAACCCATCACAAAAAGAAAAGTATTTTAATACAAGCTTTTCTATCATTTCAAATGTTACCCAATCCCATTTGCAAAAAAATAATTTTCTATTTTGTATTAGTTCGTTTAATGTGAAAACAAGATTGACCATAATTTTTGGCCTACTGAGGAAAGGTATATAATCTCTTAAATTATTTATCAGCAGCTAAAAGACTCTTCAATGTAAGTGTCTTAACCACTGTACAGCTTGATATTTTTAATACTTCAACAGTTATTTTCATTTTTCATTGTTGAAGAAATGATTTCACAATCTCAAATCAAAGTCAACACTGCAGTGAGGAGAGCTTTTCTACTTTATTACAAAGAGAAGAAGCCTTTATGTGGTCAGAAAATACAAGATTGATTTTTTTTTTTCTCTTCCTATGAAACGCTGCTGTTCAAACAGCCAGAGTGAATTGTCTCAGTTCACTTCTTTAAGTCCCATCACATTCACTTGGGTATGGATGTCCTTGGCTGCTGAAAATCTGGCCCTTTAGTGCACAGGGCGACAAAGCAGTCCCCTGACCAGCAGTTCCAGAATGTCCCGTTTTCATATATTGCATCCATGCACACCTCCTAAAAATGAGGTACAGCAGGGCAAACATTTTCCAAAATAGATGTCATATATATAATATATACACATTCGTACATACATACCTTTATTCATGTGATGTCCAAAAATTTAAAAAAAATGTACACATTTATTACAAAATTGTAACAAAGACTGGACAGTGTTTTGCTCATTCTGGAAAGATGAAGCTCAGTAATACACAACCCTGGAAACTAACCAGAGGTTGTGGCAATATCTTTCTTCTAAACAGTCAGATATTCTTGCATTAAGCTTGGCGAAAACTGCCTTTCAAAAACATAAGGGGAAGTAAAATGAAGGAAGCAGACCTTGCTCATCTTTCCAAATGAAATACGAGAAGGATCTTCACATAAAAATGCACAAACATTTTTTATTACCAATAGTGCTACAATGAACAATGCAAATTGTCTAATTTTGTCTTTTTGCTTTTTTTTTTTTTTTTACATTTTGGAAACTAAGTGGTAAATTTTTGACAGTGTATTCGCTTGTCTTTAGACCCAAGCTTGTCTGCTGGCAAAAAATAAAATAAACAAAAACAAATTCAGACCCTGCTCAAACTAAAGAAAAACAAATTACAAATTTAGTTGTTGGGCAGCACATAATTAGTAAGGCAGGACCTCAAATGGTGACCCTTTGCATGAGCCAATTGCCAGATCCTCAAGGAATTAAAACCAGGATGCCTGAGCCACATCAGTTCTGCAGTTATGTTGAGTATTGTGCTGAGACAGCCATACCCCAAGAAAAGGGAAGTCTTTAGAAGGCTTGCTGAGCAGGGTTGTAGTTGAAGGTTGATGGCAGATGAGGCCTTTCTTCTAATTTGTCATATTCCAGATGGAACTCCTACAATTAAACAAAAAGGATTATTTAATTGTTGATATTTCCCTTGCATACGCAAATGTCTGTATCCATGACGAGCAACTTCTTCTCTTTAAATAAAATGATGCTTTTAGAAATAGCTTGATTTAACTCCTATTATATAAATGAGGCAAAAAAATACATTTTTTGTGACCCTAGTTCGTTATTTAAAAAAAAATCAATATAATATAGTGCAGTGTCTGCAACAGCACCATCTTACCCATTTTTTAAATGGTAAGTTAGCTTCAGAAACCTAGTTGTGAGCACTTAAAACTATTAAACATACAGACAAGACACAAATGTGCAGGTAAGTCAACTAAACTTTTAGTAAAGCTATTTTTCAGCAATTCAAAAGATCTTTTCTAAGATTTACTTTAGATGCCACAACGCTGAGTTCTGAGGTATTTTGTGGCATATCACCATGCCAACTGTTGGTGGAACGCAAATTAGTCAGAAATACCATTAGGCCAGGTTTCTTCTTCATGATATGAAATGTAAGAAGAATAAACCACCATGTAAGGAGATTTAAATCGACTTAAGAATCACAGATGTAACAAAGCAGTCCACTACCATTTATACCTGGGTGAAGTGTTAAACTTCAGGTGTATCCATCCTTCCTTTAGGTTTGCTGAGCCATATATAGAAGCTCTTTACTACTACACTACACTTCAGTAGTGGCTTTCTTCTAAAGACCTCAAAGCACTTTATAAACCATTATACTGAATATTAATAATGCTCGGCCAGTGTATGAGGCTCTTACAGCTATTAATTCATAAATGCACAGTTTCTTTCTCATTTATACAATTCCTTGCATTATGTGGGCATTTGATTTGCTTAATATTTCTAAAAATATTCCAGCCATTCAAGTATATGAATATATTCTAAATGGCTAGCAACCATGATGAATCAGATTGCTGGGATACCTACCATTTAAATACCTCTTGACAACTCTGCTATGAATATGCAGTGCTCTGCTTTTATTACAATTCCACTGCATGATCTTGAATTGTGATCACCAATTTGTGTACTCACACTGGCATCTTCAGCATACAACTTGGGTATATGCAAAAATGTACATAAAACTGGGCTTAAAAAAAATCATTTTTTAACCTTTTAATAGTTTGACAGCTCCCCAAGTCCCTTTCATTGCATTTGCATTCAAAAAGTGAATGTTTAATTGAAAATTTAGTACAGTACTTTAAGGATACTTTCTGTTAACTCAGTAATAATCATCCCGGGCTAAATAAACACTTCTGCCTTCAGCGTTGTAATTTATTGAGCTTATTATCTCAAACAACAAACCTCCTACAGATTCTAAACTTATCTGGGTAGGGATTATGTCAACTCTTACTGAGGAACATACTCAAAGTATTGAAAAAATTAATAAAGCCTCACAACACCTTTGGGAGGTAGTTAAATATAGTATTATTTCTATTACCGATGGGTAAAATGAATTAGAATACAAATCAGTGCAAGAGTTGGGACTAGAGTTCAGGAGTTCTGAGTCCCAGGCCTCTGATCTTTAAGGGGAAACAGTTACCTGGCATAGAGAAAAAATTCACCATGGTAATGAGGGAATTTAGGGAATCATGCTGAGAATTAATTGAATCTATATCCCCCAAATAAAGCTCTCCACAAACCTCGAGAATCCCAGCAGCATCTACAAGGCCACGGCCATGTGCATGAAAGCTTTGTCTCCCTACTGAGGCTCTGGCCCGCACATTCATCCCATCCTCCACCCCAGCTTCCTGGCTGTGGCAGCTCCTGGGGACCTGAGGTGGAAAATATTTAATATAGCGTGCCAGTGTATTAGTGTTGGGGGGTAAATTCCACCCCACCCTCCCATGCACATCCATGGATAGGGTGGGGTAATGCGCAGGCACATGAGCTCTCTTTTTTTGGGAGTGGGAGTGGGGGTGGGGGGGGGGGGGGGGGGGGGAAGGGAAACAAGGGATACCAGTGTGGGGAAAATACTTCCACACATGGTTCTCGGGGGTATATTTTAGGATAGAGTCTTTAACTCTGAAATTCTCCTGTCTTTCACTTTGAAATAAGAAAAATGCCCCTCAAATTACCTTCTCTCCAACCTTCCAGTTCATGATTCTCAGAGTGTTATGTTCTGCAGATGACCAGAAAAGGCTCTGCAGATCATTACCAGTCTATGGACTACAATTGGGGAATTGCTATTTTAACAAAACTTATTAAGCAAGAAAACAGGTGAATGCTAAACCCTCACATATTCTGGAGTGCATTCAAGACTACATGTAGAGAGCGGCCACTTGAATTAATGACTGGCGTCTAAAGGAAGGAATCTTACTGGCTCATGAGGGTTCCTTTAGAGCCATATGGATTGAGATTTGTTACTGTGACAGATTTTTTTAGGAAAATATTAACACCTATAGGATGCAAATTTTGTAAGCATTAAAACAGTGTTTGTCAGTCATTTTATTGCTGCTTCAGGTATGCTGAAGTATTAAAAGATCCCACATTCTGAGTGTGTAATTACACTTAACAGTTATTATATTTAACAATATAGGGGGAAATAATTCACTGACCAAATATTTTTGAAAACCAAAAAGTAGTGTATTTATTGCACATAGAAAAATACTTTCATACATGTTATTTTACGTTTCACTTTAGTTAGTAGTGGCCATCATAGATTTGGATATGAACAATTGCATTGATCATTTTTGTATTTATTAGATACAAAGAAATGGAAAAACTCCAGCTTGTCTATTAAGCAAACATTGGTTAAATTAATTGCTTTTATTTTTCATTTGGAAACAATGATTTTTTTAAATACCTTGAATTAACCAAGAATAGGGATTCCATACTTAGGGGGGAAAATCCCACAAAGCATATCCAACGCTAAAGAAATTTTCTGTGAAGTGAATCTTATTTTTCATGTGTCATTCTGATTACAGTCACAAAGAGTGAGTTATGTCACAGCAATCAATGTATTTATACAAAATATTTAGTAGGTGTGAACACCAAATATGGAAGAGAACTGTTTAAAGAGGATTAATGGAATAAAAGATAGCAACGGCAAATGTAGGCTAAACAGGCTAAATGTAGGAAAAATGATGAAGTCTATTGGACTGTGAATCAGTCTACCAAGGGAAACACTGGAAGCTCCATTACTAGACACAGTTTTCAATTTGCCTAGAAACAATACTTGCATTAGCTACAAAACGGACACAAAAGACCCAAACAGAAATTAGGAACTAGAACCTACTACTCTATAGCATGTCTTTGTCATTAAGTTAAACGTTGTTCTATTAATAATTTAAAAAAATATTTAAATATTGACTGTAAATATTTGAAAGGATATTTAGTATAGGCAGCATCCCTTGCTAAAAAAAAAAGGAATACTTTTTCTAATGTTTAAATTTCCCAACCATAAAGAATTCAAGCTTCTAGGAAGGAAAAATAAAACAAGGGTTTTAATTTTGTTTCTTAACAGGGATCACCTTTCCTCATTTTTGAATAGAGAAATTATAAAATTTTAGTTAAGAGAATTTTCTTTTAGTAATGTGTAATCATTGGCGGCATTGCTTGGTCTCATTGTCTTCACTTTCCTTTCTCCTGTTGCTAAGCCTTTCAGCATCGCCCCAGCAGCTTAAGCAGAGGAAGCTATACAGTGAGTATTCTCTTGCTTTACCTGCTCAGTATAAAATCAAAATTTTTCTAACCATATTGTACTTTCTACATGGAATAGGATGAAAAGCCATAAGCATATCATAGTTGTGATCAACATTTCCTTAATATTTCTGTTTACGGTGAATATGAAGTAAACTTCTTCATTATTCAAGTTCTTGGGCTATTTAACTAAATGTCTATGGAGAATTCATTTAATTTGAATTTCAAAACAATCTAGGAAGCTGTCTCAATGCTTATTCAATTTTCACTCATTTCCTTTTTCAGTCTGTTACCGAAGGTGAATGTACAGTAAAACTCATTCTTTATTAAATTAATGTTATTTGCTATTTCACGGAGTAGGATTATGTATAATCTTTTTTATTAGATTGTTAAAACCAGTCTAGGATGTTGTCACAGAGTTTTATTAAATTGCAAGTATAGTCTATATTTAAAAAAAAAAAAATAGTCTGGCGCTTTTAGTAATATTATCCAAAGAATGCACATATACATTAAAACAAGAGGAAAGATTATAAAGCACCTAGAAAAATAATTTATTTAAAGTACAGATGTAAATGATAATTTATTGCAGATAATTCTAACCTGGCTGCAGTAAAGCAACATCCATGGATCAATTAAGTAGCAGTTATTAATATGCTCTTCTGGCAAACTGATATTCTCAATATTAGGTAATAATGTACCTGTTACAGTAAAACAAAGTACAAGGAAAATATCTTTTAAAAATGACTCCATGTGGTTGCAATTGATCAGAATACGTTCTCCACAGTATTTGATATTTGTACTGCCCTGGAATTTAATTTTTCTAATGGGATTTAGAAGTATAGTCACTTGGACAACTAACCCTTCATATTAAAAACAACATTTAAATTTAATCATGTCCTTATTATCCTAAAACTCTTAGGAAATTCTGACTCCAAAGGTTAATATTAGAGATCACATTTTTACTACACAGACATATACTTGCCCTCCATCTGTGCCTGAAATTCCCACTTGTCTTAGATGAGTTTTACACATAGATAGTAAGAGCTAGCCTAATCGTTATTTTTCCATTGCTCAAAAAAGCAAATTTTCCCCATAGTCCTCCATAGCTCCCCTTCCACCAATATTCAGCTTGCCTGGTATATTTTGCTCCAAACTAACAAGAAATCAATAAGTTAAGACTATCGCTTGCATGTTCCTTGGATCCAGAATTCTAGAAAAGGTATAAAAGCTCTACCTCTTTCCCTAACTAGACCTCAGTTCCTCCCTAATATTGGACAATTATTGTCAATTTGTGAAGTTGAAGGAGGTAGGAGAAGCTGTATGGATCTGCAGAGACAATATATTTGGGAGAGCAACAGCTACTGGTAAAAGTAATCTTTCTTCATTGACACTGCTGTAGACTACCTATCCCCTGGAAGAAGGAGTACACTAGTCAAAAAGACTGAAGTTCTGCTCTCCTGAATACAGCATCCAATCTACATTCTGCAAAGAGAATACTGCTTTCTAAAAGTAGCAATAATCAAGCTCCAAGTAGCAACTTTACAATTTCTAATACAGGCATATAGTGAATAGCAGCTATGCAGGCTGCTACCTCTGTGGCAGAGTGGGCACTTATTCTTTCTGGTACAGCAATTCAAATAAGCTCATAGGATGTCTGAATACATAATATGATCCATTTATAACTGAAAGGTTTTGGCCTTCACTCTTCGTCAAAAGCGAGAAACAACCTTGTAGATTTCCAATAGGGCCTTTCCCCCACTATTAAGGTAATAGGTAATACCTCTCTGAACGTCTCAGGCATGTAGGATAGCATTACAGACAGCATACCTAAGACTAAGAAAAAAAATTGATAAAGAAATCAACCAATTCAGTTAAAAATCCAGTTCATCTAGGCCAATTTTGTTTGTTTGAGGCCTTACAATTATTTTGCCCGTATGAAAAATTGTATAAGGCAGCTTTGCCATTAAAACCTGAAGTGTGGAAATGCTCTTGTGTGTTAGTCAGTCAAAAAACAACAAAAAAATCAAAACAAAATCTAACTACAGATGCAAAAGATAACATATCAAGACTTCAAAAAAAAAAAAAAAAAAAAAAAGATTCCATAAACTTTGTGAGAACTAGATGTTCTCACATTCACCAGACTAGTAAGAAGCCATTTTATTGAGGGATTTGAAAATACTGAATACTCTTGCACATTAATATGGTAGTCAGAGACAACCTATTATATATACTATCTGTAGATGAAGACAAACCTGAGTCCACTGTGGTAACAGAAAATTCAAGGTAACTGCTACAGGGGAGAAAATGGAACTACCCCCTTTAGACTCTGGTTAAACCTGAAAATACTTTCACCTACAGACATATAACTGCTTAGAAGAATATTTTCATGATTCCAAACAGCAGAGATGTGATTTACACAAAGAAGTGCAATGACTCACCAACCAACAATCCTGCCATTAGGCTTTCAGGTTAAGGAAATCTCAAGTTGGATGAAATACTTGCCCTCTTTCTTGAGATAAAAGGCTCTGATAATAGGTTATAGGGAAGATTCTTGAAAAGGGCTAATATTCAAGAACCACGTCTGCTGAGCTGAAGATATCAAGATCACTGTGGGCCTGACCTATCAACTTTGAAACAACAGAGGAAATGGGAGAAAGGCATATATATTCCCCTTTCCTCGATGAATAAGAAATGTGGAACTTCAAATAAACAGCTATTCTGTAGCAGATCAGATATTTAAATTTCAACATTGCAAACCCATGCTATATCCAGATGACCCTATAATGACAAAATAAAACTTCTCAGTGAATTCTTGAGGGACCACTGATCCAATAAATTGCACTGCATTTAGTGTAAGGTTCTTGGGTGGCTTTTTTTTTTTTTTGGGTGTTAAACTCATGCCAGAGATAGCGCTGAAGACATCACCTTGTTCTGAATGCATCATACCATAAAAGCACTCAGCATCTCATAATAACAATGGAAGTTAGTTCCTCCCTTTGTGTTCAAGTAAATATAGTGCTAGAGTATTGCAAGTGAGAATCTTCGCTGCTTCCTCTGGAATTGGACAGTTGATAGTCAAATTCTAGTGAGGAAAAAAACTCCCATAAAAAGATCTTAAAATTATACTAAGGAAACTACTAACACACCGATAACTAAATTTTTGGAGAAAAATAAAATTCTATAAAATCTTGACATTGATCCTGTACACAGTGAGGCTGGATTTTGTCCGCCAAAGAAGAACAAAGCAAGATGAACGGAAGTGGGGATATTGTTTGTGTTGAACACCCCCCCTATGTCCAAGAACACTAGTTCTGAGGAGCTTTGGCATATGCCCCAAAATATTTCCTAATATGAAAGGATTCTGTAATTCGAGTGACAAAGCATGAATCTCCTACAATGTGCATCTGTGGAGGGAATACCATAAAGGAGAAATGGTTTAATTTGAAAATAAAAAGTTTGTGCTCTGTTTTTAATGTTCTAAAACAAAGTACAGTATTTGCATGCCCAACTTCTAAATGGCAAGAAGTAATTACTCCATAGCTCAGTAATCAGAACAAAGTATTTGGATTTTAACTAGAACTATTGAAAAATGATATTCTGCATTTTTCTACCTCTTGAAGAGATCGAGAGGACAGTTCCTTCCCCACCCCTCCAGTAATGAACCAGTGTTTTTAGGAAATTCTTATTCCCTCCTACATCTGAATTGAAGTCAGAAAGCCAGTGTGTGGGATACAGAATGAATATTTACACACACACATACATACAGTAAAAAAGGGGATTTTAAAAAAAGATTTTTAAAAATACATGGTTGATAGATTTAAAAATCTGCACAGTGGAAGAAAAAATACCTTAGCTACTTTCCTCCAGTTAAGACAGTCAAAGAAGTAATATGTTCCCCTCTCATATGTATTGGTTTTCATTGTTGGCTCCATGCCTGGTGCCCTGGTGATCCATACTCGTTCTTCTTTGTGGTATCTCCAATCACGGTTAAATCTTTCATTTTTAATTGGGAGGAAAAAGAATTTTTTATGTTAGTTGCTTTGATTTCAGAATACAAAACACACACCCTTTCAAGCAGACATTGTTTTACACTATTAAAAAAAAAAAAAAAAACTTTGTAAGACAAAATCAAGTCCATAAAACACCTACTTATCTGCTCAATATAACCATTTATTAAATACAGTCCTAATGGTAGGACCAAAATCTTGGCCATGCTCGGTAAGAAGTTGGCCTATTCCAGCAGCAAACCATTTTCTGAATGTTTATTGTCCTCCATTTTGTTGTTTTTTTAGATGGTTACATAAGAATGGCCATACTGGGTGAGACCAATGGGTCTATCTAGCCCAGTATCCTGTTTTCTGACAGTGGTCAATGCCAGATGCTTCAGAGGGAATGAACAGAACAGGGTAATTATCGAGTGATACATTCCCTGTCATCCAGTCCCAGCATCTGGCAGTCAGAGACTATGGACACCCAGAGCACGGGGTTGTACCTGTGACCATCTTAGTTGTTGGTCATTGACGGACCTATCCTCCATGAACTTATCTAATTCTTTTTTGAACCCAGTTCTACTTTTGGCCTTCACAACATCCCCTGGCAACAAGTACCACAGGCTGACTATGCACTGTGTGAAGAAGTACTTCCCTTTGTTTGTTTTAAACCTGCTGGCCATTAATTTCATTGGGTGACCCCTGGTTCTTGTGTTATGTAAAGGGGTAAATAACACTTTCATATTCACTTTCTCCATACCATTAATTTTAACAACTGTTGGCATTTATGTAGCACTTTTTGTCTCCAGGGTGCTTTAAAAGCAACACAAAACCCATATGAGGCAGGTGCATTTATTACAAATGGAGAGACTATAGAAAGGAACCAGTACCAGAGTAAGTATTAGAATTCAGGAGCTCCAGGGTTACAGCCCTGTGCCCAGACCATGCCTCTATTTTTAGGGGTTAAAAATAGCTTTTCTAGCTTTTAGAAGTAAACTGGAAAGCAGAATTTTAGATTTACTACGTGATTACTACAGTAAACTGTCATTCTATCATATTACCAAATTGGCCAAAATATTTTGAACATACAGCTCTACTGCTGCTAATAGCTGTAATACATCTCCTCCATTCATGTAATAGAGATAAAACAGTAGATCTTCTCCATATCGGCCAAGTTTTATTGCAGCCAGCTGCAAAAGATAAAAAAATTAAGATTAAAAACCAGAAAAGGTAAATAAAATAAATGACAGCTAATACCATTTAAACGTGACAAGAAAATATAGTCAAACTGTTTCCCTTATATTAAGTATGTTGCAAAAGTTATACTAGATCAGGGGTAGGCAACCTATGGCACGCGTGCCAAAGGCGGCACGCGAGCTGATTTTCAGTGGCACTCATACTGCCTGGGTCCTGGCCACCATTCCGGGGGGCTCTGCATTTTAATTTACTTTTAAATGAAGCTTCTTAAACATTTTAAAAACCTTATTTACTTTACATACAAAATAGTTCAGTTATATATTATAGACTTATAGAAAGAGACCTTCTAAAAATGTTAAAATGTATTACTGGCACGCAAAACCTTAAATCAGAGTGAATAAACGTAGACTCGGCACACCACTTCTGAAAGGTTGCCCACCCCTGTACTAGATATATAGCAGTGTAATATACTAATCAAAAGCTCAATTTTTCTCCAGCTTTCCAATTTTCCTATTATATAAACAGCAGGACAGTTAATGTAAGTAACAAACCTGAAAGGGGGGATCTTTTTTCTTTGTGTATTTTCTGATCTACTCGCTTTACTTTTAAATTTATTAGTTTGTTTACAAATTTCATTATATAGCTACATTAGTACAGCAATCCCTTACATCTTAATTTTTAAAACATTATTGAATGATCTCATCAACACACAATATTTAGGATTTCTTTTTAAATATATCAAGCTTAAAATTCCTATTTCTATTATCTAGGGAAGAAAGGAGTAAGAGCTATCAATTTTTAAGCTTCAGGCTATAAGCTGATCAGATGGAATCAAGAAATCTCTCTGTACTGTATAGTGTTGACATACTATAGTATGTGAATTATAAGGGTTTGATGCTTTGGTCTGAAGGATCTGACACTTTCAGAGATAGGATATTGGTCTAGACCAGTGGTTCCCAAACTTTAACCACCTGTGAACCCCTTTCACTAAAATGTCAAGTCTCGCGAACCCCCTCCTAAAAATGAATATTTCTGGGGAGTTTCTCCTTTACCTGAGTATAAATTATAAAAGCAGTGATCTTGGAAATATAAAATTTGTTTTTATGACATGCTTATTACACACTATTTATTATTAATTACTATTTATCATTACAGTATTTTTATTACATTTATGAAAAGGGCAACACTCTTCCAAGATCTCACTTTCATAGCTTGTATCACTTTGAATAAGCCTGTTATAAGACAAGGCTCCTATGTTTCATCAAGGAGTATCAGACGTGAAACAGCATGAAGGGATTTAAGAAGCCAACTCAAAGAGTTCTTCCTACACAAGCATTCAGGTCTTGAGCAGTCCACGCAAACAACACACGTTACAACAAAGCTTAAACTTGTTCTTCATAATAATTTTAAAAACAAGATTAGCTGCCTATTTAATTTTGAAAACAGCAAAAAATATCCACCTCCCTTTCCATGTCTTATAAGGAGGCTTGAAGTTTAAATCTCCTCAGTGTGATAGATATGCTCACTTTGATCTGCTTAGCTCTTGGAAGTCCAGGGGCTCCGGGCTGCTGGTCCCGTGCTGCCCGGGGTCCCTAAGAACAGCTCTGTCCGCCATTAAGGAATTTTTTCCCCGAGAACCCCCTGCAACATTTCGTGAACCCCCAGGGGTTCACGAACCCCAGTTTGGGAACCACTGGTCTAGACTGACTAGTGCTTTCATTACATGTGACTATGGCTCTAATGGATTTCTGTTGGCTCTTTCCCAAACCCATTCTCACATTCCCCAAAAGCTAATGCAAATCATTTTTAGCATCCAAGAAATTAAAGGAAAACAAAACTGGGAACAGATGCAGGGTTCTTTTGGTCTTGTAATGTTGGAAAGGGTATGTAACATTCCTAGAACATTCCATGCACCTCTGTTCTTACAGAATTTAAGACTAACACTTTTCTAAAAACAATGGATTTGATGAGAGATATCCATCTGCGAAAAATTACATCAGGTTATCTTGAAAATAATTCTATAAACCAAGCAGCCTCTTATCTACATATTTTATTATAGGGGACAAGAAAGCACACTCACCTTATCCCTAATGTGAATGTTCGTTAAGTATTCAGATGGAACATGGAAGTCTAGATAAAGGAATCAGAATTGACCTAATTGTTAAACCATGTAATTGATTCTCATTTATAAATATCAAGACAGCATTAAACAATTTATTTTCCCTACCTATGTCTTGAGGTCGACAAGGCGAAGATGCCCAAGGTGATGCAAATTTGGGGTAGAGATTTCTGAACAAGAAAAAACATACTCAAATTAAAAAGCAATGAATTTGAAGAAGACATCCAAGCCCCCATCCCTCCCCGCCTCCAACACCATTATATTTAGTTACTTCATTAACTTTTAGGGTGAAATTCTGGCACCACTGACTTCAATGGCAACCCTCCCCACCACTGAATTCAAAAGGGCACAATTCTCAATTGTGCTTGTAACCTAAGTGCATTTGGCTCCAACTCCTTTCAGAAGCCCAAACATACTCGGCAGAATGGAGGTATTGTGTAACACCTCTCAAGAGCCTGATGGGCTAATAAATCTGAGCCCATAATTAAAAGAGGAAAAAGGCTTATAGCTGGCAGGCCTAGTTTCTCCCACTGATAATGATTGTACCCTTCCTTTAAATTCTCCTCTATGCTGACAAAGAACCGATTTCACCACTTCAGTGGAACATGAAAAAACATGAAAAAATATAAATGTTCTGATTTCATTTAATTCAGGGGTTCTCAAACTGGGGATCGTGACCCTTTAGGGGGTTGTGAGGTTATTACATGGGGGTCGCGAGCTGTCAGACTCCACTCCCAAATCCCGTTTTGCCTTCAGCATTTATAATAGTGTTCAATATATATATAAAAAAAGTGTTTTTAATTTATAAGGAGGGTCGCACTCAGAGGCTTGCTGTGTGAAAGGGGTAACCAGTACAAAAGGTTGAGAACCACTGATTTAATTCTTGATAATACTTCAAGAAGAAAAAAATGGAGCTTTTAGATTACTAATTAAACACTGCAGAACTTTGCTAATTTGAACCAATGACTTAGTGATCCACTGAGAAGTACTGAAGTTTGGTAATTAGCAGGTAGAGGAACAAAAAAGGACAGTGAATCACAAGATGTACTTTTTTGGCAGCTGCACTTTTGTTTTAATTGTTTGTGATAATATAGTATTGTGACATATTTTGCAAATGAGACTTCAGTCTACTAACCTATTAAATCTTTGCACCTTCTAGCAGGAAGGCATAAGAGTGCTATAAAATCTTTGAAGCCTGGGAAGTTACCAGGAGAAGACCAATTCCCAACCAAGTTCTAAAGAAAAATGATTCCAGACCAAGGGGAGCCAATCCTACACCATAAACCACCTTTAATCCAAGGTTGACAACAGTTTATATCCTCATATATCCTGACTGCAGGCATCACAGGGGGCAGCATCTGTGGAAAACGACCAAGACCTTTCTTCTGCTGGGAGAAATCTTTCCAACTGTGTAGTACTTCCCAAGAATTGGAACATAAAGGCTCACTCACCCATCTAAACACTGCCTTAAAGATCACAGAGCACTATTTCTTTAATCAGCATAATGTGAATATCTTTGCAAAAATATCAATGGGTAAAGACCCTTCTTCCTAATGTTATCTGCCTATCATAGGTAAAGTTTTGAAAGAGATGATCCCCTGTATGCTATATGTGAAGCCTGATTTATTTACTATATTCCATAAGGAAGGCGGATCACTTTTGTTGTGACGTCTGCTACGTTTTGGAAGAGTTTAAAAAGATTTTACTGTAGCCTTAAAAATTTGGTAGAGTGTGCTAAAAACATAAGTAACGGATAACTGTCTAAAGCAGTATCTTTGGCTCATGGAACATAACAATTGCTCTATATTTTGAATTTCTAGCTTTTGGAATAAGCAAGAGCCAGGGATAAAAAGAATTCATACGGGCACAGAAAAGCATAAAGCACTGTATTAAGCAGATAACACTCTTATCTCAGAGTTACAAACTGACCAGTCAACCACACACCTCATTTGGAACCAGACGTATGCAATCAGGCAGCAGAGACCAAAAAAAAAAAAAAAGGGGGGGGGGGGTGGGGGGGGGCAAATACTGCACAGTACTATATTAAACAAACTACTAAAATAATAAAGGGAAAGGAAAAACAAATTGACAAGGTAAGAAAACCGTTTCTGTGCTTGTTTCATTTAAATTACGATGGTTAAAAGCAGCATTTATTTTCTGCATAGTAAAGTTTCAAAGCTATATTAAGTCAATGTTCAGTTGTAAACTTTTGAAAGAACAACCATAATGTTTTGTTCAGAGTTATGAACAACCTCTATTCCGAACGTGTTCGTAACTCTGAGGTTCTACTGTACTTCTGGGCAGTATACAAATTATTTGATGACTATTTCAGGAGACTTTCACACTACAAAAGAACATAAGAACGGACATACTGGGTCACACCAATGGTCCATCTAGCCCAGTATTCTGTCTTCCGACAGTGGCCAATGCGAGATGCTTCAGAGGGAATGAACAGAATAGGGCAATTATTGAGTGATCCATCCCCTGTCGTCCAGTCCCAGCTTCTGGCAGTCAGAGATTATGGACACCCAGAGCACGTGGTTGTGTCCCTGACCATCTCGGTTGATAGCCACTGATGGACCTGTCCTCCCTAAACTTCTCTATTTTTTTTAAACCCAGTTATGCTTTTGGCCTTCACAACATCCCATGGCAATGAGTTCCACAGGCTGACTATACACTGTGTGGAGAAGTAGTCCCTTATGTTTATTTTAAACCTGCTAATTTCATTGGGCGACCCCTGGTTCTTGTTATTTATCCCTTCACATAACACTTTCCTATTCACTTTCTCCACACCAATTATAACTTTATATTCCTTCCCACCCCTAATCTCTTTTCTAAGATGAACACTCCCCAGCCTTTTTAATCTCTCCTCATATAGAAACTTTCATTCCCCTAATAATTGTTGGTTGCCCTTTTCTGTACTTTTTCCAATCCCAATACACCTCTACATTGATATAATGCTGTCCTTGGGAGCCAAAAAATCTTACCACAGTATAGGTGAAACCGCGTTATATCGAACTTGCTTTGATCCACCGGAGTGCGCAACCCCGCCCCTCCGGAGCACTGCTTTACCGCGTTATATCCGAATTCATGTTATATCGGGTCGCGTTATATCGGGGTAGAGGTGTATATCTTTTTTTGAGATAGGGCTCCCAGAACAGTGTGGGCGTACCATGGATTTATATAGTGGTATGATATTTTTTGTCTTATTATCTATCACTTTCCTAATGGTTCCTAACATTACCTTTTTTGATTGCCACTGCACATTGAGCAGAAGTTTTCAGACAACTGTCTACAACAACTCCACTCTTCTTTGAGTGGTAACAGCTAAAATAGACCCCATCATTTTGTATATATAGTTGGGATGATGTTTTCTAATGTGCATTACTTGCATTTATCAACATTGAATTTCATCTGCCATTTTGCTGTCTAGTCACCCAGTTTTGTAAGATCTCTTTGTAACTCCCTGCAGTCAGCTTTGGACTTATCTTTAGTAATTTTGTATCATCTGCAAACTTTGCCACCTCGCTTTGTTTACCTCTTTTTCCAGATTGTTAATGAATACGTTGAAGAGCTTTCTGAAGAATCAGGTACACTATAACAATTGGGATCAACCTTGTCCACATGCGTGCTGACATACTAGATTGGTGAGGCATGATTTCCCTTTACAAGAGCTGTACTGACTCTTCCCCAACAAATCGTGTTCACCTATGTATCTGATCATTCTGGTTTTTACAATATTTTCAACCAGTTTGCCAAGTATTGAAGTTAGGCTTGCTGGCCTATGATTGCCACTAGAGCCTTTTTCAAAAATCAGCTTTACATTAGTTATCCTCCAGTCATCTGATACAGAGGCTGAGTTAAGCAATAGGTTACATACCACAATTAGTAGTTCTGCAATTTCATATCTGAGCTCCTTCAGATCTCTTGGGTGAATACCATCTGGTACTGGCAATTTATTACGGTTAAATTTATCAATTTGTTCCAAAACTGCCTCTACTGACACCTCAATCTAGGGCTGTTTCTCAGATGTTTCACCCAAAAAAAATGATGCAGGTGTGGGAATCTCCCTCACATCCTCCGCAAAGAAGGCCAATGCAAAGAATTCATTTAGCTTCCTCACAACGGCCTTGTCTTTCTGTGGTGTTTCTTTAGTACCACTGATTGTTTGGCAGGCTTCCTGCTTCTGATACAGTTTAAAACTGTTAGTTTTAGTGTCTTTTGCTAGTTGCTCTTCAAATTATTTTTTGGCCTGCCTAATTATACTTTTACATTTGACTTGCCAGAGTTTATGTTCCTTTCTATTTTCCTCAGTAGGATCTGACTTCCAATTTTTAAAGGATGCTTTTTTGCCTCTAACTGCCTCTTTTACTTGGTTTAGCCATGGTGGCACATTTGTGGTCCTCTGTTTTTTGTTTTGTATTTGGGATATACATTTAATTTGAGTATCAGAGGGGTAGCCGTGTTAGTCTGGATCTGTAAAAAGCAACAAAGAGTCCTGTGGCACCTTATAAACTAACAGACGTACTGGAGCATAAGCTTTCGTGGGTGAATATTCACCCACGAAAGCTTATGCTCCAATACGTCTGTTAGTCTATAAGGTGCCACAGGACTCTGTCATTTAATTTGAGTGTTTATTACAGTGTTTTTAAAAAGCTTCCATGCAGCTTGCAGGCATTTCTCTTTTGTGACTATTCCTTTTAATTTCCATTTAACTAGTCTCCTCATTTCTGAGTAGTTCCCCTTTTTGAAGTTAAATGCTTCTGTGGTGGGCTTCTTTGATATTTCTCCTTCCCCCCAGGAAGTTTAATTAAATTACACTATGGTTGCTATTACTGAGTGGTTCCGCTATATTTACCTCTTGAACCAGATTCTGTGCTCTGTTTAGGATTAAATCAAGAATTGCCTCTCCCCTTGGGGATTCCAGAACTAGCTGCTCCAAGCAGCAGTCATTTATGGTATCTAGAAATTTTGTCTCTGCATCCTGTCCTTGACATGTATCTAGTCAATATGCGGTTAGTTAAATCCCCATTATTATTGAGTTTTCAATTTTTGTGGCCTCTCTAATCTCCCTAAGCATTTCATAGTCACTGTCACCATCCTGGTCTGGTTGTCAGTAGTATATTGCTACTGGTATACTCTTATTAATGAAGCATAGAATGTCTATCCACAGAGATTCTCGGATATTTACTATATTTGTTTCTATTCTTTCTTTCACATATGATGTCACTCCCCCACCAGCACAACCCACTTTGCCATTCCTATATATTTTATACCCTGGTATTATCATATTCTATTGATTATCATCGTCCAGCAAGTTTCTGTGACGTCTATTATACCAATACCCTCATTTAATGCAAGGCACTCAAGTTCATCCATCTTAGTATTTAGACTTCTAGCATTTGTATAAAAGCACTTATAAAATTTGTCAATATTTAGCTGACTGCCTTCATGTGATGTAACTGAACAGGACTCTTTCATTTGACTGTTTCTCTTCAATTCCTATCAGTTCTGTATCAACTTCTATTCTCTCTATAACTCAAAGATGGGGGCGGGAGCTCAGCTCAAAGAGTTTGAAAACAGCTCAGGGTGCAGCGAGTGGGGTACCTAAGGGCTGTGTGCAGGCAGGGGGTAGCTAGGGGCTGTGTGTGGGAAGGGGGGTAGCTCAGGGTGCAGGGAGGGAGGTAGCTAAGGGCTGTGTCCAGGCAGAGGGGTAGGCTCAGGTTGCAGGGAGAGGGATAGCTAGGGGCTGTGTGTCGGGAGGGCTCCCCTGCGGTCCCAGTTCCCCGAGGGCTCTGCCAGCCACCGAGCCGGGTCCCCCCGCCCAGTCGGCTTTTACCAGCTGCATGAGCAAAGGGGGCTGGGAGCGGAGGAGCAGCTTCAACCCTCTGCACCAGCAGGAGACAAGGGAACACCATGGCTGCCTGCTCCATGGCACCAGTCAGAGCAGCAGCTGTCCCACACTGCCCGGCTCTGGCTTCCCGCCTCTGACCTGGCAGGGGGGGGAAGGGGGAGGAGGAGGTGTGTGTGTGTGTGGGGGGTGGAGCTGCCCCAGGATTGCCCTGCTCTTGCAGTGTAGTTTTGGGGGGAGGGAGGCAACACCCCTGTGCCTCCCAACTCTGCCCATGGGCTCAGGGCTTCTGCCCTGTGGGGAGGACCAGGGCGCTCAGGGCTCCAGGATTCAGCCGCGCGGGGGACGCCAGACATAGGGGCTTCAACCACGTGGGTCCTGGCTTCAGCCCCATGGGAGCTGCTGGGGCTCAGGCTCTGGGTTTTAGCCCCAGGGCCCCAGGCCTCCCTGAAAGGGTTCGCAGACCCCCTGTTGAGAACCGCTGATTTAGAGCACAGTGATGACTAACTGTCACACTAGGCAAAAACGTATCACTAACTTTGAGGGCAGTAAAATAAAATAGCAAATCTTTTATCTGTATCATCAACTGTAAAAGCTCCAAAACCAGACTAAAAGCAGGTATTACAATACAAATATATAGACACATATACATGGATCCAATGTTGTCACTTGAATAATAGGCATCCAAGGAAGATAGTAAATACTCTGTATGAAACGATTCCCTATTAAAAACTAAAAAAAAAACCAGTTAACTAATTACCAACAATCATGGCAACAAATTGGTAATATCCTGCATAGATACGTATATTAACAATTTGGACTTTAATCCAATAGAGGAGATGCATAGCATACCAATAAACCACCACAATAAAGTACCTTTAATTTCATATATCAACACCATGAAAAAAGTCATTCTAAACCAATACTATTTTTTATATATATAGCTATAACCAAAGCTAAAAATAAATTACCTGAGATTTAGATGAAAGGATTTTAAATGGTAGTTTTACTAGCAAAGAGTAGGACAAAAATTGTACCAAAAACTCAAATACTCAGTTACATGTGCTAAATTACACTTAAATCTACTTTAAAATACTGAATTCAGATGTACTTTGCTCTAAGCCGATTGTTCAAACATAGCCTTTCTGAAGGCAATCTGTATTGGAAATATCAAACAACTCTGATATTGCGCACATCCTGGAGATGCACCTACTCAGACAATCAAAGCTACAAATTATGGAGCTAGTAGTGAGAAGAGTTATTTCTTAGTATAGCTATTTAAAACTCATGTTCTCAGTGAAGTAGAAAAAATCCATCACACTCAAACAAGAAGTTATCTGTAAGAGCAGCACTAAGTCTTTTCATTCTGCAGAATCCATTCGTATTAGAAGAGTGGTTAAGGTGCACAAGTGTAGTTCTGAGAATACCAATGGAACTCTGTGTAAGCTTGAAAGCTTGTCTCTCTCGCCAACAGAAGTTGGTCCAATAAAATATATTACCTCACCCACCTTGTCTCTCTAATGGAACAATGTTCTGAAAAAATGTTGAGAAATGCACTATGGAGTAATTCCTAAAAATAATCAATTTACATGAGGGATATATATAAATTAGTGCTAATTACTGTATAAGGAGTGCAGATTCCAGAATGCCACTTTTTTCTTCTTACTCTTTCTTGTTTCATCTTTTTTTACTCTCTCTCCCCAATCCTTCTTGAACTCACATACATACCTATTTCATGTGTATATAATCTGAGAAATGTGAAGTGCAAAGAATTCCTTTCATCTATATGTACCATTCCAATCTGGTTTTGCTGGTTGGTTTATTGTGTGCATTCATAAAATTTCAATAAACATAGTACACAAATCTTTGGTGGAAAAAAAAGAGACCATCTATTTTTTCTGAGAGAGAGAATAAACTATGAAGTTCAGCAAGGTTCTTCTGTAGGTGGGTCATGCATCAAATATCTTTTAGATGAATTATGTTTTTAGTACTCTGTTTATTAGGTTATGCAGAGTAAACAAAATCTTTAGAGCTCCATGTCCCAAGTTTGCCCATGTAGCTCACAAGAAATGAGGCAGGATTGTAATTCTGCAATCCAGCCGGAGTAAGAGATAGTATGCCGCTGAACTGCCCCAGAAGCAAGGTAAGAAAGAGATGTGACTCTTGTTTCCTGCTTTTCCCTTGATCCATATGACTTCCCACTCTACAGCAGCTCAAGTATGTGGGCAGATGTGTTGGGGGGGCAGAGCCAATACTCCGCTTACTTCCCACATGTATGGAAGGAGAAGTAGCAGCATGCCAGCAGCTGTTCCCCGCTTGCCTCCCAACACAGGCTCTGGTGATGTGGGTAGTCCACACAGAGGTATAAGAGATTCTTTAAAATCCCTTACTGCCCTGTGATATCATGGTGGAGGGCTCACAATTATGCACATGGAGAATATAAAATAGCTAACGGACTAGAAGTTAACTTCAAAAGGTATACTGCTCTTGAAGATAACAATACAACTATACAATACAACTATGAAGGTGTACAGTTTGTTATTACATCAGTGTAAGTTTAATTTACAATAAAAATGCTGCCTGATTGTTAAATGTAAATATCCTCAAGGAAAATTTTTATTTAAAAAATAATTTATGCATGAAATTTATTAACAAACACACTAAAGCTTTCCTGAAAAAATCCTTAACAATTTAAGGGAGTAAAGAGAGCCTCCTAGCTTACTGAAAGATTGCAAAACAAGATCTCAATATGCCTTGAAGCACAGTTCTCTTATTAATGAAAGCTTTACTTTACTGTCATTGCATTTTCAAATTTAATTTGTCAAAGTATCTGCAGTTTTTTTATATTCATGTGAACTATATGAACCCAATATTATGAACAGCAGCATAATAAAAACAAAACTGATGACACTATTGAAAACAGAACTTACTCAGGAGAGTTGAGATTGAGACCTAGTGTTGTTAAGTCACTTCCTAATGCAAGATGTACCATTCCCGGGTCCGTCTCTGCTGCCCTGATGAATGTTAACAAGCCAATCATTCCAAACTGGTCCGTCACCATCCCTTGAGGAATGTTGGTAACCCGACCTGGGCAAGAACAACCAATTAATTTTCTCCTTTCAAAAAGTGGAGGAATCAACAAGATCATTTGAAAGTATTTTCAAGCGATTTATCAAAAAAAAAGACTCAAGCATACCATCAGGTAGCACCTGGATCCCTTTTTTCTGCTGGTTGTTGTTTTGCGTTGTTGAACTTTTATCTCCAGGGAATTTGGGTCCGTCTGCACTAGAAGATGTTTTGCCTGATGTACTCAAATTCTATTAAGAAACAAGTAATTTGTGCAAGTTAACATGATAGAAAACAAACCAACATGGAAAACTTGGTTAAGCAGCCCTTCTGAATCAAGCGCTCTTCAAAAGCCATCGACAGGACCATACATGTACTGTGAGGCTGAAGTCTGTTCAGTTATTCATATCCCAAAAGCAATTAAGTGCCCTGCCACACTACAAGGTAATTCAATTTTAAGTTTTGAAAAAAAACAACAACAAAAAAACCCCGATATTTGAACATAAAGGAATTAAAAACAAAGACGTAGTTTTCCACACTTTTCAGGGCTTACTTATGAGCAAAATGTAAACCACAGCTCTGTTTGTCAGTTGAAGTTCTCGTGTTCTGTTACCAATCTGTAGGTATGATTAATGCCTTCGTCATTTTTACAATCCCTAAAATAAGAACTACTCCCAAATCTATAATCTCAAATTTAAAAGGTCAGGATATTTAAATATTTTGTACACACTTGGAGCAGAATATTAACGGGAAGAGTAAACTGCTGCATTTCTAAATGAGTGCATGGCACAGGAGGTGCTCGTGGGCCCTTCGCTTCACATGCCAGCCAACAGTCTCGTCTCCACATAGAGAGCCCCTCTGAGCTGCAGTGGCTGACACTGGATATAATAAAGGGACCAATTACAGAAGCAAGCAAACTACAGTTGGCACTCACCAGTTAGGAAAAAGGTATAACACTATATTTGACAAGAAAACTGTATAAAATGTTTGCTCTCTACTGCAAATTGTTTTTCTGTCATCATTTCTATTTACTATTTCTACAATACCATAGAATGCATGGCGCCACACTGACAGGATACTACTCTGAAGAGCTCAATGTCTAGAGAAGACATCACAGGAAGGGACAATAAAAGAAATTAGACACGACTAAAAGGCCGTTTGGTGCGCAGCAAGTTCAGGTGTAAATCTACAGTGCTTCAGCATGCTGCATCCTAACTGTCCATATGGATCTTGCTGCTGCACACTAAAAGTTTTCTAGTGTGCACTGACGTACTGCTGTTTCAAATGGCAGAACATCAATTTATCAGGACATACTGCCTGCATATTACTGTGACTTTTTGACAAGACAACTTTTTATAGAATCACATAGTATCAGTTCAATTTTTATCCAATCCCTCTCGGAGTCTGCTTCTACCTCCTGTTTTTCAGTAGTGGCAAACCTTAACAGCTTCCTCCAGGGAATGAAAAATGAAGAATTTGACCTCCACAGATAGCAGGACTGCATGCAACGAAGTGGCTTCACTCCCATATCTTTCAACAGCTTCTTGGATGCTGCAAAGGCTTTATACTACTTCAAAAAACCAAGTGTGTAATGTGGATAAATGCTAATTTTGGCAATCTTAATGGTTGAATCTCCCATGGTTACGGTGATTCATGATATTTCACTGAAAAATTCCAAAGGGTATATGGTGTTAGTACAGATCTAGGATATTTCCCCTTTTGGCAGTTTCTTTGCAGAGATTAATGGGTGGGATAATTCTATGAATCATCCAAGTTCAAAGAGTTAATCATTAACCCAAAACCGGTTGTACATAGTTGAGATCAATCACTCTGAAATGCCCATTAAAGTATAGAATCTAGGATTTTTTTACATTAGCCACTTTGCTAGTCTGATTTGTATTATCAAATAAGCTCCATGATCTCACGTGCACCAGGACTGTGGTTTTAACTGGGGAGATAATTACACTCTCCGTTTTACTTGTAAATCCCCTGAATTTAATTTTTATGATTTCCATGGAACACTACATACTACCTATAGTTTATTAATGAAATCTATGATCAAAGAACTTGAGTTGAATTAAACAGTTCCTACTTTAATACCTCTGCCACTCATGGCTTGCCACATTAACTGAAGAGGAAAAAAATCTTTTTACAAGTTTATTCTTATTTAAATATCCAGTAAATACTGTATATGTAACAATATGAGTGACAAACTAGAATCACAAAACCCCACCAATATTTGTTAAACCTTGCTATAATCAAACTACACTGGAATATGGATCTCTTAGGACAAACAACCCCAAACCATGCAATTACACTATTAATGTTCACATTGCTGATAGATACCAATATTACCAAACTTTCAGAGTCAATAAAGTTATACATGTAAATATGTAATAACTAAAAGGATGCAGAATAGTCTTGTGGTTAAGACAAGGTATTAGGAGTTAGAAATCTTAATTCCTCACTATGACACAGATTTCCTGTGTGATATTTGGTTAAGATCACTTTATCCCTGTGCCATTATTTCCCTATCTATATAAAAAAATGGGGAACAACAATATTTACCTAGCTCTCATGGACATTGCGAGACTTAACTCATTAAGTTTGTAAAGAATTTTGAGAACCTCAGTGGAAGGTGCTGTACTGTGGAAAGTATTATTATTATTATTATTATTGGAGAAAGTAACATGTGAATCTAGCTAAGAAGAGGGATCTGAACTGGAAGTATCTCCCTATGTCAAAACTCAGCACTGGGAATTTTAGAACAATTATATCTTGATTCTAGAAGCAAACTTTGTGAGGTGTACCTGAAAGAAACAATTAAACTCGGGTTTTCTATCTCCAAAAGTGTACATAAAAGTACACAGGACTTTTTTGAAACTGAGAAAGTAATTTGATTCACCCTCACCAAAATAATCTGTTATCAAGGTCATTTTCATGGTCAGAAGACAACTGATTCCCCAGGAGAGCCAATCTGCATAGCACATATAGTGATATTTCAATTACTGAGTAGTTTATAGAAGACCTCTTAAAATTTGTCACCTTGAAGTACAAGTGTATTCAAATTGCTTTACTGCCAATTTTAAACTAAGTTGTTGAAAAACAAAACGTGATCACTGGAGGGAAAAAATAAAGTTTTAACATTCACTTACAGATTTACTGTCATCATTACTTGATGTTGGATCTTTGTAACTGGAGCCTGGTAATGCTGGAAAATCTTCATTGTGTATTGAGAAGTCCTGGGATTGCTCACTTGCTGGTTTTGTTACCATTCCAACTATGATCCAAATGAGAGCAAGTACAATATTAATAACTATTATGAAAACATTTTTCTGCTGCTGCTTTTATGAGCGATTGGTACAGTGCAACAGACTTTAAAAGAACAGGAAATATGAAAAAAATGAAAGTGTGTTGGTTTACTGGAACCGTACGTCACTGACTCAGTTCTCTTATTTAAATTAGATGTAGAAAACTTTGGCACCAAATTCATAACTAGCACAACTGAACTGTTTTTATTGAAGTTACACTAAGAATTAATTATGCCCAATAGTTTTACTATTATTAACACTGAACATCTTACACAACATCTGAATAAGCAGAAGAACCGTGAGAGGAGTTTTTAAAATGATATTAAAGCAATTTGATAAAAAGGATACAGATTTTTTTTTATTGAAATCAGTTTTCCTTTAAATTCTGAAAATGTTTTCTGAAATTTGGTTAGGCTTATATATTTTAAGTAAACATGCAGGTAATTTGCAATAGAACATCACTATGTTATACTTGCCAGTGACTTAAACAGTAGGAAAAATGCAAGTCTACAGATATCAGCTGGCTTCAATGCTCTGACCCTAATTTCAGAAAAGTAGGTCATTCATACTGGAAGATTGGATCCAGGGACTGAAGAGAAGCATTATTTATTGTACCAATTAAAAAAAAAAAAAGACTCCAGGGGTCAACAACCTCTTGCTCAGACATACAGAAATAATATAGTAATCTGGCTGCAAATTACTCAGACCTCTGATGCAGGGTAAGTGCAGATAGAAGGAAACCTAGAGATCATTTTCCAGAGGTTCTGGATAGGTGTAGATGAGCTAAAGCGTATCGATAGTTGACAGACATTTTCCAGTGTTCTGAGGTCAAGAAGAGATCAAAGCTCCCTTTTTTTAAATTTAGGAAATTGGTTTACTGAATCCTGTTTCTTCTTTCTTCTGAATAAATGGATTCTGGCATTTATAGACGCAAATACGATCTTTTAGCAAAACGTTGATTGATATTCTAAAGGTAACAGAGCTTTTTCTGTCAGAAATTTGGAGAATGAGCTAAAAAGAACTTAATACCCTCTTTCCTGTAGTACCCAATGATAATTTATATAACAGCAACTGCCCAAGTTATATGCAGAAGTGATATGCAGGACAAACATATATTAAGGAACAAGAAAAAGTTGTACTTTGAGGCTAAGCTACCCTGATGACTTATACTAAAAATTATCTTTGCTCATGTGATTTGTAACTATTCTACAAGTAGTTCTATTGCATAAGATGTGTGTCTATTTAGTACTTTAAAAAAAAAAACCAATAAGCATCAAGTACTGTGATCACTATTAAAAAGTCAATAGGTAGCACAGTATAGGAGGAAACTGTAGCATCTCTGATATGTCGTCACACCTCTTAGCAAATGCTAACTTTTTAATGTTACATTTTATTTCTAAAATAAACTATTTACAAGGTACACTGCGACAATTTGATCAACAGGCATCTAAAAGACAGGCAATCAATTTGATAGGAAACAAAAAATGAAGCTATTTAAAAATATGCATATCCAGACTGAAAAAAAAAAATGGCCAGTTTTCAATCAAAGGTGAATTTAAACAGCTGAGTTATAATGACTTGCAACATGTCTGAAGTCAACTTCCAACTGCAGAGATGTTGGGTAATGTTTTCAAAAGCATCAAGATGACCAGACTGTAATTGTCTCAGTCACTTTTGAAAATATGACTTAGGAGCCTAAGCCTTACTGATGGTCAATGGGATCTAGGCACTTTTGAAAATGTTACCCACTGTCTCATAACAATGTATTATGAACAGCCATACGCGAATCAGGCAAGTAAACATTTATTTTATTCAACAAAGTTTTCAGAAGTACATTCTTACCATAGGGAGCCCTTCCAGCTAATGGGTTTATTAATGGAGTTGGGTTGCCACTTCCTTCTCTTCTATTTCTGTCTGCTAGTGCTGGAAAATCTGAAAGGTCCAGTCCTGTCACATTTTCACTTCCATCTAAAATAAAAAGCACTCTGTTTTTTAACCACCTTGAATTTTTTACACAGGGACTGCAATACATGAAATCAAGTTTTTCTTCATCAAACAATAAAAGGATCAAAATATTTTCTCTTCACGAACATGTACATTCAAACAAACTGATTTTGTTAAAATGTTCAACAAACACCACCTCCTGTCACCAAGATGTGATTTCCATGGTTTATAGTGCTAGCAACAGATGATATGCTGAAGAAATAAAATCCCACCACTAAAAGGTAGGAGAACACTTCATTTTCTCTTCAAGTTTCTATCAGTATTCTGTATAAATTTAAAAAAAGAAAAGAAAAGCCTAGATGACAAGGCTAGGCTATAGAGCATTTTTTATTTTTAAAATAGCAACTCAATAATATATGCCAAGAGTCATGAATGTGACACTGTACCTGTAAATTACAGGACTGAAGTTATCAGTGGTTCCATAGTGGGAAAGAAAGGCTTCACTGACAATAGGGAGCTAGCAAGAGAAGGGCTTGGAGAGGGGAAATAGTAGCATCAGTGGCAGCGCTGTAGGAGCCCTTTAATCGCTACTAACGCAGGACAAGGCAGAATAATGAAGCAATTTCAGAAGACACGTAGTAAAACCCAGGGTAAGGCATGAATTCCGATTTGCAGCTGGTATCAGAGTATATACAAATTTTGAATTATAGGTTTATAATGCCATCACAGGGTTCTAGTGACTACACAAACCACTTGGGCATTACCCTTTTACTTTATGACACCATCAGTATTTTAAAGATGTAATTATAACCTTGTAGTTATATACAGAAAGCTTAGTATAGCCATACATACCTAAAGTAAAGCATTTTTCTGGATGATATTATATATAGTTTTCTTAATACAAATGAACAGTCTGGAATTCCTAGAAACTGTCACAACCTGGACTACTGATTTAAAAGGATCATTTTTTATATCTGTGTAAGAGGAGTTGGAAATAAGGGAAGATTTCTAAAAATAGTTTTTAAAGAAGTTGTTCACCATAATATTTTCATACTAAACAGATACTTCCCCCCCCCCCCGCCTACAGATTAATAAACGTTTAACAGGATCATCCCTTTGTTGTCCCTGGATCTTTAAATTATTTTTGACATTGAAATTGGCTGTTATGAATGTATGTTTGTATATAAAAAAAATCCATGCAAAACAAACTATTTTCAGTGTAATTTAAGTTTTTCTACTTTGTCTTTAAAAGTAATATAAATATTAATTTCTAGTATAATTTCAGAAGTGTTATTTTTATGCCATTTGCTACTACCTAAATGTATTTTGTATTTTACATATGATCTTAAAAACTGAATTACACATTTGTCATATATTAATGTCAGTGTTCCAATTTATGTGCACATTCTTAAGTAATGGGAACAATTCTGTACAAAGTCATTAAGCATAATTACAAAAATTCACAATTAGAGATACAAATATCTTTA
Organism: Terrapene triunguis; assembly: GCF_002925995.2. Classification (NCBI taxonomy): domain Eukaryota; kingdom Metazoa; phylum Chordata; order Testudines; family Emydidae; genus Terrapene; species Terrapene triunguis. The sequence goes on along the minus strand of NW_020664419.1, from coordinate 60,067,973 downwards.
ACAATTTGGGGTTTTAACCAGCTAACATATATACCTCCTATTGTACTTCATCCTCTACCTATTTAAAGGAAACTCACCTGTTCCATTAAAAATGTTACTTGATAAGGAGTTATTCATTCCAAATGCCTGATTCCTGTTCATTCCAAATCCAGACATACTGTGCACAAAAACAAAAATTCAGATACAAAAATAAACACTTTCTAACTTCAACTGAGTGAGAGAAGACAAGACAAGAAAGGAAAACGAAGAGACTTCATTAACACCTCACTTGAGTTATTACAGGCTAAGAAACCTGCGTTCATCTTTCAAATTCAGTTTTCACCGTTTTATACTTTGCACTTGTCAAATTTGTATAAACAATGGGGCAATTAATCAAGACAATTTTATTATAAATTTCTAACAATAGAATATTAAGAAAAATGCTAAGACTTAAGGATAACAGAGCCATAGGCATTAAAATAAGTTCATAAGTGAATCATGACAAAGTTGATATATCTATAGATAAATAGAATACAGTAGACACCATCTTGACTTTGCTAGGGTATATGATACAATAAAGTCAAGATGATATTTTGACAAGATAGCATGGACAGATCAAGCCGAGATTAACTCCTAGTTTCTCTCATGCTTTATTAAGAAAAGCAATTAGGCCAAGGTCTAAAAAAAGAAAAAGTAAAAAAAGCTATCCCCTTAACCTTTTGCGTTTAGAGTTTCCCATATGTGGGCACACATCAATCAGGGAACTAGACAACTTACTTTGCCTACTAGCAGCCATAATCACCCTAGGAGGGTCAAGAGAAACTGCTTTCAGTTCCCCCAACACAGTTCAAGAGATTGAGTAGGGGAACAATAAGTGCAGAATGACCCTGCTCAGCTTGGCTTCAGTAAGGTGGTGTATTTGGAATACATCAAACCCTTTGACTTCTATCTATCAGCCACTTGAAGAAACAGATTTCTGGCATCTTCTGGAATTCTAAATCAGGTGAGAGCACTGACAAGACAGTCAATCTTGATGTAGTTAGTAAGGCCATGCAATATAGCCTGCTGATATATAGTACTTTTCACACAACGCATCTCAACAAATAAAATCCAGCAATTAAAAGAGTCCTCAGACTAGGGATTTCAGAGAGATACAAGAGGTCAGACAGCAGGAGAAAAAATTGCCCCACAGTTGTTTTTTACCTGTGGGTTATCCAACTTTCTATCAATACATAGTGCTGCCTCTTTAGGAAAACTGAGGTAGCTGATGAGGAGAAAGTTAAATATTCTATACATTTTAAAATAGCCAACACATTGTTCAAATTGGGGAAAATGTTTAGAGAATATTTTATGGAAGTGATTATCAATTATGTGACCGTCAAGAAAATTCATCAAATCTTCATGAAATTTTTAAGTTTATCCACAATAGTACTGATATCTGTAAATTTAGTGTTAACAGTGGCATTTGTAGTATAATTTAACGTGTATTTATAGACTTGTATGTATATATTTGCTTTTAAAGTCTAGTGAATAACCCCACACTGGAAATAGCTTCAATAAAAAATAGCAACCTGGATACTAGTGATCATCCCTTCCTAAATGGGAGAGGGACGCACGAAGAAAGCATATGATGTATGTACATAAAAGATGAAGACAATAATTCAAAAGCTACTGCATACTGAGATTTCATCATCTCTGAATTACTACTGAAAACTAAGAAAAGGGGCATCTCAAATAATGTTAATGAGGCTTTTTTTTTTTTTAATATATAAACAACACTAATTTATTTGCCCCTTTACTTGCTGATATTCATTACAGCAAACATGCTGAGGTAGCCTATAGAGCAGGGGTGGGCAAAGTTTTTGGCCCGAGGGCCACATCGGCGTTGCGCAACTGTATAGAAGGCTGGGTAGGGAAGGCTGTGCCTCCCCAAACAGCCTGGCCCCCACCCCGAATCCGTCCCCTCCCACTTCCCGCCCCCGATTGCCCCGCTCAGAACTTCTGACCCATCCAACCCCCACTGCTCCTTGTCCCCTGACCGCCCCCTCCCAGGACCCCCCGCCCCTAACCGCTCCCCCGAGACCCCACCCCCTACCCAACCCCCCCTGCTCCCTGTCCCGACTGCCCCGCCCCCTATCCACACCCCCACCCCGACAGGCCCCCCAGGACTCCCACACGTATCCAACCGCTCCCTGCTCCCTGTCCCGACTGCCCCCCATGACTCCCTGTCCCTTATCCAACCCCCCCGCTCCCCGCCCCCTTACCATGCTGCTCAGAGCCACGCCTCCCGTGCTGCCCGGAAGGAGCAATGGGCCAGAGCACTGGCGGTGCGCCGCGCTGAGGCTGCGGGGGAGGAGCCGGGGGATACCTTCCCTGGCTGGGAGCTCAGGGGCCGGGCCGGACGGTCCCACAGGCCGGACGTGGCCCGTAATTTGCCCACCTCTGCTATAGAGTGAGAGGACCAAAAGACCCCTCTCATGCCACAAGGCAGGGATTTGAACTACTGCTGCCAAATCCCTACTGTGGCTGGCTGAGGAGATCAGCAAGATCTTCTTTTCTTGAAGTGGATAGGAATTGCACAAACTAAGAGATTAAAAATATTATCTTAAAATTTCTCTCCCTCTCATTCTTTTTTTACATAATGTTGGGTTGGAGAAGGCATATGACTGACATGAGTTAGTTTGCGAACAGTACAGAGAGATTTAAATGAAGAAAAGGTGGGACTGACATTGGGTGGACATACTACCATAAGGTGTGGAAAAGCAGTTATAACCAAACTACAGTTATGATTCTTTTAAACTGTCTATATAAACAGAACTTCAAAATCAATATAAACCAAACATATCTTATCTTACGTTGTGTTACTGTTAAGTGATTGATGATTCTGAGACCTATGCCTACAGTGGAAGGAGAGGAACAGAGGCTGTTTGCAAGGAATGCTCAGCTCTACAGGAGGGCAAGTCACTGCTTTCCAAATGGTTGTGTGGCTTGCAGCACAGAGGCGCAAGACTCCTGAAGCATGTGAATCTACAGAGGCAATTCTCAAAGAACTATTATATTTTTAATTCTTGCCTTATTTTTTCCAAGTGCATTTAATGTAACTTATAACCAGCACTAAAGTTAAAATGTGCACAAAGAAAACCCCAACTTGCACTTTAAAAACAACTGTTTAAATATGTATTTTTGCAGGAACAGTAGTGAATGACCAGTGGCCAGGCAAAATTTAGTTTGAAGGCTTCAATCAAGAGAATCTTATGTACATTTCAAAGCAGATACACGGTCTCCTGGCAGTAAGAATTCACCACTTCAAACTTTAAAATAATGGATAAAACTAGATTTTTATTTCAGGAATGCTGCTGAACATCCCCAAACCTGCATGTATATAGCTTGACCAAATCAGTCTTACCTGTTCACAGTAAAAGGTTGTCGAGAGGGTTGCTGCTTTGGCATACATATTATGCTAGGCGAGCTTCTGTTGGGGCTGCCTAACCCTGAACTGCTCATGCTGTTTGTCCTGCTGGGAATTCCAATGCCCTGACCAACCTGGGAGTGGTTCATCATATTCCTAGGATTCATAGGCAATATACCCCTGAAAGAGATAAAACCATCCAAAAAGTTGAACCTATACAATACTTTTCAACTTCAGTATAGAAATGAAACGAATAATCAATTTTTTAGGCAGTCAAGCTAGATTTATGAATAATTTCAATATGGCACATCATTTAAGCCAGTGGTTCTCAAACTAGGGCCGCCGCTGGTTCAGGGAAAGCCCCTGGTGAGCCGAGCCGGTTTATTTACCTGCCGCGTCTGCAGGTTCGGCCGATCGTGGCTCCCACTGGCCACGGTTCACTGCTCCAGGCCAATGGGGGCTGCAGGAAGGGAGGCCAGCACATCCCTCGGCAGGTAAACAAACCGGCCCGACCCGCCAGGGGCTTTCCCTGAACCAGCAGCAGCCCTAGTTTGAGAACCACTGATCTAAGCAATTACTTTTCAGTAAATGGTACAGAGTTTTAGGTTTGTTTAGAAAAGTCATATGCTCCTTTATACAATGAGACTAGACAAATCCCTGGTCAGGTCTACTGTAGAATACTTATAAAAAATATTTGAAGTGAAATAAAAGTCTTATGAGTGTGAAAACACCATATAGCTAAATCAATTGATACATAAAATCTTTTAATATTAGTGCTTCTGTGCTACCCCCTTGATATTCTGAATGCTGTATAACATGCATATAATTTTAACCACACATTTACCAAAGCAGTCAAATGATGTCTTGTGTTCACGCAACAGAATTTGCAAGTGAACACTATCCTTACCACATACAAACAGTGTATTACAAATATTTTCCTCAACACAGGCAGTGATCCATAATAGGAAATATTTTTCTTTTTTATTAACTATAATGTAAAGTAGTTTAGGTAAAATATGCTTAAACTGCTCTGCAGAAAAAAAGCAATTGCAGAAATATCAGCTACCAATAAATACCTGCTCGGAGATGGAGGCGTATGAAGTGACATTGTTGGTACCCCTGTTGTTGGCGTTACGTGGCTCGGTAACTGAGTGCCTTGTGATAAGCTGCGATTTAACTGAGGGGTATTGTTGCTCATTCCCCTCATTGGAAGGCCTAGTGCACCTATTGAAAAAAGATTCAGAGGGGTGGAAATATGTAGCAATCAGGAACAAAGTGTTATCCATCCAGTGTAGAAGGGAACTTAATCTAATTTGACAATCTAAAAAAATATTAGTGTAATGCTGCAAGAAAATGCAGTGAAAAAATTAAGTCCTTATTTACATGATCTAAACTCAGTTATTGCAAATATGCTGTCTTTTTGTAATTTTCAGAAAAAAGGCTTTTTATTTGAAAGCTTTTTGTATTTGACAAGCACTACCAAAATTGCATTTCCATTGATATTTGCATTCTACAGTAAGTGTTATAGGTTTACTTTTGTATCAGTAATTTGCAGGTTTTATGTTCCGACTGGTTTGTTAGACTGAGTACTGAAATATAGCTTTAAAACTGAAGGAACAGTATAAAAAAGTGTCTTGACTCTCATTTTGTATTTTGAAAACTTTAATTATATAAGCGATAAGCAAGACTTAATGTTCTTCTTTAAAGTGTCTCACAATCTTGTTTTTAAGAATTTTCTTTTTTTGTCATCTGTTGGCATCATGTTTATCTTCTAAAAAGCTAAATCAAACAGCTTTTTATGTAAGCGTTAAAAACAACACATATTTGGTTGAGTCCACACACACTTCATAAAAGCATTTTTAAAATGAAAGTAGGAAAAAATCAGACTCATTTTTAAAAACACTTAATAATTAAATAGAAAAATATGTATTTGGCAAAGAGTAATAGTTGTAATTGGACCACTCCCTCAACATAAGATAAATGCTATTTCTAGAATAGGCTAATTACACAATTTAGAATTATTTTATACTAAATACAGTACATTTAAATTCATGTAAAATTTCAATTAGAAGATACATTTTCAGAAAGTATAAGCGGATACACACTTGGCCTGTGTTGAAAACACTATTTCAGCTCATGCAAAACAATACAAACTTCTTTAATACAAATATTAATAATTTAGTTTTCAATAGTATGCTTTTTAGAATTGTTCTCTGTCAAGTATAAAGTGCTTTTTCTTGACCATAGAAATTCAGTATCTGTAATTAACTTAAGTCTAATGTTCTGAAATAAGAAAAAAGTGAGATTTTAACTGTCCACTAATATAATAAAAATTATTGTGAATGCCATACTACGTGTTCAATATTATTGTGTTCAACACAAATGCTTCACCATAAATGTGTGGGTGTATACAGCAAATAAAGAAAGCATTTCAGCATCAAAGACAAATAAAAATGGAAATTCACATTATTTAAAACAATTGGGACAAAAAAAATACTCTGTGGAGAAATGCTTTTGTTTTCTGAGGACATTTTCAAATGTTGTGTATGACTTTCTTCTGATTCACAAATCAATTTTTCTATTTAAATTTGAAAAAAATTTCAGGATTATGTCCAGATACAATAAAAAGGAAATTTCATGTAATATATATCAGGAAACAAAACTAGCATACGTAACAGTGCAGCTAAAAAAATATTCCTTATAACTGGCCCATTGGTTTGGCAGCAGGGTGGTAAACTAGATCTCTAAGGAACTGATTTAGAAATTGACCTCACAGTGCAAAACATAGGAAGCATTCTCTGGGGAAAGTGAAAGAGAGAGAAAAATAGATTTCAGCTGGCCCGCACAGTGAAAATTCGAACTCTCCGCAATTGCCAGCTATAGAATATTTTTTTATATCTGAATATATGTAAACAGATTGAGTTTGATCCTTCAAGTCTCATTGTAAATTTGTGGATGGACAGCTGAAATCTATTTTTCTCTCTCTTTCACTTTCCCTTGTTAATACTTCTAATAGGCAATGACTTCGGTTGACCATTGGAGAAGAAAGTAAAAAGCTAATTTTGTGCCTGGAAATTGGGTTTCTTTAACTCAGATTTACAATAATCTGGATCTGGTCACCCCTTTCCAGAACGAGACACATACATAGATGGATAATGAAGCAGATGCCACTAGTCCAATTCTAGGTATCAATTTTTATTCTTCCAAACAACATTTTAATGGTTAAACATCATCTAGTCCCAAGCATGGCATTCCAGACTTCGGGAAGAAACAGAAGCCTGTTCTAGTATGACCTTCTAGTTTCTACTTTAAGCATGATTTCACTTAAGCTAGATTGCACTTTAGGCATCACAGCCAGAACTGATCGAAATATTAGGTTGTTAAGAAAAATGTATTAGATCATCTGGGTGACTTAATGGGCCTAATGAATACAATTGCAATGGATAAAAAGGTACAAAAATAGCTACAGCCCCAAGCTATAAAGATAGTGGAGACTAAAAGAGGCTCAACAATGCCAGATTAAGGCCCCAAAAATGAGCATAAAGCTTCCCTCTCAGATTTCCTAGAAATGGATTTAAAGAAAATTCATCATTGGAATGAATGTACCAGTAGGTCTAACACTGTTACTCGTCAACAGTCTATGGGGCAACCACTCTCACTATTAAGAGCCTGAATGTTATTCAAAGGAAAATTAAATACTGTATCAGAAAGACTGCATCTTCTAGGAGACAATACTCTTGCTCTGTCCAGCTAAAAAAGTCACTTGCTAAAATACCCTAGAAGATACTTTACATACAGTGTCTGCGGCCAATGGTAACTTGCTAGAAAATTCCAATCAAGTCTAATCAGGAGGTGGTAAAATACTTAAAATCCTTCTGTAGAGCACACAACTAGTCTTTCTGTACCTGCTAATTTAAACTTTTAACAGCTGCAGGATAAAAAGGAAGAAATGGAGGGTGGGAAAATAACTATTAACCTCGAATATTTTCCCCAGCTTTACTACCTCACATATTACAGACAGAATTAAGAATGACCAACTTTTAGAAGTGAATCAATTTGCCTTTTGTGGGTATACAATACCACATTACAAATCAAGCTGTTCACTTGATTCTGTATCCATTCTTCAGAAAACTAGGTTTATTTTGGCCTATTGTTTTAGTTTTCTTTTTAAAAGTCATGGCTAAGCCACAGATATTCTTTATACCGTGTTTAACTATAGAATATTTTAGGTGATATTTATTTAGCAACTGTAGAGCATCAAATCATGGCAAATGCATAAAAAACTACTAACCCAGATCTAAAATGTATCTTGCACAGGTCACACACATAAAAAGACATGCAACCTCTCCTATGTAATTAACAGAAAAAACGATATGCATATTCTCCCTCAAGATGTAAAAATGAACATGCATACATCATAAAAGAAGCATATCAGTAATAAACAGAGTACTTACTTTGTTGCCCGTATAAACTTGCCCCAAATTGAGACAGCTGACCTGATGTTGATGGTGATGCCAGCATCTATATTAAAACAACCAAACAAAACAAACGAGTTGTTACCAAAAGGACAAAGAAAGATAGATACTTCATTGCTCTAAAAAATGATACCTAAAGTTTGTAATACACCTCTACCCTGATATAACGTGACCCGATATAACACGAATTCTGATATAACACGGTAAAGCAGTGCTCCAGGGGGGTGGGGCTGCGCACTCCGGCGGATCAAAGCAAGTTCGATATGACGCAGTTTCACCTATAATGCAGTAAGATTTTTTGGCTCCTGAGGACAGTGTTATATCAGGGTAGAGGTGTATCACATACTAATGTTAATATCAAACTTTACTTTCAATGGTCTCAAACATCCCACTCAGTTGCTTATGGAACAATAAATACAACCACACACACACACACACACACACACACATCACTAGAGAGATTTTTTCAAGGTATACAGAGGACAATTTAATGACTCAAAGTAAAAAGACTCTAGCCAGAGGAAAAGCCACTCTGCACCTACACTTTACTAACAACGAAGAACTGATTTAGAATAGGAAAACGTAAGGAAGCTTGGAACCAGTGACCATAAGCTACCTGAATTCAGTACAGAAAGGGATGGGTTCACAGAACAGTGCAGTCATTTTAAGAAAGCAAATCTGGGGGGAAATCAGATATCTATTAAAATCCACCAGTGTATAAAAATTGTAAAATCCAAGTATGTGACATAAGTGAGGCATGACAAATCACAATTCTTCAGAAAAAGAAAAATACAAGGAACAAAAACCAGCTATTGTGAATTTATGAGACAAAGACGTGAAGTTAAAAGAAAAACCTGTAGTGGAATTTGTTTATGAGTGAGGCATCCAAACAAAAAGTCACAGCGATGTCTAGAAGAGGCAACAGAAAAATAGTATGAATTAGAGCTAGCCCAAAAGATTAAGTGGACTCAAGACAGCATTTACAAATATTCATGGGGAAGAGGAGTCGAACAATTAAGCCGAAAGAGAGATTCCAGAAAATCTGTTGGTTAAGAGTAGGTGACTGAATATTAAGAAAATATGAACATTAATAGCTGGTACCTAAAATACATAACAACAATGAAGTAATTAGCTATCAAACTACTTGTAGCACTTTCAAGTTCTCTGATTTTTTCAAAGCATAATTGTGAGGTACTGGACATTTCTATAGCCAGTAAAATATTGGAAGAAAGATTAAGAGAAAAAAAAGTATAGTAGAGGATAATGGAACCATAACTAACAGCATGGCTTAATAAAGAATAAATCTTGGAAGACAATGTTTTTGTTTTGAGGAATTACAAAAACACTGACATTTATTGTGTCATGAACTGTTATTTGAAAAGATAATTCAAATTGTCTTGGCCTGAGAGCTAGGTGGAAAGACTATAAAAATGGCCATTGACCCAATAGCAATGTACTCAGCTGGGGAAGTCTAGCTGAACTAATTATGAGTAGATATGACATTCTTACTGAGAACATCTGAGATACCAAGCTCTCCCAGAAGATATCTGACTAAATTTATCTTCCAACCCTTACCCCACCCCACCCCCCCAAAAAAGGGGGGGGGAAGGATAATTCAAATAGTTTCCATAAGCCTGTTTCGGACTGAATAGAGGTAGTATTTCTTGGATAAGTGTCACAAGAAGGTAGTGCATACTACAGTTTTGGTATTTTTTATCGTGGTACTGTATACTTATGTAGATAGAAACGCTTATAGGCTATGAAGGTGCTTCTTGTTTAGTCTCTGGTTTACTCTGTAATGCTGGTATAATTGATTCCCATGCCATTAGGAACGTCTCACAATGACAAATGTTTCTATCTGACATTCCCATTGTCTTATTTTTTTGCCATCTTTTCATCTTTCAGATCAACACTGAAAGATTTCGCTCAGTCCTGGCACTTAACATACACTGGCTTCTTAGAATGACTCATTTATTCATAATTATGGCTTCTGATTTGCTTCATACTTCACTTGAACTTGGCTTAGCAAACAAGTTAAAGAAGATTTAATAAGAAAATAATGTATAATATTAAAAAGGATTCCTTCCTGAATTCTAGAAATAAAGGTCAATTTAACCTAGAGGCATTAAGCTGGAGATCAGGGCCCTGATTCAGCAAGGTATGTAAGCACACACTTAAGTTTAAACATGTGAACAGTCCCCGTTACGTCAATTTTTGGCACACGCTGAAGTATGCTGTTGAACTTGGGCTCTATTTTATAAGAAACTGCTAACTTAATAAGAGTTGGGAAAATCCTCATGGAACTCTGGTTATTGAAAATGGATGGGTTGATAAGACTAGATTTTGTGGTTCTCAAAACCGAGAGAGAGAGGCCCAAAGCAATCCTTATGATGTATCTATCTGAATGACAAGGTTATCTGAACACACTTTTTCTTGAGGTGAAAAAATTAGAGGGGGCACATTATACACATTGAAGTAGGATATTTGGTATATATGGCCTAAAAGGCAAATAAGGAGTTTGTATTTCTTCCCACAATGGCAAATTTAATCAAACATGTCTACAGGAAGCTGAGAAAAGTTGTTCATAGGTCCTTATGGTCTGCATGGTCTCAATTTAATGAACACATCCTCAGGTCATAGCTAAAATGGATGAATGCCTCAGGGAATGAAAAGCAGAAAAAACAGTTACCTACCTCATAGAATCATAGAATATCAGGGTTGGAAGGGACCTCAGGAGGTTACCTACCTCTCGTAACTGTTGTTCTTCGAGATGTGTTGCTCATGTCCATTCCAATAGGTGTGCGCGCGCTGCGTGCACGATCATCGGAAGGTTTTTCCCTTAGCAGTACCCGTCGGGTTGGCTATGGAGACCCCTGGAGTGGCACCTTCATAGCGGTGTATATAGGTCCCTGCCGACCTGCCGCCTGCTCAGTTCCTTCTTGCCAGAATACTCCGACAGAGGGGAGGTAGGTGGGATTTGGAATGGACATGAGCAACACATCTCAAAGAACAACAATTACGAGAGGTAGGTAACCTGTTTTTCTTCTTAGAGTGATTGCTCATGTGCATTCCAATAGATGACTTCCAAGAAGTTTCCCTGGGGGAGGGGTCGGAGTTCACCTGGTTCCTGAGTGCAGGACTGCCTTGCCAAAGGCTGCATCGTCCCTTGCCTGTTGGGTAATGGCGTAGTGACACGTGAAGGTGTGGATGGAAGACCACGTTGCTGCCTTGCATATGTCCTGGATAGGGACCTGTGCCAGGAATGCTGCAGACAACACCTGCGCTCTCGTGGAGTGCGCCATAAGCGGAGGGGCTGGAATTTTAGCCAGGTCGTAGCATGTTCTGATACAGGACGTGATCCATGATGAAATGCACTGGGATGAGATTGGGAGTCCCTTCATCCTTTCTGCGATTGCAATAAAGAGCTGTGGTGACTTACAAAATGGCTTTGTACGCTCAATGCAGAATGCTAGGGTATGCCTTACGTCCAGGAAATGGAACATGCGCTCTCTGTTACTGGCATGAGACTTAGGGAAGAACATAGGTAAAAATATGTCTTGGTTCACATGAAACTGGGAGACTACCTTTGGCAGAAACGCAGGGTGAGGGCGTTGCTGCACCTTATCTTTATAAAAGACCGTGTAGGGTGTGATGAGTGTCAGGCACACAGGAAGGGCTACTGATCTGTCCACTGAGAGGTTCAACAACATGGTGAACCAGTGCTGGCGGGGCCATGCTGGTGCTATGAGGGTCAAGGAAGCCACATCCCGGCGAGTCTTGAGGAGGACTTTGTGTATGAGAGGGAAGGGCGAGAACGTGTACAGCAGGTGACTCATCCATGAAAGGTGAAAGAGGTCCACGATGGAGCCTGGGCTGTGGGTTCAGGAAAGAGCAGAACCACTGGCACTTCCTCTTGCTCCGCATCGCAAACAGGTCTATGTGGGGAAAGCCCCACCTCTGGAAAATCGAGTGTGCGATGTCCGGCCTGAGGGACCATTTGTGACTGTGAAGTGAGCGGCTGAGACGATCGGCTAGCTCATTTTGCGCTCCCAGAAGGTGTGACGCCTCTAGGTGTATTGAGTGGGCGATGCAAAAATCCCACAGCTAACGGGCTTCCTGGCACAGGGGAGAGGAGCGAGCACCACCCTGTTTGTTTATATAGAACATCGCTGCAGTGTTGTCCGTCAGCACCAACACACATGCGCCCTGAAGGCAAGCCTGGAATGCTTGGCATGCCAGACGAACCGCCCTCAGCTCCCTTACGTTGATATGCAGCAATAGTTCTGTGTGGGACCATAGGCCTTGGGTTCTGATATTGCCCAGGTGCGCTCCCCAACTGAGCGCTGAGGCATGCGTGACTAGTGATAGCATAGGCTGGGGTTTGGCAAAGGGTACTCCCACACAGACCACTTGTGGCTGCAGCCACCAGTGGAGAGACTCAAGAATGCGAGGGGGGAGGGTAACTATCATGTCCAGTGGGTCCCTGCCCAGCCTGTGCACCCGCGCTAACCACGCCTGGAGGGGCCGAAGGCATAACCTGGCGTGCCGGACCACGTCTGTGCAGGCCGCCATATCCCCCAACAGTTTCATGCAATTTCTGGACGTGGATGTGGGGAATCGGCTAAGGTTTTCGATAATGTCCATGAGTGCTTGGAAGCGCAGCTCAGGCAGGAATGCCCCGGCCTGCCTGGAGTCCAAGAGAGCCCCTATTAATTCTATTCTCTGCATTGGGGCTCGTGTGGATTTGGGCAGATTCATTATGAGGCCCGGCCTGTGGAATGTGGCCTGGGCCAAAGACACATGCTCTGCAACCTGTGCTTGCGACTCGGCCTCGATGAGCCAGTCGCCCAGGTACGGGAACACTTGCACCTGACGTTTGCAGAGGAAGGCTGTCACGACCACCATACACTTGGTGAATACCCGGGGGGCCATCGAGAGCCCGTATGGGAGCACCCTGAACTGGTAGTGCTGGCCACTGACCACGAAGCGAAGGAAATGTCTGTGGGCCGGGATAATGGATACATCTTTCAAGTCGAGGGCAGCGTAAGAGTCCCTCGGATCTAGGGAAGGAATGATGGCAGCCAGAGAGATCATGCAAAACTTCACTTTCCTTATGAATGTGTTGAGGTCTCACAGATCCAGGATAGGTCGGAGACAAACCTTTGGCCTTGGGGATGAGGAAATAGCCAGAGTAGAACCCCTTCCCCCGAACTCCTGAGGAACCTCCTCTATTGCCCCTAGAGCGAGGAGCAATTGCACCTCCTGCAAAAGGAGTTGTTCATGAGAAGGGTCCCTGAAAAGGGAGGGGAAGGGAACAAAATTGGATAGAATATTCCACCCCTACTGTGCTCAGGACCCAGCGATCTGATGTAATTTGGGCCACCCTCCTAAGAAGGTCCTGGTGTCCATCGCTGGAAGGGTGGTGGCAGTGTCCGCCACCACCTCATCTGGCGAGGAGGAGGAGGAGACCTGTGGGACAGGGTCTTCCTGCCCTTCTGGCTCTCTGGAGGCTGTGTCAGGTACCTCACAGCCTCCCGTGACTGGAGGCAGCTCCAGTGTCACTGATGGTGCTGGTTCAGGTGCTGTGCCCGAGCGTGACAGCCCAGAGTCCCTATCTCGTGTAGGGTCCTCAGGAGCCCTGGGGGTGTGTCGAGCCAGCGACGATGCTGGAGGAGGTGGTGGTGGTGCGGGTGGTGGGCGGGGGGGAGACGGGTGCGGATGCCACCGATGCCGGCCTGGAGCCCTGATCCTGATGGTAGGCCCAAGGAGTACAGAAGGGCTGTTGTACGGGCCATGCCACTGGGGTAGCCAAGCGACCGCCGGTGCCAAAGAGTCCACTGGTCTGCGGTGCTGGGAGCAGTACTGGCTGCGTCGAGAGACAGAAGACTCAGCATCTGACTTGGATGAGTAGTCTGTGCCTGATCACGGGGGGCAGAGCCCGACAGTGCCGGGGAGCGATACCAAGGTGATGGTGAGCAGCACTGTAACCTCGTTGGCTTGCCGCGATGATGAACCAGGGGCGGTGCCGCCATCAGTGCCGCAAAGGGTGCCGTCGCCATATGCAGTGCCAGGATAGATGCTGCAGCCGGTGCCGCTGACAGTGCCTGGGCTTGCAGTGCCGGAGCTCGCACCTGTGGGGCCAGGGAATGTGCCATCATGGCAATGAGGTCCCACGCTGCCTCGTAGGTATCCAGCATGGAGGGGAAGTCAAGCTCTTCCTCCAGATCCTCCCGAGTCAGGCAGCCCACCAGCACTGGACTCGACGGGCCTCCTGTTGGGGCCAGAGTCAATGGCGCCGGGGCTTGAGGTCCAGACCATGGGTGTCCCGCCGGAGGATGCATCCTGTTGGAATCCCCTCGCGGCTTCTTGTCAGGGGAACGACACCGTCCGCCTTCTTTTTCTTATGCGGCACCACAGGGTAGCAGCGCCGAAGCTCCTTGGAGGAGTCCTTTTTTGGTGCCAGGACATCCCGCATCCGTTTCTGGTGCCCCCTGGGGGCGGAGGGCCGACTCCATTAGGAGGAGCTTCAAATGATAGTCCCGCTCTCTCTCAGTCCTGGGTCTAAAGCGCCTGTGAATTGGGCACTTATCTGTCTGATGGCCCTCTCCTAGGCACTTGAGACAAGCAGCGTGCGGATCACCTGTGGGCATAGGTTTCGCACACCTCTCACATGCCTTAAACCCCTGCGACTGAGGCATGCCCCACTGCCTGGGGAAACTAGGGCGGGGGGAAAGCCCCCCAAAGTAAGCCCAACTAACTACAAACTACTATCTAAACTAATAACTATTTACAACTAAGAAAAGGGAACCACTAAGTAGGCACTTGCGAATGCAAGAGACTGAGCTGCTCCAACGACCGTCACTGGTGGTAAGAAGGAACTGAGCAGGCAGCGGGTCAACAGGGACCTATATACACCGCCATGAAGGCGCCACTCCAGGGGTCTCCACAGCTGACCTGACGGGTACCGCTAGGAGAAAAACCTTCCGACAATCGTGCATGCGGCACACACACACCTATTGGATTGCACATGAGCAATCACTCGAAGAAGTAGTTTAAGTTCTTGAACATGAAGGATTGCTTAGCCCCAAGCCTTCATTACCCCAAACAATGGAATATAAGATTACTACTACTAAATACTTTGTTGTAAACTACTCATCTCTGTAAAGGTACATGCAACAAACAAGCCTCAATGACCCCATCCAAGATAAATTAGCTGTTTTTTGTCATATGCATTTTCTTCTTTGGAAAGTTAGTAAACTGGATGGAGAGTATACACTACCCTAGCTTTTATTATTTCCTTCTCTTTGTGTTTTCCTTGTGGTAACCGAGAACTCATCTGCTTCTAGCTGATCTCGGAGTCAGGGACTATTTGATCTGGATTCAATATGGAGGGCAAATCATTTATTACTTAAACCATTCATAATTCACCGAGAGAAAACAAGTAGGAGAATTTTCTGGTAATAAGGATGCCTTGGAAACAACAATTCAGAGTTGATAATTCAGAAAAAAAAATGTGTCTCAATCTACTATTACTGTGATTTCAACAATGTTTAAAGTCCAACATAGCATACAAACAATTCACATACTCTTTGTGGTTTTGAAAGGGTATATATGGAGAAAAACGATGAGGAGTCCGGTGGCACCTTAAAGACTAACAGATTTATTTGGGCATAAGCTTTTGTGGGTAAAAAACCCCTAGTGCCCCTCCTCTACTTGTGCTACATTGATGACATCTTCATCATATGGACCCACGGGAAGGAGGCTCTTGAAGAATTCCACCTGGATTTCAACAATTTCCACCCCACCATCAACCTCAGCCTGGATCAGTCCACACAAGAGATCCACTTCCTGGACACTACAGTGCAAATAAGTGATGGTCACAAACACCACCCTATACTGGAAACCTACTGACAGCTTACTTACCTACATCTCTCCAGCTTCCATCCAGGACACATCACATGATCCATTGTTTACAGCCAAACCATTTGCTCCAGTCCCTCAGACAGAGACAAACACCTACAAGATCTTTATCAAGCATTCGTAAAACTGCTATACCCACCTGGGGAAGTGAGGAAACAGATTGACAGAGTGAGATGGGTACGCAGAAGTCACCTACTACAGGACAGGCCGAAAATAACAGAACGCCACTGGCCATCATGTACAGCCCCCAGCTAAAACCTCTCCAGCACATCATCAACCATCTACAACCTATCCTGGAAAACGATCCCTCACTCTCAAAGACCTTGGGAGGCAGGCCAGTCCTCGCTTACATACAGCCCCGCAACCTGAAGCAAATACTCACCAGCAACTACACACCACATCACAGAAATACTAATCCAGGAACCAATCCCTGTAACAAACCCCGTTGCCTACTCTGTCCCCATATCTACTCTAGCGACACCATCAGAGGACCCAGCCACATTAGCCACACCATCAGGGGCTCATTCACCTGCACATCTACTAATGTGATGTATGCCATCATGTGCCAGCAATGCCCCTCTGCCATGTACATTGGCCAAACCGGACAGTCTCTACATAAAAGAATAAATGGACACGAATCAGACATCAGGAATGGTAACATACAAAAACCAGTAGGAGAACACTTCAATCTCCCTGGACATTCAGTAACAGATTTAAAAGTAGCCATCCTTCAACAAAAAAAACCTTCAAAAACAGATTTCAAAGAGAAACCGCAGAGCAACAATTCATTTACAAACTTAACACCATTAATTTGGCTTGAATAGGGCCTGGGAGTAGGTGGCTTACTACAAAAGCAATTTTCCCTCTCTTGGTATTGACACCTCCTCATCAATTATTGGGAGTGGACCACATCCACCCTGACTGAATTGGCCTTGTCACCGCTGGTTCTCCACTTGTAAGGTAACTCCCTTCTCTTCATGTGCCAGTATATATTTATGCCTGTATCTGTAATTTTCACACCATGCATCCGAAGAAGTGGGTTTTTTTACCCACGAAAGCTTATGCCCAAATAAATCTGTTAGTCTTTAAGGTGCCACCGGACTCCTCATTGTTTTTGTGGATACAGACTAACACGCCTACCCCTCATATACGGAGAGAATCTCAAAAAGATATCAGATGTCTTGCTGGAGCAACAGGGCTCTAGTGACTACAATATTACTTAAGTTCATTGCAAGTAGCACTGGATTAACTCAAATGATCCTACTAGAATTGAAACTCTGGCCTCCTAAAACAAAGAGACTGAAAGGACTTCTGGTATCCTGGATACCCAAGGAGAAAATTTTCCTAGATTATGTACCAGTGATGCTTTAAAAGAGAAAGAGTTTTGTCTGTGCAAATACTGTTATGTTGGACAAGTTTCTTTCATCTGTCTATTACTGACCCGCTGAGAAGGATGTAAACAGTAAATTTTATTAGAAATTCTGAAGTGATGGCTTTTGATAGTGTGAGAAACAGATAGTATCTTGGTACACCTGCATGGTAAAGAGAACTTCGATAGTGTGGCATTTTTGACCAAACTATGCATGAAGTAGAAATGGGACAATGAGAGTGGCCGTGAAGATGGTATTAAGTCATGTTTGTGACTCCTTTATTCTTGGGTCAGCCAGGGCCTTGCCTAGGCCCCATACATAAGTTAAAGCAGCCCTAACTACTTGTGGCCATGAAGGACTGGTTCCAGTAGCTAAGAGCAGCTGGAGCACAGAGATGGTCTAATTACACCACACCACCTTTCCATCATCCCTACTTCTTATGCTAGGGGATGTGGTAATGAGTGGCGTAGATCTCTACACCACTCAGGTATTTATATACAGTACTGGAGAAACATACTGGTGATCAGAGCCAATTCATTTAAAGCCCCTTTGCACTACTGAGCAGGCATAATAATGCCATAGCACAATAAAGAATCAAGCACTGTATTTCTAATGTAGACGTCAAGTCTCAGTCCTAGCAAATACAATTCTTTACTTGTCTACAGTGATTTAATTTTGAACTGCTTATGTACCTACATTAATTACCATTTTCTTCTTTTCTTGTTGTGTGGGCACTGTTTTTAGATGTTGGCTTTTTAATGGCAATGTGTGGTTTAAGTATAAGGAAAATTGGGTGGTAACCACTTGCAAATGTTAAAATTTAATGACAGCCACTATATATGATGGTCAGGCGATTATAGCAATTTTTTAAAAACAGTAGGATTCAATTAAAGATTGTTTAATATGGCATCCTAAGTATGTACTATTAGGAAATACAAGAGGCTTAATACTCTGTAATTTACCTACATTTCAGGTAAGCTGGAAAGGCACATGAGATGTCATTTATTATTTTATCATGAAGGGTACTTTGGCTATCTAATGTATTTGATTTTGTTGTTAAACTCATTTGCATTTTACAGCAATATTTAACCTTAGGCTGAAGGATTATCATCCATATTATAGTAAAAGCTTGAGACCCCAATCAGGAAGCTATTGTTCCAGGCGCTACGTTTAATAATAATAAATAATAATAATAATAATAATAATAAAAAAAGGCAGCGAAGAACAGGCAACAGTACAGCCAAGCTGATTACGGTCATGGACTGCTTTGTTAAATGACTTGGAATAATTCAGAGAAAATAAAAGATTACAAATAAACCTAATTCTCTCTTATATACATAGGCGTTCACTGGTCTGCATACTGTGGGTGACTGGAAAAGTGGGTGATTGACCTAATGGAAGAGCCAATCCCTAGAAAAAATATCAAATACAAGGCAACTTTTTTCCTACAGCAATTGACAAAAATAGAGACAGTTGACCTAATTTGCATACTTTAATTTTATCGTTTGCAAAATTTAAAATAAAAGGCAACAGGACCAAAGACTGCAACAACTGAGGTGAGAAATTCAATCTTGTATTGCTTGGGTAAGGAATTGGAAATCTTAAGTGGCCACAATGCAAGTCTTATCACACAGAACTCTTATCACCCCAACACAGTTGTGAGGTCCAACCACACTCCTCACTGATTCTAGACTTAGGTATAAGAAGGAACTGCAATGAACAAATTCTAACAAGAAACAACTGACTAGGTGACTGAACTGGTTTCTATTCTATATGCCTTCATTACCTTCAGATTGGTTTATTGCAATGTAATTTATCTAGGCTTAATAACATCAGCCCTGAAAAAGTTGCATGCACATTCATTTGAAGTTCCTCAGAAGTTTGTGAAATAATCGTGCTCTATAGCTCCCTGAGCAAAGCTGAAGCTGGTTTTCCTAGATGGAAGGAATGGGCAGGTCTACACTATCAGTTAAGTTGATCTAACTTGCATTGCTGGGGGGGTGAGTTTCACACCCCTGAGCGACAAAAGTTTTGTGTGGTCCACACCGGCACTATGTTGGCAGTAGACGCTCTCCCACCCACATAGCTTACGCTTCTCCCCCAGGTGGAATAATTATGCCGACGGGAGAGCAGTCTCCCGTCGGCATAGCACATCTTCACCAGATGTAGCATTGTAATGTAGACTTGCCCAGTGTAAGCTGTGATCAATGAAGTGCTGCATCAGTCCAGTACCGTGAACCTAAACTCAAAGGAAGAAGTAGGAAAAAAAGAGCCTAAACTGCCTCAAATCTGGTAGAACGAGCAAATTTAAATCCACAAATATCATCCAGATCAGTGGATATCTAAACATATGAGAAAGGTTGATAATTATCTTCTTAGTCACCAACAGAGGACAATCATGCTGTATCTGTGTTGCTTTGTTTCTGTTACTATGGGTATGTCTACACTACGGGAATTGTGGCCACACTAACCGTAATTTGAAATGGCAACGTCGATTTTGGCGCTACTCCCCTCGTTGGGGAGGAGTACAGAAATCGATTTTAAGAGCCCTTTATGTCGAAGTAAATGGCTTCGTTGTGTGGACGAGTGCAGGGTTAATTCGATTTAACACTGCTAAATTCGATCTAACCTCATAGTGTAGACCAGGCCTTATACAGCACAACAGGTACTATTAGAATGACATTAGTAGATGAATCACAGTTTTAAAGGGAGACAGCACTATGTTAACCATTTAACAAAATTAGAAGTTAAGCAAATAAATAATTAACACAAATAAACTAGATCTATCATATTCTTCTGGTTTATCTTTCATTTTCTTAATAATTCTCCTTTTATCTTAAATGTAATTTAAAATAGACTACTGCAAAATTTTCCCCAAAATTAGGTTTTCTAACAAGCATTTACAAAATGTAAGACCAATAAAACCATTTCTCTAAGTTATTAAAATTCCAATGAAGAGTTTAAAATAAACATTTACAGTAAAGTATTTGCAATATTCAAAATATTTATAAGTACTGAGATTTTGAAGTGAAAATAACTATCGACTTCATTGTTTAACTTGAGGAAATGTAAGAAATAAACTGCCTAAATAGTGAAAAACAAACTGATTTTTATAATTCTTTCAGTTTTAATTTAAAGTGTAAATGATATCATTAACAAGTGTTATTTTTTTCAAAAGTTTAGCATCTCTTTAAAACTCATATACAATACTAAGGTATACAATACGAGTTATTAATCAGACAAGAGATTACTGGGAAAGTTGTAATTTGGTATTATGGAAGATGCCTTGAGTGATTAAGACTAAACTGATAAAACAGACATTTTAATCAGATTAAGAGACTGGCTGCACTTCATTAATAGATGAATACTGTAGGTGAAAGAATGAACACTAACAAATAAATACATTACTAACACAATGTAATACATTCACTATACACTCAATGAGCCAATTTATAATACAGGAGCATGGAAGAGGAGCATGATTGCATGCATGCAATGGAGTTTGGTCCAAAGAACCACTTGAAATTTTAAGACTCATTTGCATTCATCAATTATCTTATACTGTTGGTTTAAAAATAGGTGTACTAGACATTGCTTTGTAGTAAACAATAGAAACAATTTTGTGGTATACTGAAAGACTTGCATAATGACTTAACTCTCTTGTAACTAGGCTTGGCAGAATTCAATTTTTATCTTTATGATTTCAACAGATATACTGATGTTTCTATTAACCTTTTTTAGATTTTTATTGAGTAGATGTTCACAGTTGTGCAGAACTATGGGTTAAGCTTTTTTCTTCTATTTTTATCCATTTAAAGTTTCACAATTGTGGGAAATTATTGGGGCGGGGGGAGTTAGACAATAATTATTTAATGACAGTAGACATTTGAAATTCAAAAAGTTAAAGTTTTAAAACCATTGAAACACAAATTGTCAACATCACATGTCAAAATATACAAAGTAAATATCCTTAAATCAAACTCTGAAGTTCTCAAGCAGCATTTTTCTTAATTTGCCTATCTGTATATTTCTATTCTAACAGATGGAAAGATTTTTTCATTGGTTTATGTGTTTACAGTGCAAGACCTTTACTGATAAAAATCTAATCCTTCCAAGCCTACTTATAGCCTATGTTAACAAAAATTCTTAATCAGTAGTTTGCTGATAGAAAAATCAGTTTCTCGTGGTAGAATTATAGCTCTCTATTTCCTTTACTACATACATTCCAGTTTGTTTAAAAAAAAAAAAAATTACCTGTAATTTCTTAAAATGTGACTCAGAGATGCATTTTACTTCCTCCCTCTCTGCAAACTGAAGGACAATATAAAGTACAAAACATGAATATCTGTTTTCCTCTCTAGCCAAGTAATACTGGTTTTATGTTTACATGCCCAAATTAGATAAGTCAAAAGCAGATACCTTATAGGTTATAAATATAGGTAAAACCGTATAAATTCCAAACACTTGGCTCTCCCATCATGCAGTGTAAACTTATTATGAAAACAAATTTTTAAGTTGTAGCAACTGTTCGATAAACATACTATAATTGTTACAATGTTGCCACGTTTTTTAACATTATACAATGGATGCTTATATTTGGTCAAGATAGTTAAGTCCAAAGCAGACTGCGGAGAATTACGAAGGGATCTCACAAAACTGGGTGACTGGGCAACAATACAGCAGATGAAATTCAATGTTGATAAATGCAAAGTAATGCACATTGGAAAACATAATCCCAAATATACATACAAAATGATGGGGTCTAAACTAGCTGTTACCACTGAAAGAGATCTTGGAGTCATTGTGGATAGTTCTCTGATAACATCCACTCAATGTTCAGCGGTAGTCAAAAAAGGTAACAATGTTAGGAACCATTAGGAAAGGGATAGATAAGACGACAGAAAATATCATAATGCCTCTATATAAACCCACGGTATGCCCATATCTTCAATATTGCATGCAGATCTGGTCGTCCAATCTCAAAAAATATATATTGGGATTGGAAACGGTACAGAGAGGACAACAAAAATGATTATGGGTATAGAACAGCTTCCATATGAGGAGAGATTAAAAAGATTGGGACTTTTCAGAGATGATTAAGGGGGGCATGGGGTCTGAAAGAGGTCTATAAAATCTTGACTGGTATAGAGAAAGTGAATAAGGAAATGTTATTTACTCCTTCACATAACACAAGAAACTAGGGGCTGCCCAATGAAATTTAACAGGCAGCAAATTTAAAAACAAACAAAAGGAAGTACTTCTTCACACAACACACAGTCAACCTGTGGAACTCCTTGCCAGGGGATACTGTGAAGGTCAAAACTAGAACAGGATTTTAAAAAGAACCAGGTAAGTTCCTGGCAGATAGGTCCATCAATGGCTATTAGTAAGGATGGACAGAGATGCAATACCATGCTCTGAGGCCACGGCTACACTGGCGCTTTACAGCGCTGCAACTTTCTCGCTCAGGGGTGTGAAAAAACACCCCCTTGACCGCAGCAAGTTACAACGCTGTAAAGCACCAGTGTAAACTGTAAGCTAATCCCCTGCAGCTCTCTCCCAGCGCTGGCGCGTGACCACACTCGCACTTCAAAGTGCTGCCGCGGGAGCGCTCCCGCAGCAGCGCTTTGAAGTTTTGAGTGTAGCCACGGCCTGAGTGTCCCTAGCCTCTGTTTGCCTGACGCTGGGAATGCACGACAGGGGATAGATCGCTTGATTGCCTGTTCTATTCATTCCCTCGAAAGCATCCGGCATTGGCAACTGTCAGAAGACAGGATATTGGGCTAGGTCAGTGGTTCTCAAACTTTTGTACTTGTCCCTTTCACACAGCAAACCTCTGAAGGTGACCCCCCCCCAATAAATTAAAAACTCTTAATATATTTAACACCATTATAAATGCTGGAGGCCAAGTGGGGCTTGGGATGGAGGCGGACACCTCGTGACCTCCCACATAACAACCTCGCAACCCCCTGAGGGGTCACGACCCCCAGTTTGAGAACCTCTGGGCTAGGTGTACCACTGGTCTGACCCAGTATGGCTGTTCTTATGTCCAGCAAGAAATTTCCTCAGACTGTTGTCAAATGATAGCAATGCACCTTTTATTCATCTCTTAAAATGTCAATAAAAGCTTTTCCACCTATAATGAGATGAATGAAGAGAGTCTCTCTGATCTCTCAGACAGGACAGCAGGCTCCCATCCCCACTGCTTTCTGCATTAGCAATATCATCAGCTATTGCAGAGAAATGGCACTTAAGCTGTGAGTTTCGTAAGGTAAGCAGGGGAAATGGGTTTGATACAAATATATTTTAAAATATAATTGTAAGTTTTATGAAAATACTATCTCCTATTAACATTAAATCTATCATACTAACCTGATTTTTGCCAGAGATGAACTTTCCACTTTATTCAAATGGATCAAAGCTAGTCATCCATTACGAAATAATTATTTTTTTATCATCTAAATTAATGCTACTAAAATACCCAGTCCTAACTTCACTGTACCTAGTTCCTTGTAATGTCAGAGGATTCCATAGGCATGCTTTTGACACACAACCCAAAATGTAACATCTGAAGTTAAATTGTGAATCTGTCAAATTTTTAGCTAAAAGCCTCTCAAATATTAACTAAAAGGTATTTAAGCAAAATTTTCTCAGGAAAACAAAAATACTGTCGTTTTATTCATTATCCCAGCAACTGGCAGTAGCAGCAGAAGGCAGAGATGTCAAACTCTAAGGCTAGACACTATATTCAGCAGCCTGAAGAAAACCTGTCTCCTGAAAATGTACTATAAAAAGCCAGTAGGACTTTCTATCTCCAACCAACTGAGACTTAATATTTGTAATGGATAAAACTCTAAAATATCAAAATAACTTGTGTTAGAGTACTGCACATAGCCACAAAATAAAAACATTAACAAATGGAAGATAAGGAACTAAAAATTACTAAGATGATAAATATTTATAATAGAGCTTTGAAAACAAACATCTATAAGTGAGTCATTATTACATATATTGAGCCCCAAACCTGAATGGGTTCTGTAAGTGCCCCTGCCATAACAACAAATACTAAAAAAAGCAACCCCCAAACCATCCTGTTCCCAACCAAATACTGTCTTTTAATCTCAAAGCAGAATGGCAAAACACAAAAATAAAAGCAAATGCATATGAAGGGTTTTAACTCAGTAAAAAAAGAAAAAGCAGACTTCTGTTGCATACTTCTTTCAACATCCAAAATGGATGGGTTGAACTCATCTTTAAATGACAGCAACTCTACATGATCAGGTGGTGTGATGACAACCTCAAACTCCATTTGGCCTCTCAAGATATTACAAGCAAAAGCTTCCAATCAAAGGTATTTACAGTTCAAAATCTTTTTAAGCCAGCTTGCAACAACTTAAAAGTGTGTGGTAGGGAACATTTTCAAAGCTTTGAGACTCATACTATCACATCAGCAAGAAATTTTTCCTTATCAGATGATGTATGCCAGATGTGCTTCCCTCGCTTCTGTAATGCAGCTCCTATCCCCATGCAAGAAAAGCTTCTGTTAAAATAAGAGTCACTTTCTCATGAGTCACCTTTTGAAAAAATTAATTTGATGGTCAGAACAAAACATCAAGCCTTGAGAAGATGAAGCCTGGAAACTATAGAAGAATTCAGATTTTCCAGGCAAGACAAAACTAGTGAACTAATCCAAAGATTATGCTGATGTCACTGATTTTCTTTGTTCTGTAGCCTTTTTTGTCAGTCAAAGGACTGGGAGAGAAAATGAACACCAAATCATGGAGAAAGCATTTACTGCAAAAACTATTTCACAAAACATGAAGGTCTTTCTTTTGTCATTACAGATGCAAACTGACAGAAATAGATTTGTCTGTGAGAAGTGAAATTATTTGCGGTTGAATGGTTGTTATGGGATGCAACCCAGATCAGTGAAAAGTTATGTCACTGTTTACCCTGTAACCCCAAGTGCATCACAATGCCTTGATTTTGTGGGGGTCGCAGGCCGAGAGCTACAGTAGCAAAGCATTGAGGGTTAGAGGTGACAACTTGATCCACTCTCTTCTGTGAGCCAACATGTAATTAGAACATCAGCCAGTGTATTTTTTCTCCTCAGAAGAGAATAGGGCTCAGAAGAATAAGATACTTTTCTGACCAAAGCTCACACAATAATTGATTCAGAATTATCAACCGTTTGGATGTAGTAGTCACATTGTCAATTCAATCACTTTTGTTTCAAGCGGAATTCTGAGTTGTCAAAAGAAGATCAAGATGCTTGAAGCTCTATAAAATGCATATTCAATTCCTTTGCCAAAGACAACCTTCTACCTTGAGTCACATGTTGTCCAGTGCAATCCATAGCAATAGCATTTATGGGTGTTCTACCCATAGCCCGTGACAGGTGAAATGAGTGAAGATCTACTGACTCCAAGCAATGAGCACCCAATATCGCAGAAGAGAAGGATTAGATGACTGGAGTGGAGTTTGATCTAAGAAACCACTGCATTATACATGAAATCAGCAGACCCAGTGAATTAAGACTGTCCAGGTTCTGGTTGGGCAGGTGAGTCACTGAACTACACATGGAATTCTTCCACAACAGAAGATTTCAACTCTGGTTATCTAGAACTGAACTTCCTGGTGACAATCTAGGTAGACTCTGATATATCCTTTTTCTTCAACTAAGGCCTGTCTACACTACAGAGTTTTGTCAACAAAAGGAGGTGTACACGCTGCAATGCTCCTTCCACCAACAAACTTTCCTGCTTTGCCGACAAAATAAAACCATCTTGACAAAAGCCGTAGAGCTTTTTGCAGCAAAGTTATATCAACAAAGTGTGAGTGTAGACAGCGCGCTTGGTTATGTTCCAATAAATGGTTCTAGGAGATGTCCCACAATGCCTGATTGCTCTGGTCAGCAGTTCAAACACTGCTGCCCTGCACCAAGGTACACAGACATCCACCCTTCCCCCTTTAATGGCCTGGGAATTTTTGAAATTCCACTTCCTGTTTGCTCAGAGTGGACAGCTCACATCACATCTTCCCAGCTGACCAGGGCGGCTCCACACAGCAAACGCTCTCCCGCTTGGAGCACACGCGAGTTGTTGGATCTGCTGACACTGTGGGGAGAAGAGGCTGTGCAGTTCCAGCTCCGCTCCAGCCATAGGAACTTCGATACCTATGGTCAGATTTCTCGTGGCATGTTGGATAAAGGCTACGAACGGGACATGCAGCAGTGCCGTGCACAGATAAAATAGCTGAGGCAGGTGTACCAGAAAGCAAGGGAGTCAAACTGTCGACCTGAGGCTGCACCAAAAACCTGCCACTTCTATAAAGAGTTGGATGCCATCCTTGGTGGACACCTCACTGCCACCACCAAGAGCCCTGTGGATACTTCGGCAGGGCTGGAGTCAGCGGACTCAACCCCAAGGATGAAGTAAGTCACGAACAAGGAGGTCGAGTTGGAGGACAATGTGGAGCACATGGCAGGATCATCCAGTGGCACGGCAAGTCAGGATCTCTTTTTCACTCCGGAGGCATCTCGCCAGTCCCAGCAGTCCGTCTCTGGCACACATGATGCAGGAGGGGAGAGCTCTGATAAGTTGAGTTGATGCTGCTAAGTTATATGAGGTAGAGTTGTCCTTTGCTTTGCATATTCTGAAGTGAGTGAAGGGATAGAAACGTACACGACTAGCTGTGTTTGCGTGTGCTTCACATTCTCTCCTGTGCAGCTAAGCAGTGCGGCGGAACAATGTATTAATGCCCACCGAGATGTCACAGGATTCCTGCAAAGATCTCTAGGAAAAACTTTTCTGCGGGTACTCGCCAATCCTCTGCCGAAAGTTCCTTGGCAGAAGTGTTGTGTTCCTTCCCCTGTTGTAGGAAACTTTCCCGTGCCAATCAGCAATCACTTGTGCACGGACCAAAGCAGCACACAGGCAAGCAGCTTAGGGACGCGGTCTGAGGCTGCACGCATGGAGGAGATGCACTCTTGCATCCTTGCTTACCATCAGGAGTGAAATATCAGCTTCAATGGCCCCCGCCTGTGGAAAATGGTGGCAGAATTTACAATATTGTTCCTAGTTGCCTGCAGTGATCCCCTTAAAAAACCACCTAGACCCTTTGCCCCATCTTGAGCACCCCTTTTCCTCTCCCCAGGCTGAACTCACCATGTTTAGGGCATTCACCGAGCTGTGTGCTTGCTAAGGGACAATGGGAAACTGATTCATTTAAAACATTTAAAAAGATGTGCATTTTACTACAATGATTCGATGCTGGGCGTGCACTAACAATCATGCTTCTGTTTATTGTTTCTTGTGCTTCTGCAAATGTGGCCTTCAGGGGAACCCCCCTACACACCGGCAGATAAGGAAGTGATCAAGGAAGGACAAGAAGGACATGTTTCAAGAGGTGCTCCAACCCTCAGAGGTCAAAAAACAAGAACACAGGGTGAGGCGAGAGACTTTAAAAGAAAATTATAAAACAGACAGACAGGACAGAAAGGAGAGCCAGGAGTGAATTTTAATGGGGCAAAAGCAGATGATAAAAGTGATGGAGGAGCAAACAGAGATGTTGAAGTCCCTAATCACGCTGCAGGCAGAACACATGCATGCTCCCCCCACCCACCCCAAGCCAATACAGAACTGCTTTTCAAGCCCTCCCCAAACTCCTCCCACACATTCCTTGCAACTTCCTAGAATGTCTCGGTACCCTGTTCATGCCACCCGTTCGGACAGCTTCCAAAATGATAGCTGGACTTACACACAGCTATAAGAGCCTACACTGCCTTTCATTGTTATTGCCCTTCCCACCAAGCCTTTTGTATGTGTTGTTAATTGGTATTTAATAAAAACATACTCTCTGAAAGATAACCAATCTTTATTTGTCTCCTACACATGGTGGTTGCTGCTGGAATTAATACAATGGCAATTTGATCATTTCCTGACTACAGGAATCATCAGGTCAGGAATCATCAAAATTTTCATATAAGGTGGCAAGTTACCAAAGCATGGCAGAGTGCTGTATAGAAAGACACATTACTGTTGCTCATTGTCAAAATGGTGCCTCAAAGCCTCCATGATTCGAATAGCGCCCCCTTGTATCCCTCTACTAGCCCTGGTATCTAGCTGCTCAAAATCAGCTGCCAGGCGATCAACCTCCACACTCCACTCCAGAGGAAACTTTTCACCCTTAGCCTCACAAATATTATGGAGCACACAGTAGGTTGCTATGGACATGGGAATATTTTCCTCATTTAAGTCTAATCTGCCATAAAGGCAGGGCCAGCATGTTTTTTAATCTGCCAAAGGCATGTTCTACTGTCATTCTGCACCTGCTCAGCTTATTGTTGAAGCGCTCCTTGCTGCTGTCCAGGTATCCCATGCAAGGCTTCATGAGCCATGGGAGTAAGGGGTACGCTGGGTCTCTCAGGATCCCTATGGGCATTTCAACATCCCCCGTTGGAATCTTCTGGTCTGGAAAGAAAGTGCATGCTTGCAGTTTTCTGTACACTCCAGTGTTCCTGAAGATGCATGCGTCAAGGACCTTCGTGGACCACCCCGTGTTGATGTCAGTAAAACACCCACGGTAATCCACAAACACCCACAATATCATAGATAAGTACCCCTTTCTATTAATACCCTCCGTCGCAAGATGGTCCGGGGCCAAAATTGTGATATGCCTGCCATTTATTGCCCCTCCGCAGTTATGGAATCCCATTACCACAAAGCCATCCACTATTTCACACACATTGTCAAGAGTCATAGACCTTTCATAGCAGGATGCGATTAATGGTCCAGCACGCTTTTTGTTAATGCAGTCCCAATGGTGGACTTCCCGACTCCAAACTGATTCGCGACTGACTGGCAGCAGTCTGAAGTTGACAGCTTCCACACAGCAATCACCACACGCTTCTCCACTGAGAGGGCAAACTCTGCACACAGTTTCAGATGTGGAAAGCCACCTTCCTGGAAGTTCTGCAGCCACTGCTTGTCATCCCAGACCTGCATAACGATGTAATCCCACCACTCAGTGCTTATTTCCTAAGCCTAAAAGCAATGGTGCACCATGTGCAGCTGCTCTGTGAATGCCAAAAGTAATCTGGTGTTGCTTCTTTCCATGGTATGCAACAGGTCAGGCACCTCTGATTCCTGTTCAGATTAGATGTTCATGATATACTGCATGACCAGCCGTGATCTGTTCCTAACAGTGACTACAACAGTAGAGAGCAGTGCAAGATCCATCCTTTCAGACGGAGATGGAGGGCACACAGTAAACATGGGCCGTTGAAAAATGCCGCAAAACGCAGTCAGAAGCTCATGGAATGATGGAACGGAAAAAACTGCATAATTCGACGATGAGCCAACACCCATGATGCACTGCGATCCACTCCACCTTCCCACAATTCCTAGCAGCAGAAGGTGGCGAGTAGCACAGTGGGATAGCTAACCACAGTGCACTGCTCTCACTATCAATGCTAGAGCACCAATTGTGGATGCTCTCTGCCAACAGAAGGAGCGTTGTGTGAACTTGCACAAGCGACATAATTATACCAGTTTTTGATGGTTGGCATTACAGAGTTTTGTTGACGCAAGTTGTGTAGACAAGGCCTAAACCAAGGCTCTCAAATACTCTTACAATCTCTTGAACTACTTGTGGTGCTGTTTGTTGCCCAGCCACTTGCATTAAGTCATCCAATTATAAGACAAGACTTCAGGTGCCCTCCCCTTAGTTTTGCTGCTTTCACCTTGGTAAAGTCTTAGTGTTGAAGCTATCTTAAATGGCAAGCCAGAAGAAAACTATAGTGACAGTTACTATACAAATAGTTAGCTAGAGGCAGAAAATATAGTTTTACATCTAGAATATGCATTTTAAAGAGGGTCTAGAACCCTTCCTTTACTAAAATGTAATGAGGAAAAAGCTCTCGGTTTGCCACTTGAAAAAAAATTCTACAGGGCCTGGCTGTTGAAAGGAAATATATAGTGACAGTGCTGCAAAAGTGTCAAGTCAAACAATTCCTTAAAGGAGTAAAGGGCTAGAGTATTCTATCTCGTAATGTTACCCTCTCAAAAGGATATGCCTTGCTGGAACAGGAGGCAATCATGGGAAAGGTGTTCTAACAAACTACTATAGACCGTTATGCTTTGCATAATCATACTTGGGTCATGTCTACACTTACCTCCGGAGTGATCAATCCAGCAGGGGTTGATTGATCACATCTAGTGAAGACGTGATCAACGACTGAGCGCTCTCCCATCGACTCCGGTACTCCACCGGAGCGATAAGCGTACGCGGAGTCGATGGGGGAGCATCAGCAGTCGACCTACCACAGTGAAGACACCATGGTAAGTAGCTCTAAGTAAGTCGACTTCAGCTACACTATTTTCGTAGCTGATGTTGCATAACTTAGACCGACTTGGGCCTGGTCTACACTGGGGGGGGCGAGCTAAGTCCTCAATTTTGAGTTTTCTAGAAGAACTTTGTCCTTCTACGTGCTTCTGAACTATAAGAATCCCCCTGCCTTGGGGTGGGGGGAGGAGGAATAATATAGTTTATTTTTTTCCAGTAGATTTGAGGATTGTTTTTCGAATCATAATCCACAATTTAATTCTCAATCCTATGGGACCCAGAAGCTAGCAAGTCCTATGCATATTTGGCCAAGAAGGAGTCAGGTGTATGGTAGCACTCCCTGTGAAAGAAGGAGTAGCATTTATTTAGAGAATAAGCAATGCTTCAACAATGGGCCAGAAACACAACCTCGGGGACAAAAAAAGAAAGGAATGTTCTTGTGCAATGGACAGGGTTGGACATGCTCCTAATCTTTCTCAAATAGCTGAATTTGAAAAGTAGATCCAGGCCATCTATCTAGGACTTCTCTGGGAACTAAACTACCTTTATCTCTAGCTGAGAAACTATGAGTAGGGCACTGAAGCAGTTCATTTGAACTACCTGCGAGGTCTACACACCAACTAACTTACACAGGCTACAGCTTAAAGAAATACCCTGGAGTAGAGGACATTCTGTCCTTATTTCAATTTCATACACCTTGTTATGAGATTACTCCATTATTAAAGGGCAAAATATTATGTTTGCTCAGCTTACATCTTTTTCCGACCGATGTGGGAACATTGAAGACTGGCTGTAGTACATGTTTTCATCGTGGTAGTCACTGTCGACCCCCTCTACAAACTTCTTTCTTGAAGCACCAAACATGCTGTTTGTCACCTAAATGATAAGAAACATGATTACACTCTATACACAGTAGCTTTCTAAAGAAGCAAGAGGGATAAGGTAATTTGTATATTAATGGTCACTTTTTATGCTAGAGAAATACTTCTGTACTACAGAATGGCATAAACATTTCATGGGCATATTCTATAACTAAAAAATAAGTTTTGATAAACAGCTAAATAAATAAGGAAATACTGTCATCCCTCTTACTGGATTACTATGATATTTCAAGGTCCCTTAAAACCCGAAAGGAAAAGCATTACATTAACTTTATATTAACAGAGCTCCAGATCAAAGGCGCAAAAGCATACATTATGTTGTGGAACACGAGGAGACTTCTTTTAGATCAGTGTACTTCTGCATATAAAGTTTTTGTTTGCTTTCAGCAAAGTTTCAGAATACCAGTTAAGCATTTCAGTGCAATGATAAAAAAAATTATACCTGCTAATGTGGAAATTTCTATAGAATGAAAAGAAAAAAGCCTGGTTAGAAATATGAACTTCAGTGCCTCATTCTCAGATATTTCTGATATTCTGTAGCAGTCATTTTGATTTCTGGTTCAAGGAACTCCAAAATAGTTATGAAAAAATAAAAGATTACAAAGCCACACTTATTGGGGGAGCCAGTAGGAACCCTTATATTCAGGTTGTTTAACACTTTCCATTCTAAAGGATTTTTGCACCCTTTTCTTTGAGAAGCATTAACACAAACATGCTTGCAATCAGTCTTCGATATTCACTTGAGGGAAACCTCTCAGGTTGTAGAAATGCCTTTTTTCTTTGTCCCATAAAATTCCATTCAGATTTAGCAAAATTGTCAAAAAAAAAAAATTTAGTTGCTATTTCCTCTCCCTTGCTTTCCTTCAACCGCTGGGAAATTTTGGTAGCCTCTCAAAACCGCTGAACGTTCTAAAAAGTCCAGCTCAAGCAAACTGCCAGAACAGCAGCACCATCACCACACTTTGCTGGTAGTACCTGGGAGCTGCCAGAGTCAGTGTGGCAAGGGGCGGGGTAGAGTTGGTTTTGAGAGCTGGGTTTGGCTTCCCATGCCAATCCCTCCCACCACCCCAAGTGCACAGGAGCTAGCTCCCTGACTTCTTGGGGATGGCATGGGGGGGACAAACTAGGCCAGACACACCCAGACCCAGAACATGGCTTCAGTGTCATTCCCCCACAATCTGGGATAAAAATCCTTCCTCTGACAGCTACTGTAGTTACACCTATAGCTCAAGTGGTGGAAGTCTGTGCCAAAGGCTCAGGCTTCAAATTCTGCTGAGGATGCATGATGGGGAGATTGCCAGAGTTACAAACACACACACACACAGACCTACTTTTACTTTTGTCGTTTAAAAAAACAAAACCTAGGAAATTAACATTCTTAACTTTTTTGTATGTATTTGGGTTTCAAACTAAAGCATTCGTTAGGAAAGGCCAGATTTACAGTTGCTATTTTAATCTTAATTTGGCCCCACATGCATATGCATTATACATAGGGCGCTACCAAATTCACAGCCGTGAAAAACGCGTCATGGACCGTGAAATCTGGTCTTCCCCGTGAAATGTGATCTTTTGTGTACTTTTACCCTATACTACATAGATTTCACAGGAGAGACCAGGGTTTCTAAAACTGGGGGTCCTGCCACAAAAGAGGGTTGTGGGGGGTTGGGGGGTCACAAGGTTATTGTAGGGGGGTTGCGGTATTGCCACCCTTACTTCTGCGCTGCCTTCAGAACTAGGTGGCCGGAGAGTGACAGCTGCTGGCTAGGTGCCCAGCTCTGAAGGCAGTGCCCCACCAGCAGCAGCGCAGAAGAAAAGGTGGCAATACCATATCATGCCACCCTTCTGCACTCCTGCCTTCAGAGTTGGGTCAGGACCCCTACAATTACAACACCATGAAATTTCAGATTTAAACATCTGAAATCATGAAATTTATGATTTTTAAAATCCTATGATCGCGAAATTGACCAAAATGGACCATATATTTGGTAGGGCTCTAATTATATAGTCTTAATTGCAGGATCACACACTATTTTCCCCAGGAACCCTACCTCATTCAATGCACAGGGTGGATTCATAAGGGGGCGAACTAAGGTTGCACAGGCAACCAACTGTAAATTCCTAACTTTTGAGTGCTTGACTACCCAATCTAAACAGTATTCTTTTAATGTAGTTTTTGTATTGATAAAATTAAGAAAAGGAGGTAACTGAACATCCAACAGTGCAGCCCCCTTGGGCTTTTATCAACATCAAAAAGTTCTGCTATAAAACCAGATACATTAAAACATTAATTATACACTTAACTAAAATAGGAACTGAAGCAAAGCTTTGTAAAATCTGTATTTTAAATGGTATCTCCGTATTCTCTGACCCAAACAATATATACAGCCATACAGTCCTTGTGTACACTAGAATAAAAAAGGTGTATTTTTAAAACCACAGTGCAGACAGGCCAAGTTCTTTTAACAGATGCTAGCTGGTTTAGATGTACCCTACACTGTCACATTGGTGCTTGGTAGAGTTCACCTCAGCTAGCTAATAGACTTCCCTCCACACAGCAAGGGTTCACATAATCAACTAATGTGTGAAAATGCACCTTTTTCTGCCTACTGTGTAAAAAGATTGGCTCGTCAAAGTTGTCCTAGAATTTAAAAGGATGGGATGTTAGTCGCAATCTCAACCTGTTGTCTCTCTGCATGTAATATGCATGTTTAAGCAACTCTAACTCCTTGAAATATCAAAAAAGAATCTGGAAAAAAGTCTAGAAAATAAATGACACTACTAACTATGGAGCATGAGTCCTGATATCACCTTGTGAATTTTCAATCACAGCTTTAATTTGCATCATTCTACATCTTTGGCATAAAATGTGAAGTGGTAGGAAGTTGCATCATCAAAAATGCTGTGAACTTCCCCTAAGCAGCAATGTGGTTAGTGCACCATTGGTATGGGAGTTATTTGAATAATGGAATGGTGAGACTTGGCTGGATGGAAGCAATTCTTTAGTCAGGTCCCATGTCTTCTGCACTAGTGATCCTTCAGAGCAAAGCAGAAAATATGCCATCTGGCCAGGTGTACAATGAAATATAAGGGAGTGGAGGGGTTGTTCACTGATCCCATTAGGCAGTCAACTTACCAAATGCCCTGAATCATGCATAGCCAAACTCTTAAATAAAATAATTGAAATATTTTAACTCCGCTAAAGTATTTGTATACAAGCTCCTAACCCACACTTGCAGTTCAGCTAATCAAAAGTATTTATTGCTGCTGATCCCAACACCAACTTATTTGCACAAATTCCTACTATTCTTGAAGCCCTGATTTTTATACTCAGAGTGCAGGCCATATGTAGTTCAGTAAATTTCAGCTTTTTTGGCTGAAACGCCATAGAAACTGTGAATAACTCAGTGCTAACATTGTTGTACTAGCAGTAACTCATCCCCCATTACAATTAACATCATTTTGCTGCTTCCGGTATATGAAAGGAGAGTGGTTCTCTTTGTTAACATGGAATCCACATATAGCATTTATCAAACACTTGTATACTTTACATGATATTTTCAAGCACATAAGACAATCCAGACTCTGAAAAACTCAACAGCAGCTACTGAAATTTAGCTGTATTTAGATAGTAAAATATTTCTCATTTACTGTACTGATCAACAACATTTAAAATACTGTGCATGGAAAACTTTAAAGTGGAATTCAGTTATAGTGAAAATTTGATTACAATGAAATGGAGTATTACTATTCTTTAGATTGTAAACTCCTTCAGGCAAGAGCCTATAATCTACTGTATTTTTCTCTTGAAGTAATTAGCACAATTCTAGACAATATAAAATAATACACAAAGAAGTGTCCCAAATTACGTCAATGTAGTCAACTGACTATCAGATATATAGTGAAGTTTCACTGTAAGCATATCCCAACTGTGCTAAATCGTCTCAGAATGCAATCATCACCTACCAGATGAAACGGAGCATTTAACAGGCTAAGGGAATTATCTACTCCTTTTCTCTGTTTGAGAGAATGAGAGAAAAGAAGTTGCTTTACACCCTGTATGGATAGGATACAGGAATCCTTGGTTGAAGCTACGCCTAAGCAAGGGACAAAGAGGAACTAGGCGTATCAACCAACTACTTCTCTTGTGAGGGAGTAAATATATAGCCTCTGAGGGTATGTCTACACTGCAATTAAAAACCAGCAGATGGCCCATGCCAGCTGATTTGGGTTCACAGGACTTGAGCTAATGGGCTGTTTCACTGCAGTATAGACATTTGGGCTTGGCCTGCAACCTGAGCTCTGGGACCCTCCCACCTCGCAGGCGGAGTTCCAGCCCAAGCCCGAACGTCTACACCACTTAGCCCAAGCCCTGCAAGCCCAAGTCAACTGGCATGAGCCAGCCACGGGTTTTAATTGAAGTGTAGACATCCCCTGAGAGGCCCATCTAGAGTTCTCATTTTCCAGTACCCCTTGCACCTGCATGAGAGAGTAAAGAGGAAAACCTTTAGACAGGTAGGCCCTTCTCCTATTACGGTGAAATTCTGCAATTAATTACAATAAAAATACCTTCTGAGAACATTGGTGTCATCAAAACACACACTAATCGATATTTTCTCTCTCAAAAAGTGTAATTACTGTAGGTTTAAAAAAACTTTACAGTAAAAATACATCAGGTATGACAGAAACCAAGCACCACAGAAATGCACAATGAAAAAGGTGAAACATGCCCAACTAAAATTAGAACTACAGTATAGGATTCCACATTAATGATTTGCTCTTTGCTGCCCCAGCTGTCAGAGCTTCCCAGAGCTTTGAAGGGAGGGGTGCATGCCTATGTAGCTGTATGCAGGGCAGCAGAGTTCAAAACAGTGAGCAGAATGGTCATAGTGGGCATTGGGGATACTGAGGGAGGCCAGTTATGGCAACATAATGAACGGCAGCGTCTACATTGACACTTTGTCACTTTAACTTTGCCACAAAAAGCTTTATGCCTCTCGTTGAGGTGGTTTTATTTTGTCAGAAAAACAGGACAGTTTTGCTGACAAAAGTAGCTTTGTAGTGTGTACATCTCCTCGGTTTTGTCAGCAAAAGCTGTCTTTTGCCAACAAAACTGTGTAGTATAGATAAGGCCTAAGCAATGGCATTTTATAGGGACACTGGACTGTATGAATACAATTAGTTGCTTTGATTGCTGAATCCTTGCAAGACAACATCCACGCTTTTTTGACAGTGATTTTGGTGCATCCACAAAAAGGATGATTAAGCTACAGTTAACTAAGGCAATGTTACTTCTGAATGAGAGTGCTCTTTC